>NC_051161.1:153321469-153641468 GCF_013339745.2 Dermacentor silvarum
CGGAGTCCCTCACTACGGTGTGCTTCATGATCAGACTGTGGTTCTGGCATGTAAAACTCCGTAATGTAATTAAATTTTTTTACACAAGAGCTAAGGTGGCTTTTAATGATGCCACCTTTTCAAAAAAATTACTGCATAACCACAAGTTTGTCGAAATAATTGAACAAATGTCATCAGTCTTCTGTAAAAGCAAACTTGTTTTGTACAGCAGCTCTAATAAGCCACTCTCAGTGCAATAGCAGGCTTAGGATGTTGCCAGAAAACTGTGTCACATAAGGATGTGCTGCATCGGAAGGCACGTTTCTTGCTGATTGTATCCATTATAGCATTATCTCGTCTCTGTGTTCCTTTCAATGGTATTCACTGTGCACACATACTAAAGAGATACAGTACAGGCAGATGGGGCATCCGCAGTGCACACATACCAAGGAAGTCCCGGTCAGACAGAGAGCGATAGAGCACAGCACGCTTTCACTCTCTGTCTGTCGCTTATTTCTCTCACATGTGTTCATTGTGAGCACCACCAAAATGAACAGTTACCGACTTGCCCAAGCTTCAACTCTTGTGCTTGGTGTTTTTTGTTTACAAAATGCCCATAAGCAAGTCATAGCGGTGGTGATTTTCGCATGTATGGAAAAGGCTTATTCAATTCCAGAACAGCTTCATTTGTTCTAGGCATAGTAAAGAACTTGCCAGTGTTTATTTTAAAGGCTGAATTGGATAGGAAACCATTGTGGTATTCCTAATGGTACCCTTTTGCATCAAGTTTGTGCAGATGCTTGAAGCTTGTAGTATGTTGATGAAAATAGGGTTGAAGCTAAAGAAACATGTTTGTCAAAATGTTGTGAATGCTTCCCGGTAGAAATCCGGAGTTATGCTTCTTGGGACACTTATTGGTTAGCCTTATCGGGTAATGCGATTAGCCTTATCGATGCTATAATGTTGCAGGGTCTGCAGGATGGGCCAGCGTTACAAAAACATTACCATCATTTTAAGAATACATGTTCTGCAATAATATTAGGATTGGCCCCCCTTACACTATATCTGGGATAAACCAGGTTTACTCAGCCAGACAGCCATCCGTGCATGAGGGGGAGAGGGGGTGGCAAAAAAGGGGCTTTCGAGTAATCTTCTTCAAGTAGATGGCTCATACATCAGATCTTTTTTACTGTGCGTGCTATGTTGCTCAAAGTCAACTTAGCTATGGGTACAATGTCTGCATTTTATTAGTGTTTATGCCTAATGAAGGCTGCTTTGTTCACAGTGTCACTTTCTATATTGTTTCTCTTATGGCACTAAGCTGACATGTTTTAATGCTGCTACAGGTAAGGCTAGGCCTGGAGATGAAGCATAAGCAGACCATGCTATGCTGCAGATTGGTGCCAATCTTCACATCCGAGTTGTTCCCACGACAGTCAAGCACTACTGTGATTTGCTTCATTGGCAAGGTAATATAATATGGTGAGCTTGCACCTTAATATTGGTATTGAAAAATATGTTAAGTAAAAGACACAAGAGTTGGCCTTTATGACAGATACTCATGTTCTTTTTTTAAAGAGCTCTTTTAGCACTGTTCTTTATGGGCATGTTTTCAGAGGATGCTTATACTCCTTTATTACAAACTGCCGTGGAGCTAGTTTATGTGTTAAACTAGCACTCTCACCAAGAAAAAGTCCAGTTTTTACTCGCACAGCGATATGGTGCAAAGGACGAAAGGGGTGGAATAGATCAATCGGAATGCATGTTGCTGACACAAATACAAAAAGGGCGCATGGCACGGCTAGCGCGATTTGTTTTACAGTGATGATAAGCAGCCTCAATGTCTAATAATTCTATTGATGGGGAGCTAACACACTGGTTCCCCATCATTTGAATAAGGAAAGCTTCACATATCTCTGAAGCACTCTGGTCCTTTTTATTTTGCCACAATCAAGTGGTTTTTAAATATGGGTGCACTTGCACTGAGAGCAGTGCAATACTATTGCCAACTGACCCACACATCAAGTTTGCATGGCCACGCAGCCTGTCATTTATACATTTGGCTTGTTTAGCCGATGTAGCATCTACTGCCCAATACTGGTATGTGATAGACACTGCACCTGTGTACTCTACATGCATGTTTTGCATGCTTTTTTTCACAGGTAGCGATGCATGCCTTTTCATTATTTATGTGCCTACACAACAAACCAAGCTTGTTCTGGGCCGAGAAAGAATTCTAGGAAAAGCCTACGTGCTGCAACTTTTCTCCGCACGAAACTAGCTTGGCTCGTTGGGTTGGGTTAAATGGTTTGATGGGTTTTGGAGCCCATATGGGTTCCTTGCTCACACTAAGCCATATAAGCTTGTAGGCTGTGCTTCGGTAATTTGTACAGCTCACTGACAGTGCAGGTGCGGGCCTCATCTTCTCAAGGAAGCTGACTGACGGCACCTTTTTCTTCTTCAGATGACCCGAGTCATCTGCTTCCACGGAGCAGATGACTCGGGTTGAGTGAGGCACCAGTGTTGCTGTTTGTTCCTTTGTGCAAAACAGCAGCTTTAGGTTCATTGTAGTTGTAGGAAGACAAGTTACACAAAACTTTCATGGTTTAAGTGGGCGCATTTCTCTTGGGGCATCAAGCTTTTTTTGCAACTGTCTGCATGGGTGCTTCGGTAGCATTGGCGTGAAGTTGGCATAGAGTTGTGCATTCAAGAACTTCTGAACAATGACCTGCTGTAGTTAGCGCTGTGAAGATTGCATCGTCTACCAAGCCTTTCGTTTTCTGTTGGTGTAATTGTAATCATGCTGTCAGTAATTTCTCGGCTTGCCGATTTATCTTGAGGCCCAACACTGACGCTATCGATGTCTTCAAGTGCAGACTTTTTAGGATAAGGTTCTTCGCTTTGCAAATGTGGTTGTAGGAAAGGTGGCACTTACAGGTGCCTATTCTAGACATTATTGAAACAAGCCAGTGAGTATTGGTTACGTCTTGTCCATAGTGTATAGCAGTTAGTCAAGGGTTGAGAAAATTGCTCTCAGTGGTAGCATGCTGGCAGTAACTTGGTCACTGACCACATCTTCATCATGTTACCTGACTAGAATTTTTGTTGAAGCTTTGACAAAATTTCCTACAGAAGTTATGGATAACACATTTTAGCCAATGCACATTCGTTCGTCTTACTTGTTTCCAGATTAGAAATCTATAAGTGCCACTTTTCCTTCAACCAGACTTACAAAGCTAAGAACCTTGTCCCAAAAAGTCGGCACTTTAAGACATCAGTAGCGTCAGCGTGGAGTATCCGGATAATTCGGCCAGCCGGGAAGAAATTACTAATACCAAGAGTTCAAGAATGCTGACAGAAAATCAAGGGCTTGAAAACTGACACATTTGCAAGATGCCAACTAGAGCAGGCTATTCATGTCATCTGGGTCATATAGCTCCATGTCCACTTCACAGCGACGCTAAGGGACCACCTGTGCAAACTGTCGCAAGAAAGCTTGACATATTAAAACAAAAAAGCCTGTGTAAACCCAGAAGTTAACTTCAGCTTGTCTTCCTGCAAGCCCACTAAACCTGAAACTGCCATTTTGTGCAAAGGACTGAACTTCAACACTGCAGGATACTTCACGATATCCTGGCGAGAGTAACCTGCACCGTGGAACATGCCTTCAGTCAGCTCCTTCTGAAGTAAAAGAACAGGTCCTCGTGTGTAGCTGCCATGGTGTAACCCTGGAATCAGTTTCTGCTCCGCAACTTTTTTTTCAGTGACCACAATTTCATTATTATGAAACGGAATGCATTAACAAGTTCAAACTCAGGGTAAAGTTTTTATCTACATGACTTTGTGGACAAAAACTGATGAAAGGAGGCGCAATGCGACTATTGAACCTGTCCAGGGTACAGGGATGTCAAGAAGTTTTAAATCCATTTGCATAGGCTAACAATCGCAAGGCAAACTGCTGCAATTGCGTGAACAAGTACCATGCACTTCTTCAAGGAATAGTGCCAATCTTTTTCAGCTGTAGTTAGCACCATGTATGTACACAGCACGTATAATTTGAGTTAAATGTAAGGAAGGTATTGCAGAATAGGCCATTTAAAACTAATGGCCATAATTTTGGCATTAGCAGATCTTTGCTCAGACCATCTGACAATTTCTTGAAAGTATGAAATTTTTGTTTATGTAGCTGCTGTCAGCATGTTCTATATCAGCATTCGGTCTTATGCATATACTGTTTGCTCTAAAAAATCAAATTCTTGAGTTTCACATGCTGAAACCACGATATGATTATGAGGCATGCTGTAGTAGGGGACTCCGGATTATCTCTTGAACCCTTGTTAACTCAAACTCTGATATCTCAACATATCAGTTAAGTCGAAAATTTTTTCGTGGCTCGGTATCGACTTTATGTATATTTGACCTCTTATCTAGCAATGCTTCTGTGCTGTGATCCGGATATCCCGAAGTCTTGACTGCAACACTGTAGGAAAATTGTTATCACCCAAAGGTTTCCATACATTGTACGCAGCTGCGATATCACCAAAAGTTGCAAGATCGCAAGTTTGTTGCAAATTCTGCTTCATTCTACGCCACTCTTGTCATCCAGTGTTCACGGCCGGCGGAGATCTCATGGGTAATCCGGGCAGACTGTTTCTCTGACCCCTGACAAAATGCAATGAGCATGATAAGGCCTCCCGCTTTTTAACTATATTACATGAGAACACTATAATATGATTGTGCATCATCCTGAACGGGAAATCGCATTAGACGACTTTGCACAGGATAGTGCTTGGTGCACCTGAGAGTACTTCTACATGTCTCGCTGATTATTGCGCCTTAAAGGTGCTAAAATGATGCGTGATGGACGCTCGCACGATATGGATAAAAATGCGGGAGGCTGTACACCTGAGCACCACAACATGCATGCGCATGCGTACGCATAGAGTTGTCAGCTTGCTTATTTCCTGTGCTCTGTGTTTCTGTGTGGATCTGCGCTCTAGGCCATACCGCGTGCTGCGCCTAATGTTTGGTATGTTATTGGTATTTTCTTCATTAACAAGTTCAGGGCCATGATCTTGTAGCAATGCGTTGTCTGATGCCATTTCTAATTGTGCTTCGTCAGTTGTCATAGTGACCCTGTGCCCACGTTATCAGTACAGGTTTGATGGAACATAGTATAACGGCGCTGTGTGAGGACGTATCACAGAAAGAATGCACAGAGGACAATCGCCGAACTTCAGCTGAGGTTTACAGCAGAAAAATTACACAGGCAGCAGTTTCTACGCAGAAACATTGGCCAAAACACCGCCATGGCGCACATTGTGTCGGCGCGATCACAACGGATGGTCATGTGATACAACACAACGGAACATCCTGATCTGCGCAAGATCAAAGACACATTTATACTACACATTATACAATCAAGTTACGCTCTTCAAGCCCGCCAACTTGGAAACCTTCTTTTGCAAATATATCTCTTCTCTTCTTGACAAATTAAGTCATGCGGTGCTAATGCAACCTTCTCCTTCCTTTTTTCATGTGAAATGCCTCAATCAATTCTCTCTCTTTTTGATCCTTAAAACTTCCAAGCATACAAGTGTCGTCGTACACTGGAGTGCAAGGACATCTTTTGCAATGGTCAGCCAAATGACCCCCTGCTACGAAAGCCTGCACGGATGCTCGATGCTCCCTCAAATAGTCATTAAAGCATCTACCAGTTTGGCTGACATAACACCTGCCACAAGAGAGCGGGTTGTGGTAAACGACCCCCGTCTGGCAGCGTACGAAGCCCATAGCATGCTGTTTCGCACACTTATGTGAAGTGCGTGCACTGTTCACTGCACGGCAAATTCGCCCCAGTTTTTCGGAGCGGAGAACACTATGGGAAGGCCGTACTTTCCGGCCACTTTCTTCAAGCGGTGGGAGAGGTTGTACAAGTAAGGCACCACCAACGGCTTCCTTGACCATTCTTTATCGGCTCCCCGGCTCTAATAGGACGAAGTACTATTAGAAACTGCATCAGAAAATGTATTGTTACAAGATCGTGGCCCTGAACTTGTTTATGAAGAAAGTACCAATAACATACCAAACATTCGGCGCAGCCCGTGGTATGGCCTAGCACGCAGGTCCACACGGAAACACACAGCACAGGAAATAAGCAAGCTGACAACTCTATGCATACACATGAACATGCATGTTTTGGAGGCAAGATGTACAGCCTCCCCCATTTCTAGCTATATCGCGCGAGCGTCCATCACACGTCATTTTAGTGTCTTTAAGGTACAATAATCAGCGAGACCGGCAGAAGTACTCAGGTGCACCAAGCACCCTCCTGTGCAAGAGTCGTCTAAGGTGATGTTTCCTTCAGGACGACGCACGACCATATTATAGTGTTCTCGTGCAATATAGTTAAAAAGCAGGAGGCGGTACCTTCTCATGCTCATTGCACTTTGTCAGGGGTCAGAGGAACGCACTGTCTGGATTACCAATGAGATCGTGGCGTAGAAAAAAGCAGAATTTACTACAAAGACCATAATAACATGTTCCATCAAGCCAGCAACCGACTAGCCCATCTAAGTCTCTTAATTATCAGTATGGGATAAACCAGCCAAACACGGTGGATGCAAAAGCCACTATTCCACAACGGTATTTACTTTGCTGGCAGAAAGGTAGCTTCCGAATAATTTATTAGCGTGACGTGTGCATGCTGCTTTTTAAATGTGCATTTTATGCTTCTACTACTTCTGTTGCTTCAATACTATTGTTATTCGAATAAGTGATGTCTTTTTTATTATAACACTTGTTTCAGTGGCCCGCTAATTGTGACAGTTTATTCTACAACAGTAATGCATGTTTCCTTAGTATTATAGCCAAATTGCCTGAAACCAGTTACCTTTGAATGAGATTTGTTAGTATCTCCTATATTCTGAGTGCTTACCCATTCTTACCTGTGTGAACATACGCAAAACTGCTTTTTCCTTTGTGTGAACCTGTTGCAAAGTGAAAAGAAATTGTAGGATTTTCTTTACTTTTTCAGGTGCCCTGCAAGCTCTGACCAAAGCAACACATTCCACTGGTTTTCTGTCAGAGTACCATTATAGAATTTTGAATGAACTACGCTTGTCAGTTGTGCGACATGCCCCGTCTTTGAATCGGAGCGCTTCAGTATTAATGTTTGAATGGGTGTACACAAAACACACGTAAATTACACTTATGTCTTTCTTTTACAAGTCCTCTTCACCCGACGTTTTTCCAAGTTAAAATTACGCTTTGCTGTACATTTGTTTTATGTACAAACCATTACAGCAACACAACACTGCAGTAAGATGAGTACAAATGATAAAGCATGCAGTACACCTGCAAGAATTACATTTGCATACTTGTAGTACATATGAAAATGAGCTACCGATCATTTTCAGGTTGTATAGTCTTATAGGTCATACATGTCAAGCACACTCATAGGCCACACAAAAATCGTTCAAGGCTGATCTCAAATCCATAAGTGCACCAAATAGATTTAAAGAGTGACTTTTGTTAAGTGACATCGGACCAGTCTAAAGAAACCTGGCCCAAATAGGGAAATAAATAGGTTCTAACAGGGGTGAACAGGACTGGGTTAAACAGGACAGGACTGAACAGGGTCAAACGGGAGTGGACTAAACAGGGACAAACAGGTCTGGGCTAAACAGGTTCAAACGGGGACAAACTGGTCTGGACTAAACAGGTTCAAACGGGGTCCCGCTCCATAATCCTATTTAATGAAACCCTTTGAAATCAAATAGGATTTTTTAGTAGGGTAACACTCAAAAAACACAGAAATGGTTTTTTGGTGGACGTGGGTGGTAAGTGAAGGATAATGATAGATAGATAAAAGATAATGATAGAAGTGATAGTCATGAGCATAACTCAGCGAAAATGACAATGACTCAGTGAAAAAATATATACACTCAAAAACCGCCGAAATGGGTTCTGACGTGGGTAGTAAGTGAAGGAAACACTAAAGGATGATGGTAGAAGTCATAGTCATGAGCATAACTCATCAGAAATGACAATGACTCAGCGAGAAAAGATTAACACTAAAAACACTGAAATAGATTCTGATGTGGATACTAAGTGAAGGAAACACTAAATGATAATGGTAAAAGTCATAGTGATGAGCATGACTCAGCAAAAATGACAATGCATTGCGAGAAAAGATTAACACAGAAACCACTGAAATGGGTTCGGATGTGGGTGGTAAGTGAAGGAAACACTAAAGGATAATGATAGAAGTATTAGTAATGAGCATGACTCAGCGAAAATGACAATGACTCAGCGAAGAAATAATAACACTCAAAAACCACTGAAATGGGTTGGGACGTGGGTACTAAATGAAGGGGACACTAAAGGATGGTAGTAGAAGCCATAGTCATGACCATAACTCATCAGAAATGACAAAGACCCAGCGAAAAAAAAAGATTAACATTTAAAAAACAAACGGAATGGGTTCGGATGTTGTGCTAAGTGAAGGAAAATGACAAATTTAAATGGTTGAAGTCATAGTAATGAGCATGGCTAAAGGTGTCCTAGGCGTTGCTAAAGGGACTCCTGAGGACTCATGACGTGAATGCCATGACATGCATGTCATGTAGGTAATGAAAAAGGTGCCTACGTCTTGGTGCTCGCATGGTCGTTTCGTTTACTTTGTGGGCACACTGCTTCGCGTAACATTGATTCCCACAGGGCGTGGGATCTGCCGGCTTTTTGGCACCTATTCAACTGCTGCAGGAATTTAAAACTTACAATAGAACAAACACCTGCCAAGCACGTGAATTCATAGTGGAAGAGTTCAAGCATGAAGGCGGCTGTACCCGATTAGGCTGCAGCAAGAATCCAATGAGCTGACAAGATTCGTGTCAAACAAAATGGCACTTTGCTTGCTGCAGGCACCGGCATACTCTGTACGATGGAATCACCCATGATCAGTTTACTTACTTTTTCAACAGATTTCCATATTGCATATGAAATTAGAGCTGTTCACCACACTATTGCTGTACTTTTTTTCTATTTTAAATTTGGCATGCACACAATGATGAAAAACACACAACACTGCCAGTATTCCTTACATCACAACAATTGTGGAAACGACTCAGTCTGCCAACAATGCAAACTGTACTTGGACTGCGAAATACATTTTTGAATAAGATGTGGCCATTCAAACAGTACCAATATCCCAATATCCATGTTCCAATTTTGACACTTCACTGCAGCATGGATTCTACAAAACCAATGAAGGAAAAATATATATTCTTGGTCCACACTTGACTTAATGCTTAATCACAAAAAGGAAGGGCTTCCAATAATTTTTAATAAACCAAATTATAATGTGAGCCACTACACACGCAAAAGTTACTAAAGAACATTGCTAAAAAGTATAATGCACGAAGCAAGCAAAAAGAAAAAAAAACGTATAAACGACACAGCAGGTCATTCTGACCACACAGTTACACAAGCAAGACAATGTAAAAAGCATAATGCACGTATCAAGGAAAGAAAGCGCCCCCCCCCCCCAAATGGCATCATTTATTTAAATTTATTTCATTTTATCACTGTGGTTTGGAATCCTTTCCCGAGTCTCCAAAAGGTAAGATAGTGTAATATCTAAAGTAGGAACAATGCACTAGTTATTAGAGTACATAAAAAATAGAAATACGAAAAAAACCCAGCAGAGTCCCTACTGTGATAGTGAAACAAAAAAAAAAAGCAGTGTGACAGTGAAAATTGTAGAAAGTACAATGCACTCGAACATTTTATACATGCGTTTAGTGAAATACATAATGTGCTGCATAGGCTAAGAAACAATTCACGAGTTGGTACATATAGCCCAAGAAACAAACCAGTAGAGTCCTTAAACAATAGGACTACAAATAATAGTGACAGTGAAAATATACTTAGTCTAAAGCGCAGAAGACGTGAAATCTCAACGCGGTGTAGATTGTTTGAACACAGAATTAATGTGGTGCATACATACACTAAGTCTTCACTTTAAGAAAAAAAAAGTGAACAAACACATAAGCAATAAACATGGGGAATGACTATATCTATATATTATATAAAGTACAAAAGAGCTGATTCTCTAAACTTTAGTTCAACACCTAATGTATTGTCAGGGGAAGCAGTAGCACAAACATGACATTTTAAATAATCTCTAGGCGCTAAAATTCAGTCATACGGCAATCAAGATGGATGTTTCTTTCCGATATCTACTATCCAACAAAATGTAGCTTAGATTCAGCGATCTGGTTAGAAACGTCATGCACTGGCCATTGCAGTCCGGGAGACCCACAATATCATTTTACTGACCTTGTCAACACTGATATAGATTTGCAGATGGAATAATATCAGACTCCAGCACAACTATAACAGAAGTTTTCCTTGCTATGGATCTTTCGCACGCACAAGAATTTAGATACACAAAACACTCTTCCATTAGAGCATTAGTTATAAAGGAACTGATTGTCTCCTGTTACCTGCTAAATAGAGAAATCAGTGAGAATGTTCCTATTCCTCGCAATATTGAAAAAGGTTGGCTTTACGGACAGCACCAATCCCCATGGCCCATTTTTTACAACCCACCATAGCATCACTGAAATATTTGCAAAGCCACAAAAGCTATAAACACGTGTCAAAGCCATGCTTAACATAAAGCATGATTATTCACACGAATGAAGCGCTAAAGTGGCCAAAGGTTTCAAATTTTTTTGAATAGATCAGTACCACGCCACTAGATAAGCAAAAAGCTTCTAATGCACCTCCTAGAGTTTTGCATTGTGCCGCTTAGTTATTACAAATTGGTCATTTCACGATTCAGGGAGCTGGCTTAGACAGTTCCACAGGCTGATGCACCCGCAGAAAATTCAGTGTGTTCCAATGATGCTTGACCTCAGATTTGGCACTTGCCATTAGAAGGTAAGACAAGAGATTAACAAATATGTTACAGTGAAACTTCGCTATAACGAAACTGGATATAACAAATTATTGTATACAACAAAATAACATTCCCGCTGAAATCCTCGAAGATATCCATGTTTTTATAACCTCGTTTCAACGAAGTCAAATTATCCTGCCAATAGATACACCGAACTTGATTTTTCTCCGTAACAAGGAATGCTCGAACCTTGCAGGCTCGCTTCTGCTTTCCGCAGGTTAGAGCACACATTCGGTGTCGATGTTTAAAACTTTTAGGTATTTGTGTTGAATCCACCGTCGAACACTGGTCCTTGTCACCACTACGCGTAGTTGCGCATAAGCGGACTCTATATCACCATCGCAACTTGTCTGCCTGCGGCGCCGCGCAGGCTAGTTAGTGCCTCGGAGATTGCGCCGGTTCAATTTCAGAGCCCCCGCCTCCCTGTGTGTACGATGTGCTGCTCGAACACGACGAACATTGTTTGCGTCGCAGCGTGTAACCTATTCAACCGCGTCGCCGTTTCGCCGGTTTTGCGGTGCTAGAGACGACCCAATTAAAAGCGGTAACGAAAGATCATCACATTGAAACAGAAGGCGGCTATTGTAAAGGCAATCGCGTCAGATGCTAAGAAGTGCTGTGTTAAGGACGCCGAAGTCACTTTTACTGTTTTATTAGAAGATGAGCGAGCACGTGGTCATGTAGTGGTTCTCCTGGCTGAAAAGCCGTCTTATATGAAATTTCTAAATTGTGCACGACATTGCGCCTATATTCCAGTGAACTGCAGTAATGAATATAATGACATAATTTTGGCTCCCCCTTGGACTTCGCTATTAAAAGATTTTATTGCATATGACTGATAAGAGTCCCCACTCATTTATACCGCAGCCTTGTTGGCAAACAGTAACTGTTAGAAATCCCAGCTAGGCATCTTCCGTATGCAGATACAATAATGTCATCGCTGCGATTCGGCCTTATCTGTCGCCTCGGTAGCAAGCCCCTGAGATACAACGCGTACCGTGAAATCCGGATTCTTGGCGATAACGACCGCCTTGTCCAAGAAGGCCAGTGCCATGGTTGGAGGCTGCCACGTCCTCCGGAAGTACGTCGCAAGCGACATTTTTCGTCTTCACATCATACACATGATGCTTCGAGCCCTATTTCGAAATTGCATCATTTGTTGATTTAAACGTAGTAGCAGTTTGCGCCGAAAAACAATTCTACGCCGTGTCCTTCACATGTACCAGTTCATGATGCAACGTGCAGGCAGGAACATATATGCGCCGCGCGTCATAGGTTTTCAGAACACGTGTCAAGGCCTCCTCTTGGGGACATGTTGAATGACAGCGTCAACTTAAGGACGCGCGGCCAAGCGAGGTCACTTGTCAACCTGAACGATCTTCGACGCAACGAATGAAACGCTTCCGGGGTAACCGCACTCAGAATGTTCGCGGCGTACTTTGGGCCAGGCGCGTAGCCCGGATATTTTTTTCGGGGGTGGGGGTGGCGGAGCTGAAGCACCGGGATCGTGTTGACTGCGGTGCTTCGTTCTTTTTAAGCTCCCAGGCGTCGGACAAGCGTTGAGACGTGAATGCCCATAATAGCCGCACGTTCGAAGGATATGCGCCTTTGTTAATAGACGACGTGCCAGGCACAAAAGGGGTCGGGGCGCGCCGGCCGTAAAAAAAAAGAAGGGGGGGGGGGCGGAAGCCCGATACACCACTGCCCTGAGCGTCCTGATTAGAGCAACTTTGCCGGGATCGCTGTAAGATTTTTGCTTTAATCCTGTCGACCAGATTTATGACAATGACTTGCACAGATTACGTCCGAGTCAGCATAACCGGAAATTTTCATTTGTTCCATGAAATATCGTTGAGGCCTGCCACATTGCCGGTCACGCGTCCTCGAGCTCACACGACCCTCACCTACGGCCCTTGAGTGAGTAAACCCATCGCAATTGTTCTTAAACCCTATGATGAAGTCAATGTCTCCCATTTCGGCCCACTAGTTGCAGCATGAACAGGCAGATGTAAATATGCACAAGATATGTCCCAAGTGTTGTATACAGAACAGCCTGCGCGAATCGCGACCAGCTATACATCAGCGAAAGCAGTCATTTTGAAAGCGCTTGAAGCAAGAAATCTATGTCAAAGAGATGAATTCGAAATGAATCAGAAGTGAGGAATCAATGTCATTTCCAATGACCTTGCGGAGCACGTGGCAACCTGAATATGCCACTGACAAGACAAGGCTTCTATCATTGCCAAGGAAACTGGATTTCAAGGGAGTATCTCGAATCCTTTGCTATCCAGACTACAGAAAACTACAGAAAAAATGCTGCATCGCAACAATGGCAATATACCACCTGCATACGCAGAATGCCGTCGTTTCAAGCAGTTCTTGTGAACAAGGCTTCCGTACGTCCAATTCTTATTAACACCTTTTGATCGGCGTTCTTTCTTCTTGTAACAAGAACTCCAGAACCAATAGAATTAACATAAGCCAGATGCAGCATTGAATTTGAATTTATTATCTGTTTCAAAGTATGCAAGGCAATGTGAGTAAAAAAAACTGAAGACGGGAAAATTCTACTTATTAATCACTCTTGTGATTTAAATTAGGACAGATAGATTTGTCAAAAACCAAGTGCAGCAGCATAAAAGAAATTCGGTCCAAACTAGCAGTTAATGAGGACACAAAAATACATATGCCGCAAATACAGGACACAGTTAGAATTTATTTATTTAAAGGCGCAAACGATAGAACATTACATCCGTGTGTTATTCTGAAGGCCAACATCTTGTTCTGTCATTACTGAGGACGCAACGACGTATTCACCTCCTGTCATCCTCGCCTCAGTGGTAAGCTCAACCTACGCAGCGGTTGGTTCAGCTTACCGATAACAGCATACTCAATTAAAACGACAGTTACGTAACAAGCGCCATGGGCTTGTCATATCCCTACTTCAAACTTTTACGTTATTAAGCACCTGGAGTAGCATATTAATCGAATAGGAAGGCTAACATCTCCAGCATCTCATTAAAGAATGTTTTTCTCTCTCTCTACGTGTGACACAGAAAGCAGCTTAATAACGTAATCGTTTGAAGCATGTGATATCACTGTGCTATTGCACTTGGCCTAGTTCTATCTGCCGCTTGGAGATTTTTTAAAATTTGGTTCAATTAAAAAAACAAAAAAAAACCTAGTAGAATGAGAACATACGGCATGTTCTCATTCTACAAGGTCTTTTTTACTTTATTATTGTTTAGCAGAACTTTTAAGAACATGTGGCAGACAGCACAATTCTAACCCTTGTTCTAAGTTACTCGATGAGGTGGCCCATTACTTGTACAAAAAGTCAAAATCCCTAATTGAATAATTGACGTGGTTACGCTAATTAACTTGTATTAACTACTTTACTGCACAAATTTTTTCTAGGAATTTTAGCTAGTGATTATGCAAGGCATATCGACTTGGAACGAATTTTGAGGATGGCAAAGGTTTCGAGATTTGCGGTGTCAACCTTGCAGTAAAAGTGCACTGTTGTTTAGTTTAATTCTTAAGAAAACACTGTATCATGCCTTGCAGCACAAACTAACTGGAACGCCAATGCATTTCCTTGGACGCTTCCAAAATTATTATCTAGAAACTAGCCTAGTCCTCAAAACTTGTTCTAAGTCGATATGCCTTGCATGCCCACTAGCTACAATTCTTAGATTAAAATATGTGCTGCAAAGTAGTCCAAACGTTTATTAGCGTTATTAAATAAATTATGCAAAAAAGCATTCGGATTTCTCGTAAGGTAATGGCCACCTTATCGAGCAATATTCATCAAGGTTTAGAATTGCGCTATCTGTCACAGGCACTTAAAAAAATTTGGTGGAGCTAAAAAAGACACCACGTATATCGCCACACTTAATCCGCTCCAGAACAATAATTCAGCCTGATGAAATGCAGGCACTTGTAAACTATATTTCCGCGTGTCTAGGGAACAACATGAATAAGAAATGACCTTTTCTGCACTACAAATAATTAGTCTTGCCATAACAATGGCCTATCATTATGTGGACCACATGAAACCACTCTCTCACGCATCGTTCTGTTTACCAGCGCTTGAGCTTGCTGATGGAACGCTGCCAGTCTGATTTTGCTCAACGCTTGACGCTACGTACGAGGAGGCACACATACATCAATTTATTTAATTATCCAGGCACCTTACAGGTTCACACTGGAACATTAAATGAACAAGCATTTAACATATGCCGTTCTACCATTGCCGCTACCGTATCCGCCAGCTGCCAGAGTTGGTTTACGGGCATTAAACCACGACACGCGTGCAACTGGTGCAGCTCAGTGAGCATGCGCCACCAGACTTGTGGCGGAGACCATCGCGGCACCGGTATACAGCGATATACAGGGTGTTCATTTTTGTGTTTTACGGAATTTTTAGAAGTCGTTTGTTGTAGATAGCATAATTCTTACCATAGAGCGGGGTTATTCGATGAGGCGGGCATTAGTAGCACGAGAAATCGAAACACATATTCATCTAACTAACAAAAATTCACGAATTAATTTCTTAGTTAATTACTTTACGACACCTATTGTCATTTACGAATTGTAGCCGGTGAGCTTGTCAGGCGTATCCACTTGGAATGAATTTCCATAATGAGACCAGTTTGGATATATGGACCATCAAACTCGCCGTAAAATTGCACTGTTGTTCCACTAACATTTTTACCAAAATGCTGTTTTATACATGTCAGCGTAAAAGTAACTGGAACGCCTATCTATTTTGTCCCACACCTTGGGAAAATCTCAGAACTGGTGTCATCCTGGAAATTCATTTCAAGTGAATGCGTCTTGGGGCGCTATAACGTAAAATGATTCCAAACTGTTTTGATTCCAAACTGCTGACGTCATATTTACGTAACCACCGACGCAAGCATCGGGCGGTGACCCGCAGCGTTGTCTGAACAACCCAATCAAACACTCCCCTGGTTTATAGGAGGTTACCTTTGTTCGCTTTCAAAACCAATAACATTGTCTACACTCAGCGGTTTTTCTTATCTAATTGGCTGACAAGAGGTGAGCAGCACGCTCTAGTGGAGAGGGCTTCGATGGGGCCGAGCCAGCACAGTGAGAATAGATAACCGCATGAAGAGGGTGGTGCCGGCTTCTCCGATTGGTCCGCTTCGCCTTACTTAGCTTGTGGTGGCTTGTCTAAAATCGCGGCCGCGTGCAACGGAAGGATAAGAATGCCGCTAAAACGGATCCTCAGCAAGCAAGAATTGGCAGAGCGATGTCGTATGCATGCCGAAAGGGCTCGATAACGTTTCACCGCCACGCAAAAAGGTTTATCATGCGCAAATAAATACATGCTCACCGGCAGGTGCCAGTATCGAGAGCCTGGGCGATCGGCGGGCAACCACCTTCTATTGCTTTCGGAACGGGGCAGTCTGTGGCTATTCAGAAAAAGTTTTTAGTTTTTTTTCGGCATATTAATGTATTTTTTTAGCGTACACGTCACTTTGACGTGGTGAGTTTTCGCGGTTTTGTGAAGTCGCGTGACAGACAGGCGAAGTGGCGTAGTCATAAAACAGTGAACCAATAGCAGAGGGCTAATGGTGAAAAGGCGTCGAATCAGGAATGATTATTTTTCTTTTGTGCGGTTTAATCATGCATAATGAGTGTGTACACGTTATATCAGATGGGGAGCTATCGCGGTTTTCGTGACGTCGCGTGACAGACAGGCGAAGTTGGGAGTGACCCGAAAATGTTTTGACCAATCGTGGAGGCTGATTGCAGAAATTGGAATCAAAACATTTTGGAATCATTTTACGTTATAGCACCCTTGCATACACCGGCTACAATTCGTAAATTGCAATATGTGTCGTAAAGTATTTAAATAAGTTATTTGTAATTTTTGTTAATTACATTATTATTTTTTTCGATTTATCATGCTACTAATGTCCGCTTCTTCGAATATTCCAGCTCAACGTTAAGAATTATGCTACCTGCCACAGGTGATTTTTAAAAATTCTGTAAAAGTTGAAAATGAACATCCTGTATAGCGCTATGCTAAACTTTTGTAACAAACCTAAAATTTCGATTTCCCTTCTCTTCCAGTGCAGAGTTGGAGGAGATTGATACAGGAGATCGCTTTGAAGATGAGGCCCGCGCGGGCGGGCACTTCGCCCACATCCCAGGTCGCTTTCAAGATATGACGCCCGCGTGGCCACCCTGTGAGCAGCAGGCGACGGAGCAGAACGCACCCCCCACCTCCCTCTCCGTTGCCTCGCCCCCGTGCCTCCATTGTTGCCAGGTCGGACGAGGCGGCATAGCCCAAAGCTTAAGAATGTGTAGCCCCAATGTAGCCAAACACAAAAAATAGCAAGAAAAATTCGTAGCCAAATATAGCCATCTTTATTACAGTGCTTTTATTATATGACAGATAGTACTACATTTTGCTTTTGCATTGTGTATATAAAGTAATATATTAACTACGAACTCTGTTTTTGAGCAGTCGTGAACGCAAAATATTCAGCATCATGCGCTTATGGTAGTCTACGGTAGTTCCACGCGCTCATTTTCGAACCACGGTCGAAGCTGCTTTCTCTTTTCTGGGCTTACATTTTTTATTGCGATAGCAATTATATGGACACTCAAAAGCAGATTTCTGCCGTCGGCGTCGCCGTCGCCGTGAGGTTCCGTATGACGTCATTTGGAGAAGAAATCGTCGCCGCGCGCCGAACGCTGTATGTGCGAGTGAAAGGGCGCGAGGGGCGCGTCTTTCACGGGGAGTGAACGCACGGCGGAGAACAAACGCGCGTTCTGCGCCGTGCTCGCTTAAGACCTGCAGAAGTAGGCGTCTCTGTTCTCCTTCACAATCACCATGTATGTAGAGCAAACGGGAGAGGCCGTGGGGGAGGCGACGTTTAGCTGCGGCACGCAGTGCCTATTTATATCAGAGGCTCCGGCAACAGTCACCAACGCCGCACGCATTTTGAGCGAACGCGGGCAAAACGCGGATGGCGTCGACAACAGTTCTGCGTGTTGCCGATGCTGCTGCATGTCCAAGTTTATACAGCTGATAAAGCTAATATCATTACTCCGTATAGCTCTCTACAAGTTTCTCTCGGAATTGATGCTTCACCTTTCAGGTGAAACTGCGACAACTTTTTTCATTGATCGTACATCACGGCAGTGTTAAATCTGGAGATGAAGCGGTCATCTGGGTCAAATTTTTCGCAGCATCCATACCACTCCTTGAGGCCACACCGAACGTGCAAGATCATTTCTAATGTTCGCGTTGCCAGTCTATTTGTGTGATCGGTTTTTTCAAGGAGACCAATCTAAATACCCGCTCTACAGCAGCATTCGACACAGGCAGGCAAAAGAGTGCAAATACCGATTTCGACAGGTTTGCAAAGAGAGCCTCACCAGCAGCGTTTTTTGCTGTCTCAATGGTACGCCAAAGTTCCACCACATTTTCACTCACACTCACAGTGAGAGATGGAAGCTTCGCCTGCAGAACTCCGTACCCCATTTCAATGGTGGATTTGTCACCTGTTGGTTTGGCAGCGAAGAGAACCTTTAAAAACCTTGAAAATGGCATGTCGCGAAGACAGCTTGGGCTTAGGTATTTGAAGTTTTCTAACAACTCCAAGTTCTCGGGAAGTATCTTTACAAAGGCTTTGACACATGCCACGATATATGTGCGACAGCAATCTAACATGCCGTCCTTCTCAGAATCCGCGACTGAGCTCTTGTGAAAAGCGTCCAAGAACACACTTCCAAGAGCACACGCACGTGGGTGAAGCAAGTGCCCTTCCCAATTAGCAGTTGGAGACGCGTGCTCGCGAAGTACTATGTTCGACAGCATTGACCGTACAAGGAGGTCGAAGTCTTCGAAAAGTTTAGCCGGGTCCGGATTCTCTGACTGAAACAGCTTGTTGACCCTGTCGAACTCCCTGACTATCGGCTGAACAAAAAGCATGTACGGGTAGTTCTTTTCATCCTGAAACCTTTCATGCAACAAACGTGGTGTATAGCACCGCTCTGTCGAATGAGCTATCTGGAAGTGCAATTTCAGCTCGTTCCACTGCTCAAGGATCGAGTCACAGAGGCTGCGACACTCAGCCACCTCGTGTTAGACATATTCACAAGTTTCAGGGCGTTACTATCATTAATTGAGGCATACATCATTCGATATTTCTCCTGTCTCTTAGGCGAGCACGAAAACCAGCTATAGATTTAACTCACGAGAAACTCAATATTCGACGGTAGAGCACTGGTCGCCTCACTGCAAGCCAAGTGTAATGAGTGGCATGTGCCCTTCGCGAGAATTAAATGAGGGTTCTCTGCCTTCATCAAAGTGTACAGCGAATGGTGCCTACCGCACATTACACTGGCACCATCTGTACACACCAACACACATGTGTGGCCTCAGCTTGCGCTTGCAGACTTTGCAGTACGCCATCGCAGATGCGTCGTCGCTGAAGTGTGCACATGATGCAATCCAGTCTATGTAAAAAAAAAAAAACCGTCGCGTTTAGCACAGGGTGTGCTGTTCATTTGACACAGATCTTGTTCCGGCTTAATTATGTTCCGGCTTAATCGCACTCACACTTTTCTTCTTTTTTTTCAATTAGCTTGGCCCGGGTTAGCTGAGACACAATCTGTATAGTTTCCATTCATGCCAACCTGGCCACCATCTTAGGTCTCAAGCATACCAAGAGCGTGCGTTAAAAAAAATCAGAGACGACAGATGCCATTTACTGTATGAATCGGTGTAAGCGAAGTTTTAAGAGATTACTGTGCGAAACGGCCCACCAGTGTAAGAAGCGCGCATCGTGTTAGGTGACGAGCACGCCCCGAACGTAACTTGCACGTAATCGTAAAGCCGCGAAGCCCCACAATGAGCAGATGTAAACGAGAAATTGATAACAGTGATAATCCTGGAAAAACCTGTTACTGTAAAAAAATCACAGCATATCCACGAGGTGAATGATGATGATGGGGCGAAGCTCCGGAGGGATCATCGGTAAACCGTGGATACTCCGAGTAATTCGCCCAGTATATGATCAAGTAAACACGTGAGAAACAGTGTGTGTATGTATACAATACGTTTATTTTCTTAGATGCTTGGTTTGCGGAGTCCCTCCAATACCACGGCTTTGTGGTCCCTGAAATGAAGGGATAACGGTTGGATAACGCCGCTGCTTCGCGTTCGCGAAGCCTGAGTCTTCGTGCCGCAGCCGTGCCGCTTCTGCCTATAGTTCTCACACTACGGGGTCTTCGCGCCGCCGCCGCGCTGCCTGTCGTGAAGCCGCGGCCTCGCGGGCTCTCACCGCGGGATTCTGCCTGCAAGCGCGCGCCACCGCCGCCTTCCGTGCTCTCCGCTCCGCAGCCTTGTCTTCCATCCGGCGACTCCGAGCGAAAGAGAAATCGCGCCAAGAGCGAGCACCTTTTATTATAACGCCCCCTAGCGGTAACCCGTCGCACTGCATTGTAGCGCGCCGCCGCCGCCTTCCGCGCTCTCCGCTCCGCAGCCTTGTCTTCCATCCGGCGACTCCGAGCGAAAGAGAAATCGCGCCAAGAGCGAGCACCTTTTATTATAACACCCCCTAGCGGTAACCCGTCGCACTGCATTGTAGCGCGCCGCCGCCGCCTTCCGCGCTCTCCGCTCCGCAGCCTTGTCTTCCATCCGGCGACTCCGAGCGAAAGAGAAAGTGCGCCAAGAGCGAACACCTTTTATTATAACACCCCTAGCGGTAACCCGTCGCACAGCATTGTAGCGCGCCGCCGCCGCCTTCCGCGCTCTCCGCTCCGCAGCCTTGTCTTCCATCCGGCGAATCCGAGCGAAAGAGAAATCGCGCCAAGAGCGACACCTTTTATTATAACACCCCCTAGCGGTAACCCGTCGCACTGCATTGTAGCGCGCCGCCGCCGCCTTCCGCGCTCTCCGCTCCGCAGCCTTGTCTTCCATCCGGCGACTCCGAGCGAAAGAGAAAGTGCGCCAAGAGCGAGATGATGATGATGATGATGATGATGATTTATTGGCATCCCCTTTGAAACGGGGCGGCGACAAATAGTCACCTAGCCTGCTTGATTTAATCAGGTATACTATACATGTTCTTTATCTTGCATTTTTGTATACCTATCATTATTTTTCTTTTTCAAAAATTTACCTTGTACCGCTGCCTATGATTTTAAGAGATCAGGTCGCTCCATCTTTTCCCTACTTTTTTTCCACCAGTACTCTAATCGTCTCTTGCTGATCTCTACGGCTGATCTGTTTATGTTTCCTTCCACTTTAAACCAAGCGCTTCTGGGAGTTGCACGTTACCTACGGTTCTCGCTGGGTGGATCCCGTCGCATTCCATTAGGATGTGCTGAGTGGTCTCTGGATCTTTACTGCAGCATACACATGTCTCATCTAATTCCGAATATTTGTTCCGATATGTTTTCGTCCTTAGGCAACCGGCTCGAGCCTCAAATAGCAAGGCACTGCCCTTTGTGTTATCGTACAGATTTTCCTTCTATTTCTTTCTTCTCATTCTTGTAATCTCCATTGTCCTTTTGGTTTCCATTCTTTGCATCCAATTCACGGTCTCTATTTCTCTCACTTTCTTTCTGATGACCCCTGGTTGTCTATTTACAGTTTCGATTATCCTGTACTTGGTTGCCAACTTCCTTGACCTCTTCCTCCATTCTGTGTCCACGCTTTTCATGTAGAGATACTTGTGCACTTTAGCCGCCCATTTATTTTCATCCATGTTCCTGAGCCTTTCTTCAAACTAATTTGCTTTGTGCTTCTCTGACTTCAAAAGAGGCCCAACCCATGTCTCCATGCACTGCCTCATTTGTCGTATTACCGTGTGCTCCCAAAGCCAACCGGCCTACTGATCTTTGGTTAACTTCCAAACCCGCCAATATATCGATTTTAAGCATATAATGGCATTTGCGAATGTTAGCGCTGGCACCATTACTCCTTTCCAGATTCCACGCACCACCTCATACTTATTGTGGCCCCACAGTGCTCTGTGTTTCATTAATGCTGCATTCCGCTTCCCCTTTATTTTCAGATTATCTTGGTGGTTGCTTGAGTAATTCTTTCCTTCGTTTATGTGTACGCCGAGGTACTTATATTGCTTCACTATGGGTATTACTTGCTGTTGAATTGACACCACGAAGTTACTCGTGTGCTCATTAAAGATCATAATCCCTGATTTCTCTTGCTAACTTAAGGCCTAGATTTGTCGCTGCGTTCCCACAGATATTCGCAAGTATCTGTAAATCTTTTTATTGTCCGCTAGTAGCACAATGTCGTCCTGCGTACATCAGTCAGGGATCTTCTGTTGCACCATTTGTCCAGTTACGCATGTAGGATAAATCAAACCTAATTCGCTGTTTTCCAGTCGTCTTTCTATGCCCTTGACGTAAAGCGTGAACAACAATGGTGACAGAGGGCATCCTTGCTTCAATCCTTGGTGAAATTCCACCATTGCCATTCCTTTTCGGCCTTCCCATGCCACTTTACTTGGTTGTCTCGATATATCTCCCTCAGCAGCTCCACGAATCGTCATCTATGCCTTCGTATTGAAGAATATCCCACAACAATTCCCTGTCTACGTTGTCATAAGCTCCTTTAATATCTAGAAATGCTATCCATAAGGTCTTTTCTGAGCTACTGAAATCTCTATGCACTGAAATCTCTATGAAATCGCGAGCACCTTTTATTATAACACCCCCTAGCGGTACCCGTCGCACTGCATTGTAGCGCGCCGCCGCCGCCTTCCGCGCTCTCCGCTTCGCAGCCTTGTCTTCCATCCGGCGACTCCGAGCGAAGAGAAAGTGCGCCAAGAGCGAGCACCTTTTATTATAACACCCCCTAGCGGTAACCCGTCGCACTGCATTGTAGCGCGCCACCGCCACCTTCCCTGCTCTCCGCTCCGCAGCCTTGTCTTCCATCCGGCGACTCCGAGCGAAAGAGAAAGTGCGCCAAGAGCGAGATGATGATGATGATGAGGATTTATTGGCATCCCCTTTGGAAACTGGGCGGCGACAAATAGTCACCTAGCCTGCTTGATTTAATCAGGTATACTATACATGTTCTTTATCTAGCATTTTTGTATAGCTCTTATTATTTTTCTTTTTCAAAAATTTACCTTGTGCCGCTGCCTATGATTTTAAGAGATCAGGTCGTATCCATCTTTTCCCTGCTTTTTTTCCACCAGTACTCTAATCGGCTCTTGCTGATCTCTACGGCTGATCTGTTTATGTTTCCTTCCACTTTAAACCCAAGCGCTTCTGGGAGTTGCACGTTACCTACGGTTCGCGCTGGGTGGATCCCGTCGCATTCCATTAGGATGTGCTGAGTGGTTTCTGGATCTTTACTGCAGCATACACATGTCTCATCTAGTTCCGAATATTTGTTCCGATATGTTTTCGTCCTTAGGCAACCGGCTCGAGCCTCAAATAGCAAGGCACTGCCCTTTGTGTTATCGTACAGATTTTCCCTTCTAATTTCTTTCTTCTCATTCTTGTAAATCTCCATTGTCCTTTCGTTTCCATTCTTTGCATCCAATTCACGGTCTCTATTCCTCTCACTTTCTTCCGATGACCCTGGTTGTCTAGTTACAGTTTCGATTATCCTGTACTTGGTTGCCAACTTCCTTGACCTCTTCCTTCATTCTGTGTCCACGCTTTTCATGTAGAGATACTTGTGCACTTTAACCGCCCATTTATTTTCATCCATGTTCCTGAGCCTTTGTTCAAAGTAATTTTGCTTTGTGCTTCTCTGACTTCAAAGAGCCCACCCATGTCTCCATGCACTGCCTCATTTGTCGTATTACCGTGTGCTCCCAAAGCTAACCGGCCTACTGATCTTGGTTAACTTCCAAACCCGCCAATATATCCGATTTTAAGCATATAATGGCATTTGCGAATGTTAGCGCTGGCACCATTACTCCTTTCCAGATTCCCACGCACCACCTCATACTTATTGTGGCCCCACAGTGCTCTGTGTTTCATTATTGGCTGCATTCCGCTTCCCCTTTATTTTCAGATTATCTTGGTGGTTGTTTGAGTAATTCTTTCCTTCGTTATGTGTACGCCGAGGTACCTATATTGCTTCACTATGGGTATTACTTGCTGTTGAATTGACACCACGAAGTTACTCGTGTGTTCATAAAAGATCATAATCCCTGATTTCTCTGTGCTAAACTTAAGGCCTAGATTTGTCGCTGCGTTCCCACAGATATTCGCAAGTATCTGTAAATCGCACCAAGAGCGAGCACCTTTTATTATAACACCCCCTAGAGGTAACCCGTCGCACTGCATTGTAGCAGGCCGCCGCCGCCTTCCGCGCTCTCCGCTCCGCAGCATTGTCTTCCATCAGGCGACTCCGAGCGAAAGAGAAAGCGCGCCAAGAGCGAGCACCTTTTTTATAACACCCTGGCGGTAACCCGTCGCACTACATTGTAGGTTTTCTCATCAACTATACGAAAAACTAGCGCCATCTAGTGACATTATATACACTTATATAGAAAGATCGACACTTACGCCATCTAGTGAACACTTCATAAAACTACAGGTGGCTACATACTACATCGGGAGAAGGACAGACCCACGCCCTAAGGAACCGTGTTCATGTGCTAATAATAATAATAATAATTAATAATAATAAAATAATAATAATAGTAGTAATAATTGCTGGGTTTTACATCCGAATCCACGATATCACTGAGGCACGCCGTGGTGGGGCACTCTGGAGTAATTTTGACCACCTGGGGTCTTCAACGAGCACCTAAATCTAAGTAAACGGGTATTCCGGCATTTCGACTCCGTAGAAATGCGGTCGGCGTGGCCGGGAATCGAACCCGCGTCCTCGAGCCAGCAGCACGACACCTCACCTGCTAAGCTACATGGTGGGTGATGTTCAAGCGACGTGGTGCACTGATGTCATCGTGGCAAACACGTTTGGATATTAGCACGACGAGTACCTGTATTTGTTACGTTACGGGCAAACCATCTCTAAGTAAAAGCACCAGGACCCACCTTTCAGTTCGCGGTCTTGCTCCCATTCTTTTTTATATTACTGGGATACTTACTTCGCCCACTTTCCCATGGTTCGACGTCTCTCCAAGAGGATCCGATCTGAAGTCCAATGGTCCAACCTATCGAAATGAACCTCGAACGCCGGTGAACGCTCGCTTCCCGACAACGGCAGAAAATGAAACTCCAAGGAGCAGCCTAGTAGGCCAAGCTGGCGCCGGGCCGGCGGCGACGGCGCGGCGGCATTCGCGCGTGGAGACAGACGAAGATGAGGAAGTTGCGAGGGAGTTGAGAGGGATGGGCGAGGGCAGCGGGGCTGTGGGATGGGCAGGAGGGAAGCTAATTTGCTTTCCCCCGCCAAAGGATGGCGCCACTTACCTTTGCCACATAAAGCCCCTTGGTAATTCTAAAGTACCGCCACTCTTTGTACTCTGCCGCCGCCGCGCGACCTCCTCGCCTCCCTCTCCCTTCGCGAGTCCCCTCCGCGGCAGACGGTCTTGCGCCCGTTTTCCTGCACGATGATTGGTCTCCCTGTCGTTGCCCTTGGAAACGAGCGGAGCTTGCGTTTGCTTGTGTTTTGCTTTTTCGTTCGCGCCATTTTGCGCCTTAGCTCGGTTTGCTCGGCGTATAAAGAACGTCGCACGCTAACATTGCACGCTGTTTCGTGCACTGTTAGCGCTATGCCGTGCTGCTGCGCATATAACTGCAGCAAGAAGCGTGATGATGGTTTTGTAGTTTTTACGATACCGCAAGGAAAGCATAATAGCTTGCGCAAGAAGCAGTGGCTGCACAACAATGGCAGAAATAACTTTGTTCCGACAAGGAACAGAATGTTTGCAAGGTAGGCGCCTTTCTTATTGCTCATATCAAAGCATCCCCTAATGCTGCATTTTTTTCAATACTTCCGGCCTGCTCATTAGCGTTTTTGATGCGGCAATTTGTACGTTGCATAAAAATGGAGATCTCCTCAGAATGCTGAATATTTTGCTGGGACTCCATCACCTCGCATATCGTCAACTGTTTTCGGCTTTCCACTGAACAAATATATCCGAAGATACAGCCTCTCGATCGCACTTTTCGTGATTGTTAGGATCCGTTGCGAGTTTTATTGAAAATCGGAATAGCAGCTTGTAGAAGAGCTATTTACAGCTTCGATGTGTGTGTCAGTCACTGAAATACAATGAATGCAGGGCCTGAAAAAAATTAGTGGGAAGTATATTTCAGGTATTGCAGGTGATGAGCGCCAACTAGTCCACATTTTAAGGCGAGACCCTTAGTTGGATAGTTTCTAGGTGAGCGTTTGAGGTACAGAACATAACGTGACCTAATGAAGGCCAGAAGCGAGCCAAATCATGTCCAGCCGTGTATCATAGATTATCGATGATTTCGAGACGATTTTCACCTCCGCCCCAGCGGTATTCTCCCGAGCGGTCGACCAATCCCCGCCGGGAAAACTCAC
Source organism: Dermacentor silvarum (assembly GCF_013339745.2). Lineage (NCBI taxonomy): Eukaryota > Metazoa > Arthropoda > Arachnida > Ixodida > Ixodidae > Dermacentor > Dermacentor silvarum. The sequence goes on from NC_051161.1 coordinate 153,347,911, forward strand.
TGCGGCGATCTTTCGGGGCGAGGTCGCTGACGGTCGAAGCTCTGAAGACCTCCGACGAACGCAGTTAAGGAAACATACCGATCCGACATCACCTGCAGCTGAACGGAACGACCGGCTTTCGCTCGATATACCAGTGACTATTGACGGTTATGCCGTTAGTGCTTTAGTGGGCACCGGCGCTGACTACACGATACTAAGCGGGAAAATAGCAACGCAGCTGAAGAAAGTGATCACGCCTTGGCATAACTCGCAGATTCGGACGGCTGGCGGCCACGTCATTACTCCACCGGGCGCCTGCACGACTAGAGTTGAGATTCAAGGATCGACATTCGTAGCGAGCTGCCTTGTCTTACGCGAATGCTCCCGCGACGTTATTCTTGGGGTTGACTTCCTGCAGGAGTACGGCGCGATTATCGATCTGCAAGAGCGTCGTATCACTTTCTCTGCCGAACGAGAAATCGACGTGCAAGACGGCCAACGGCGCGACGACGTACTTCGTGTTTCTGCAGACAGTGTAACCTTCCTCCACGAGCCAGTGTCCTCGTCGACGTCACATGCTGTGGCTTACGCGATGGCGAAGCGGTGGCCGAAAGTAACTTGGAACACCTCCGAAGCAAGGTGTTTGTGTGGCTCGAAGTGTTTTACAGATTCGTGCTGGTCATTCGCAATTGCTTGTTACCAACTTTAGTTACGAGCACCGACCCGGTTCCGCGGCACTTCGTTAGCGTTTGAAGATGCAGTAGCAAACGTTAACAACTGTTTCACGTCAGAAGTAGTGGATACAGCAGACACGTATCTGGGCCATCTCGACATCAATTCTGAACTGTCCACCGATAGCCAGACAGCATTGCGCAAGCTCTTGCTTGAATTTAGGACATGCTTGGCACATTCTTCCAAGGTACGCCAGACTTCCATCACTAAACACAGCATCATCACGTATGAAGACGCACGCCCGATACACCAGCAGCCTTACCGCGTGTCGGCAAAAGAACGCGAAGCCATACGTACGCAAGTCCGGGAGATGCTTGACGATGGCGCCATCGAACCTTCCAACAGCCCGTGGTCGTCTCCGGTCGTTCTTGTCAAAAAGAAAGACGGAACGCTACGCTTCTGTGTCGACTACCGCAAGCTCAACATGACTAAAAAGGACGTGTACCCGCTGCCGCGCATCGACGACTCGTTAGATAGACTACGGCGTGCCCACTATTTTTCTTCTCTCGATTTAAACAGCGGGTACTGGCAAATCGAGGTAGACGAACGCGACCGCGAGAAAACATCCTTTGTGACTCCAGATGGGCTCTATGAATTTCGAGTGCTTCCTTTTGGCTTGTGTTCAGCCCCGGCTACTTTCCAGCGAATGATGGACACTGTCCTTCCTGGATTGAAGTGGCAGGCCTGTCTTGTTGTAACTGGATGATGTGGTCATTTTCTATGAAACGTTCGAGCAGCCTCTTGACCGCCTACGGCGGTGCTAGAAGTCATCCGATCGGCAGACCTCACACTTGAGCCCGAAAAGTGTCACTTTGGTTACGAAGAGCTCAAGTTCCTCGGGCATGTAGTAAGCGCCAAAGGGGTCCGACCCGATCCAGACAAGCTTGCCGCTGTGGCCGCGTTTCCAGCTCCTGCCGATAAGAAGGCCGTCCCGCTTCCTGGGTTTGTGCGCCTGCTATCGCCGGTTTATTAAAGGCTTTTCGAAGATAGCGGAACCCTGACACGCCTTAAAAGAGACGATACGCCATTTGTGTGGCATAATGAGCAACATGCGGCTTTTGCTGAATTACGACAGCGCCTGCAGTCAGCACCCGTTCTTGCACAATTTGACGATGATGCTGATACTGAGGTGCATACCGACGCCAGTAGCATGTCCTTGGCGCAGTGTTCGTCCAGCTTCAATATGGAGTGGAAAGAGTTATAGCGTACGCCAGCCGCTCCTGTCTCGTGCCGAGGCGCAGTATTCGACTACGGAGAAGAGTGTCTCGCGGTCGTGTGGGCGATCAAGTTTCGCCCCTATCTCTATGTCGTCCCTTCAAAGTAGTGACGGACCACCATGCCCTATGTTAGTTGGCAAGCATGCGCGACCCTTCAGGACGACTGGCACGGTGGAGCTTGCAGCTACTGGAATTTGACATCACCATCGTTATAAGTCTGGCCGTAAGCATGAAGACGCTGACACGCGGTCCCGCGCACCCATTGATCCTGCCAGTCAGGAAACAGAGGATGATGACGGCTTCCTGGGCGCCATTAGTTCGTCGGACTTGAGCAGACAGCAGCGTGACGACGCTGAGATTCGACCGATCATCGATCATTTAGAGGGCCGCGACACAACCATACCACGCCATTTGTCCCGCTCACTGACGTCCTTCTGTCTGCGAGACAACGTGCTTTATAAGAAGAATGCTCGTTCGACCAGCCGTGCTTACCTCTGGTGGTTCCAAGGTACATGCGCGACGACATCCTCTTCGCTTGCCATGACGAACGACATCTGGTTATTTAGGCTTTTCACGAACACCGCTAGAGTAAGCGAAATGTACTATTAGCCCGGGCTTTCGGCAAGCGTCAAACAGTATGTTAAAGGCTGTCCTGAATACCAGCGCCGCAAGACACCATCCGTTAAACCGGCTGGCTTACTTCAGCCAATCGAAGCACTTCACACGCCTTTCGACCAAGTCGGCATGGACATTCTCGGACCGTTTCCTCTCTCTGCCGACGGCAACAAATGGGTGATCGTCGCGACCGATTATTTAAGACGCTATCCTGAGACGCATCCCACGAGCCACGGCCTCAGAGGTAGCGCAATTCTTCATGCGCCACATCGTCTTGCGTCACGGTGCTCCCTCCACTGTAATAACAGACAGAGGGACAGCATTCACAGCGCAGCTTATGGACGAAGTTTTTGAATGAGCAACACCATGCGCGCAGGCATCGCAAGACGACCGCGTACCATCCGCAGACCAACGGACTTACCGACGCGACTGTATAAGACGGTCACAGACATGCTCGCAATGTACATCGACGTTCAACACAAAACATGGGATCGGATCTTGCCTTACGGACCTTCGCGTATAACACCGCCGTGCAAGAGACGCGCTTCACGCCCTTTCGCCTTCTCTACGGTCGCGAAGTCCAGACGATGCTGGACGCTATGCTGCCGTGTCAAGACGCTGACCTATTGACAACTGCGCCGAGGAATTTGCAGAGCGTGCTGAGGAAGCTCGGCAGCTCGCGCGGCTCCATATCGGCCAGCAGCAGCACCAGACACGACGCTACACACGCGCCCAGGGACGTGTCCTACAACCCCAGGAACAAGTATGGGTGTGGACCCCCGTTCGCCGTCGTGGCCTCTGTGAAAGCTGTTGAGCCGGTATTCGGTCCGTATAAAGTGCTCCGCCGCGTCAGTGACGTAAACTACGAAGTGTTCCGGACACAACATCGCAGACAGGAGTGTAGAGGACAAGACAACCGAGCCAGACATAGTTCATGGTTGTGCGCATGAAGCCGTACGTTGCGCGTCCGTAACTTTCCTTGTTTTCGTTTTTTCTCTCGTCATTCTTTTTTTTGTTCTACTTTTCATTTATCTTTGGGACTTGCTTTTTCGTTCATTGACTGTGCCGGCGTGACGGCTACATTTTTGTGTACTTTCGATTTGCCTGTCTTATTCTTTGTCTTCTACGCCTTATTTTTTAGCATCCAGGCGATGCTTTTTTTTCGGAAGGGGGATATTGCCACATGTAGGTAGTGGGTTGAGGGCAAGAGGGGTCGAGCCCAGAGGAGAAAGGACCGCGCGCTCCTTCTCTGCTCGAGCCAGACCCCGACGGCCACGTCTTCCAAGAGCCAGTGCTCTTCGCTTTTTAAACCCTCAAGACCACTTCTAGAGGCTCATTACAATATGGTATAGGCCTGCCGTAGTGGAGAACTGCAGATTCATTTTGACGACGTGGGGTTCATTAGCAAGCACCCCAAGCACAGTACACGCGCGTTTTTGCATTTCAAAAATATCGAAACGCACCCGCTGTGGCCGGGATTTGATCTCGCGCGCTCGTGCTTAGCAAAACAAGGCTAAAACGACTGCTCTAAATGGCGAGTTGCGTAGTTTATCCTCAATGTAGTGAAAGACCCGGCCGTGAAGATGTACAGCCAAGTTTTATGTACCAGGAACAGAGCTGGTGGTGCAACACATCTATTCGTGAATTTACGCGCACGTATCTATTCGCCAGAATGCGAAAAACCACGCACTCTGTTCTTCGCATTTCAATCGTTAGCTACATACCCGCATTAAACGAAAGAAACATTTCTACAAAATGTCACACAAAGTATGAACACATAAGGTTTTGTCTCTGCATGCAATGAGGATATGAAATGACGTTTTATTGGTAATCAGCAGAGTATCTGGGATAAACACGTATACGCAGTTTATAAATGTTGCACTCGAGCAGCTCACTGTGCCACGTCATGTACTTTATGGTGCCTTTGCAAAAATGTGACCCATGGTTTCCTAAAAAAGAGAAAAAAATAATATTTAGGCACATACAACCGAAACACCAATAACACTGCATTATCACATTACTAAAACAAGACTTTCCAACTTTGTTCTATAAGCTAAAAGAAGCAACAATCTGATTATATTGTACGCAGGAGCAGGGGAGGGAGTCAGTGAATGGAAACCTTATTAAAAATGTCCGGTGATTAGGGTGGGGGCGGCCCCAACTCCAGGGTAATTTTCGTGAGAGGGAGGAAGTGGTTCAATCAAATCAAGATGGGCGTGGTCAAAGCGACAACCAGGTAGCAAGAAAAACTGCGTAGGAGTCTTCGTGTGGCAGGTCACTTTCGCAGTCTGGCAAGCGAGGCACAAACGGGCCCAATGGCGAACATCGGTGTTAAAGCTCGGCCAGACGCACCAACGAGGCGCTGCGTGGCTTGGATGCTGGGATAGCAGATGTGAAGTAATTGGGAAACCGCACGACGAAAGGCCGCCGGGATGAATGAGCGAGGTGCAGCCGCTGACATGTGAATCAAGCACCAATATGAATCAAGCAAACGTGTGAGGAACGAGTTGTACACGGTGGGAACGCGGGTGCTCACGCAGCGCTTGCAACTCAGGATCTTGCATCTGCGCCCGGGCTAGAAGTTCCCAATCCACAGCATATTTAGAAGTGCTGAGATAGGCGATGCGTGACAGCGCGTCAGCTGCCTCGTTTTCGGTGCCTTTGTGTGCCGGATATCCGTCCTGAACTCCGATATATAGGCCATTTGACGAAGTTCACGTGCAACGTACTTGGAAGAGTTCGCACGGAAGGCGTGTACCAGAGTCTTGTAATCGGTTAGAACATAAATGGCCGGCCCTCCAAAAGTACCGGAAGTGCTGGATAATGGAGTAGATGGTGAGCAGCTCACGGGCCTAGTCAAGTTGGAGCTTCCGAGAGAAGAAACCCAGTGTGTGCCACTCGGAATCAATGTTCTGTTTTAGAAAAGCGCTGATGGTCACACTGCAAGCATCTGCCGTGATTCGAGTGGGCACGTAAGTCCTCGGGTGGCTGAGAAGTACTGAATCGTATACGGCTTCTGTAGTACCCTGAAAACAGCTGGAGCTTCGGGAGACCAGGAAACTGCGGGTGAGGAGCGGTTAGTTGTGCGAAGAAGTGAGTCAGTGCGTGTGGAAGGTCGCGCAGTGCGGAATACAGCGGCGGGAGAAATTCACTAGGCCCAGGAACTCACGCAGCTGGCGTAGGGTAGTGGTGCTGGGAAGTCTTTCACGGTCTGGACGTGAGAGGGCAACGTGTGAATTCCCAGCGTGGTGGCCCAGGAACTCGAGCTCGGAAGATCAGAAGACGCACTTCAGGGGTTGAGTACCAGGCCGAATTGTTGAAGGCGTCAAACGAGTTCCCGGAGGTGACGTTCATGATATTGTGGAGGCAAACTCGCGACGAGGATTTCATGGATGTAGGGAATTATGGCAGCGAGGCCGCGCGTTAATGCGGCAGTGAATCTTTGGGACGTTGAGCTGCGTAGCGTGGTCCAAAGGGCGTGCACACATATTCAAACAGGCCGAAGGGTGTAGTAATAGCCGTCTTCGGGATATCATCATCATCATCAGGCTATATTTTATGTCCACTGCAGGACGAAGGCCTCTCCCTGCGATCTCCAATTACCCCTGTCTTGCGCTAGCGTATTCCAACTTGCGCCTGCAAATTTCCTAACTTCATCATCCCATCTGGTTTTCTGCCAACCTCGACTGCACTTCCCTTCTCTTGGTATCCATTCTGTAACTCTAATGGTCCACCGGTTATCCATCCTACGCATTACATGGCCTGCCCATCTCCATTTCTTCTGCTTAATGTCAACTAGAATATCGGCTATCCCCGTTTGTTCTCTGATCCACACCGCTCTCTTCCTGTCTCTTAACGTTAGTCCTAAGATTTTTCGTTCCATCGCTCTTTGTGTGGTTCTTAACTTGTTCTCGAGCTTCTTTGTTAGCTTCCAAACCTTCGGTATAGGCAGCCTTAATGGAAATTTGGTATACGCCTGAACAAGGTCCCCTTTGCCAAATATTTTGGGTGCTCAAGTAGTCTGTGAAATCTTGGATGTGTGGAAGGGGACAGCTATCGTGGACCATGTGAGCGTTGAGCGCCCAATAATTGCCGCGCGGACGCCAGTCACTCGATTCTTTATTGGCATCAGATGCTGGATAGGCCCAAGTGCTGGCCGAAGGACGAATGATGGCCAATTGGCGCATGTGATCGAATTTCCGTTAAGCAATGCGAAACGCTCACAGAAGAGGCGGCAAGTGAGCTACGACGGGTGGACCATGCGTGACAATGTGGTGGGTTACGCTGTGCTTGGCGGCTAATTTAAATTGCAGGGCCTCGTGACCTCAGAAAAGTCTTCGAGGATTCTAGCATACGGGTATGGTGGGATCAGCGTAGAGTGCAGATTCTAGTGGGAGAGCCAGCCGAAAGAACGTCATGGTTGAAGCGCTTCTTGCTGTCGATATGGCGATCGGCGCATGCTGACGTCGAGGTCGAAATGGGTCAGCAAGTGGGAGCCGAGAATGGGCTGATGACGTCGGCTACGATGAAGTACCACCGGAACATGCGCCGTTGGCCAATGTAGCGAGTGAGGGACCGCAGATCATACGTGCAATGGAGGTGGAGTTCACCGCGCGGAGCGTAGGTCTTGGTGACTCAGAAGTGCGGTCACTATATGAGGACGCCAGTACGCCCCCTCGACACCCGTGTCTGGGAGGAAACGCACGCCGCAAATGCGATCCATGACTAAGAAAAGGCTTCTATACGTTTTTAAAACTGCTGGCGAAAAAAACAAGAACACCGAAAGAAACACACACACGACACCACGAGCGCAGACTGCCAACTGTTTGTTTCTGGAAAGCAAGCAACAGGTATTTAGTTCAGGATCCTAACACGTGTCCGCATTGTCACTCCCACATGTGGCGATAAACATTTTTTATGTTTATGTTTTATGTTTAAACGCTGTGGTGCGATCTATAATGATCTGCTGAAGTTGCTGGCATGTGACATCGCGCAAAGCTGCAGCGATGACGTCCGCCACCTCTTGAGCCACCTCAGGAGACAGGTTGCAAAGTAAGTGGCGAAACCCAAAGTGTCCGAGGTGATGTGGTGCATATTAAAATGACTCCGACCTATGCGAACTAACCGGCGGGTCTTGCCAGAAAGTACGCAGGCGAAGCTGGAGAGCTGCGACGTCCCATAGGCGAGAGGTTGCGTCACGCGGAAGGTTGCCTGAGGGTGGTAGGTAGCTGGGGTCGCTCATCTCTTAGGCTGGAGTATCGGGTACCGAGGTGTGGAAGCGGAGCGCCAGAAGAAGACCAGCGTAGCAGGCTTGTAGAACAGAACTGCCCGTGCCGTGCTGGCGCAGCGAGCAGCGCGCCCATCTTTTTCTGGTCTTTCGCATCCGGCAACACGCCAGCTGAGAGCGCCGCCCTTAACGTCGCCGCGAAACGGCTTTGGTGGATACTACAACATTTTGGTCTTTCATCCCAGCAGTTGTCTTTCCGTTAGATCTAGAAGGTATATTTCTGAAATTACTCCTCGTAGAATGATAAGGAATGACGTGCGGCCGCTCTTGCCGGGCTGTCGGCAAATGCTGTATATCTTATGTATTATATTAGAAATCATATCTCCAATTTACCTGAGAGAATCCGCAAGCCCTTCACAACAGGTATATTTCCTGATTGGTTGAATATTGCACGTGTATGTCCTATACATGAGAGTGGAGATGAAGATCCGGCTAATTATCAGGTAAATTCAGCCCTCCCTGTTGTGTCTAAAGTATTTGAGGTAGCATTGGACATTATATTGGATAAGTTCTTAGTAAACACTACATAATACATAAGATGCAATAGGCTTTAAGACTGCGAATTGACAGAGCAAGCACCACTCAACGTAGAACGTGCACTGGCTCCACACATCTGGTTTATTTGCCGCTCTCCTGGAAGCACTTCACTTTTCTCATCGCACTATTTTAATAGATGAGAAATTATGGGTGCGTGTCGTTCCTTTAAAATTATTAAGCGCTGTCTAGAAAACGGGTATCATTATGTTTCTCTAAATTGCATGCATCCCAATAAACTAGAAATAAGACAGGGAGTTCTACAATAATATTTGTTGCTGGACCTTTTGCTGGGTCTATTGTTGTTTGTATTTATAAGTGACTTGTGTGAGATTCCGCAGCCTCTAAAATAAGAGATGTATGCAGACGACACCCACATTTCTTTTTCACTGGCACAACACTTCTCGAATTATAAAATCAAGGTAAATAACATTTCAGACCACTGTCTGCATGGGTAAACATTAAAACAATCTGCACCGTAACCCCAATAAACAAAATTTATGGTTTTCGTCACGGTAAATAAGCTAATGGACTTCGGCGTAGCCTATTTTTCTTCGAGGGTATTAAGGTAGAGCAATTTAAAAAAAGTCGCAGTTTCACCTAAAACGAAGCATCAATTGCGATAGCCAATTTGTAGAGAGCTATACAGAGTAATGATATTAGCTTTGTCAGCTGTATAAACTGGACATGCAGCAGCACCGGCCACACGCAGAACTGCTGTCGACGCCGTCGGCGTTTTGCCCGCGTTCGCTCAAAATGCGTGCGGCGTTGGTGACTGTTGCCGGAGCCTCTATATAAATAGGCACTTGGTGCCGCAGCTAAACGTCGCCTCCCTTCCTCCCTCCCCCCCACGGCCTCTCGCGCGTCGGAAGAAGGCGCGTTTGCTCTACTATATGGTGATTGTAAAGGAGGAAAGAGACGCCTACTTCTGCAGCCCTTAAGGGAGCACGGCGCAGAACGCGCGTTTGTTCTCCGCCGTGCGTTCACTCCCCGTGAAAGCGCGCGCCCCTCGCGCCCTTTCACTCGCACATACAGCGTTCGGCGCTGAGCCGTGCTCCCTCAAGGGCTGCAGAAGATAGCGCCAACCTTTCCCTTTCCCTCAAGAACCACTTATCTATCGGCGACGATTTCATCTCCATTGACGTCATACGGAACCTCACGGCGACGGCGACGACGACGGCGACGCCGACGGCAGAAATCTGCTTTTGAGTGTTCATATAATTGCTATCGCAATAAAAACATTTCTTGGTGTATATTTCTAACACGGGTTATCTTGGAATGCGCACGTTGACAATTTGGCACGAGATCTAAGCAGAGCTGCCGCGTTCTTGTACAAGCTCACTAAACGGAACATTCGTGGTTGAAAAAAACTCTTTGATACAGCTGTTTGATTTGAGGAAAACTATTAGAGCCTCTTAACACTGCAATACACGGTCAATGGCATATTGAAGGATATACTGGACGCCCACATGGTTTACCTCTTGGCCCTTTGTACAAAACACTCGCTGATCAAAGCAAATTCAGAACGTATAGTTTTAGACGGCAAGCTGGCAGTGTATCGTGGACAAGACCACGCTAAACTAGACACATGCTGATTACCAGTGCAGTCTGCAACAGATACCGCTAACCAGTTGATCGACTTCGGCACGAGAATGCCAAAGAAAGCGTTCAGAAATTTCTTATTCGAGGTGGCGTCTGCTACAGTTGATTTCACCATTGTATTCTGCTTTGGGTGCTGCATGTTTACTTTGTGTTATTATTCGTCATTTTATATTCATCATAAGTCAAATGTGATACTATAGACATGTTTAGCATATATAAGTCCTCACACCTAGCGAAGATAAATGACTGCCACCTTGTTTTCCAATGTAGACAGACATAAGTGCTTCTGTTTGAGACATGGGTTGAGAATGCTGTCATTTCCTTTGCTGATTTGCTTTTTAGATGCGAAGCAGCTTATGGCGGGGGCTTTGTCCGTCCCTCCCGCGGCGTCCCCATACACCCCCCCCCAGCGCATCGCGCCCCCCCTCCCCCTCTCTCCTCTCCTCCCCTTTCTCTCTAGGAATCCGGAGCCGCGCGCACGACAGGTGGTGCGACAGCTGCATACTCCGCTGGGGGCGTCACGGTAGTTCCGCGGTATGAAAATGACGGACGCGCGAGCCTCATTCTCTCACCTGTGCAGCGCCGCGATGAGCGCTCGGGCCGCTGCCGCGAAACCATCTCCCGCTCAAGCTAACCATCTCCCCGCTGCTTCGCATCTACACATGGTTCCCTTTAGCGGGAGATGGAGTAATGTTTTGTTCACATTTTGCATGTTTCTTTTGAAAGACGTGTTTTTTTAGTGCAAAGTATTTGTTGGCGAACATTTGCCACTTTGACAGTATCTACCTATCTATCTAGCGGCCTACGTCTTGGTGCTCTCATGGTCGTTTCGTTAACTTAGTATTTATCAAAATTGGCATAGTATGACAAGAATGTATGATAAACAAATAATAGGTCATGACATGAATATCATGACAGTTTGTCATGTAGGTCATGAAACAGCTGCCTACGTCTTGGTGCTCTCATGGCCGTTTTGTAAACTTGGTAGGTACTAAAATTGGCATAGTATGACAATAGTGCATGAAGAACATAAATGATATCATGACATGAATGTCATGACATGCGTGTCATGTAGGTGATGAAACCCGCCTAAAATTACAATAACCCTGCGAGAAAACATTAACACTCAAAAACCACGGAAATGGGTTTGGACGTGGGTACTAAGGGGAGGAATACTAAAATTGATGGTAGAAGTCATAGTCATGAGCATGACTCATCAAAAATGACAATGAGTCGGCAAAAGAGATTAACACTCCAAAACCACTGAAATGGTTTGCACGTGGGTACTAAGTGAAGGAAACACTAAAGGATGATGGCAGAAGTCATAATCATGAGCATGATTCAGCAAAAATGACAAATGAGCCAAAAAAGATTAACACTCAAAACCACTGAAATAAGTTCTGATGTGTGCACTAAGTGGCACTAAGGATGATGGTAGAAGTCAGTCATGGGCATGACTCGGCAAGAATGACAATGACTCAGCGAGAAACACTAACGCTGAGAACCCACTGAAATGGGTTCTGACGTGAGTACAAAGGGAATAAAACTAAAGGATGATGGTAGAAGTCATTGTCTTGAGCATGACTCACCAGAAATGTCAGTGACTCAGCGAGAAACATTAACACACAAAGACCACTGAAACGGGTTTGGACGTGGGTGCTAAGTGAAGGAAAAGGCTAAAGGTTGATGGTCGAAGTCATAGTCATGAGCACGAGTAAGGCTTTCGACTTAAGTTACCTTAGGCCTAGCTAAAGGGACTTCCGAGGAACTCGTGACATGAACGTCATCATATGCCTGTCATGTAGGTCATGAAACAGCCGCCTACGTCTTGGCGCTCTCATGGTCGTTTCGTTAACTTGGTAGGCTCCCCGCACACTGCTTCGCATAACATCGATTCCCACATGGCGTGGGATCTGCCTGCCTTTTTTTATACTATTGCTGTTATTGCCACATCTTTCGCTTTTGTTCTTTTGCTCTAACAACGCAATGTTTTTCATTTTTCAAATTGTGCCTGCAGAAGAAACTCCTCTCAGGCTAATATAGCCTTTCACTTAACCTTTTGTTTTCTGTATTCACCCCTTTTCCTCTTGACAGAAAAGCTTAATAAATGAGATGAAATGAAAGGATCAAGCAACCGAGGAAATCACGCCATATGCATGCTCGGCAACGATGCCAGCCACCCACAACGGAACCCAACAAGAGGCTGCTACAAGGGCTGATAGGGCAATGACTTGCCCACGCCAGTCGTAGATCGCTGCTATAACCTACTGCGCCATGCTCAAGTTTTGATATACCGCACCAGGTTATCCAAACCACCCGAGAAAGACAGTCAAATTGGGAAGAAATGGTACGATAGGATGGCCCGGAAAATTAAACGGAAAATAAGAAAACAAAACGAGAACATAGGTATAAAAAGGCGAACGGCCGATTTCTCCGCGATGGGTCAGTCTGGGGTGCCATCTACGTGAAGCCGAGACCAAAGGGGTATGTTGCCTCCACCAAGGAGCCTTAAATGTCCAAGCTCTCGGCGTCGGCTCAACCCCCAGGATCAATTTTATCAGGACACTGCTAGACTCACGAAGGACTGACTCCCATGTGCTCGGGTCCATGGTGTCACTGCACACAAAACGCTTGCTTAGAAGGATGCCCTTACGCTGTCGGGAGAGCCCGAGGCCTCGAGATCATCAGCGCAAGGCCATAGCCCCTGGGCTGCCCTGGAGGGCGCTTTGAAACTTAAAACTGTCTCTGAAATTAAGCATGCACATTTAGGCAGTGCCCCACCACCCACTACAAATTACCCGTAACGGCACTGCGGAATGGGCTGCGAGTGTTGGAGACGTGGTTATTTCGGAGAATCAAATAATTTAGCTCCCGAAACATCCTAATGCGAGGACGTACGGAGTATCACTTCTGCGAAATATACACCTTGAGGAGTTTCGCGGCCCAGCTATGCAGATACGTTTTCATAAGGTGCATTTGCTGTCTGTTTAATATATAGTATAGTGTTTTGTAGTCTCTCTCTCCTTTTTCCGTTGAGTTTGACATGAGTCAATTTACGTGTTGGTATGCATAACGTCACTATATAACGTGCTTGGGTCATAGACTAGGTACCGTGTTTTTATAGCGAAAATGTGTAAATTGCGCTCTGTATGCTTGCAACAGCACTCTGATGAAGACTGGACCCTGGCATCCGCAGAAATATTGATGTATATATATATATATATATATATATTGTGAAGAAAAAGACGCACCTAGGCTCGGCGCTGAGACTGCGGGGGCGCGGACAAAGAAAAGAAGACGACGAGGCAGAATATAGAACAGCTGGCCCAGGAACGGGTGCTGTCTCGGTGTCTCATTCATTACAATGGCGCAGTCTACAATGAACCTGCAGTAAGGCTTTCCACCTTAAGTGTTCCTCGCACGGTTCTTTGGCGTGCCGGGTCCCTCCTTCCCAGGAAAGCCGTTCACGCATCCTCGGGTATGGAGCCCGCCACCCTACCACCGCGGTGTCGCAAGTACCCACTGCACCGTCCGGGGACGGCGTAAAAGCCTCCTCGGCGGCTCTCTGACAGGGATGTACCGATGCCCTCATCCACGCCATCGCCGAGCTGACACAACAGCTCCAAGGTATAACGACTGCCTTCGCATTCGTCAGCTCTTGCGTCCTGCGTGGGAACGCCGTCCACGCTTCCCTGGAGCCGGCTTTCGTGGAAATACCGACGTTTCGCGGCTTTCAAGACGACGTCATCCTTTGGGTTGGCAACATCAATGCCCTGGGTAATCGTCATGCCTGGCCAGACCACACAAGATGGCTGGTTGCCGCGAAAGGACTCTGCGGTGCCGCCAAGGCATGGGACAACTACGCAGGCATTAAACTTGGGTCGTGGCCTGAATGGAGGGCAGCTCTGATCGCGGCTTTCGGCCCGCTCACGTATGCCTGCGTCGAGCCCGGCCAGCAGTACTCTACGGCCGGAGCTCCTGAGGAGCACCACCTTGACGCGGCAGTAGTTCCCTGCAGCACCTCGCCATGGAGGCCCGCCGGCTGCCCCGCTGCAGAAGCCGGCTCCCCGAAGGTCGTCGTCGGCACCATCGCAGACGGTGGGAAGCGCACGGCGATGACCGCTCCCGCTTCGAGTCACCACCGAGCGGCAGATCACAAACCGGCGTCATCGGCTGCACCGCTACCCGTAAGCACGCAGCAGAACACCACTGCTACTTCGACTTGGCATTCTTCTGGCACCCGGGACTCAGTACCCGGGAGGGTTTTGGCAGATTGCCTCGCCACCTGCCCCGCTGTAGACCCAGAATGCGAGCCAGTTTTACCACCACGGGTCTCGGACTCTCGTCTACCACTTCCGACGCTTTACCATTACTTCCATAGACCAAGACCACTTTCGGTCCGCAGCCGTCAGCGAAACGGTTCCGAAACACATCAACGCCGGGGTTCATGGAGGCGCCGACGCCATCACTCCAGGAACCCGATCTATCCACGGATCGTTGCAGAGAGATGCTTCGTGACTCGTCGGAGCCACATCGTTGCATGTCCACGGAGTCGTTCGCCGAATTTGCTGCCGTTCACAGTGCACTGAGAGAGGCCTCGCTGAAGGTCATCATCAGCAGACAGCTGCCCGCGCGCGAGAGACACGTAGCACGCGCAAGACACCGAAAAGAGGCACGCAAAGGCCAGTCGCGTAATGCTCGCGGTTTTTTGTCAAGCGCGGCTGATTCGCGCGCAACTACGAGCCTCGTTCATTTTGCGGCAACGTTGCTAAGTACGCGATGACTGAGCAGAGCGGCTGCTCATTGTGCGGATCTCCTGCCCTACGTGTCCTATTGCGACGGGATATACGTCGACGAGACATGCGACCCGATCGTAACACGCAGTGCCGACCCCCAGACGCTGGTTGCGCACAGGACGCTTTCCCTGGTTTCCATAATCATGTGTCCTCACAACTACCTGAGCTATCTTCGGCCGTGGCCGAGTGTAATGAAAGACGCACCTAGGCTCGGGCGCTCGGAATGCGGGGCGAACAAAGAGAAGAAGACGACGAGCAGGATAAGAACAGCCGGCCCACGAACGGGAGCTGTCTCGGTGTCTCATTTATTGCGATATATATATTCTAATTTAAAGGAGAGAACAACGACAACATGCGTTCACTGGGCCGGCTGCTATTCCCCTCCTCCTCTTCCCTTCCAGCGCCCGTCTTGCGAGCGCCCACGGCCAAGCTCACTTCGTCTTTGCACTAGGCCACGCTGCAAGTTCCTGGCGCACTTTGAACCGCGCAAATTGTATTGAAGTCGTCATTTGTGAGCCGTTCAGCGCGCAACCGGTTCTCTGTGGGCGGCACTGGCTATTGCGCTCTGGTCTCGCAGACGATTAGTTCATCGCATTTGGGATAAGGCGACAAGAGATCCTTGACGCTGAACCGCTGTTCGTAGCACTGAACATTGTTGGTCGCATTGATCGCGGTCGGTCGAAATGTATCGGTTTGTCTACGAGGTGGTGTCTTCAATAAGGATGTGAGCATCCGTGCTAGTATGCGATGCAACTTGCGTATTTGCAAAGTGGCCAGTGACGGCTCAAGGCTCCTCAAGGTGCTCGACTAGTTTAGATCTTGTTAAAACGCCGCGTGCTGCCCTGCCGTCATGGCCATATCATGTCATCTGCAGGAGATGATGCGCCCCGATCTGCATTGCGAAAGGCGTAGGATACGCTCAGGTCTTCAGTAGTGGTGATCACAGCCGTGTTGGTCTCTTTGGCAACCTTCAGCGAGACGTCCTAGCCGACGCATGAACGTCTCCGCATTCGGCCAATGACTCCTGCGAAATCCGGAAGTGTGGGTTGGACGGGTCTAGAAGTATGTAATTGTCAGAATCCGTGGACATATCCGTGTGGTCCTGGAGCGTTAGTGCTCCATCATTGCAGCTCGACGACCCGTTGCGCGCAGTTGAGCTGTCCAAGATTGAAGGCGAGATACGAGGTGATGGTCGGCCAGAAGCCCCGACCTCGGAAGAAGTTGACAGGCCCGCGGTGTCCACATAGAAAGACGGCCGGTGCTCCGATCACCGACTACACTTCCCGTAGCCATCGTTCTAGGCTGAACATAGCTTTCGGAAATCCTGCCTCCTGCGCCCGAAGGCTGACTGGCTGTAGTCCATCGGAAACGGGATCGCCGGGCGTTCCCACAAGCTTGGATTCAGCCCATCGCTTCACCCGGTGAGACGGCGCCTTCATGTGTCCATCTGATTCGAGCTTGGAGGCCTCGTCGTTGACTGCTGTGGATGGCAAGTGGTATCGACCTCTGCTAACGAATGTGTCATGTCAGTTACCAACGCAGAGTTAGCGGCCACATGAAGCGGCAAAAGTATTCTTGGCAGAGGGTCTGCGGTGGACCTACCTGTCGGAGGGACGCTGCAGTGCACCTGCCGCAGCATCGAAGCTGTCTCTCCAGGAGTGCCGTGCGCACAAATTCGGTGGTCGACTTGCCGCAGGCATAACGAGGGTGGCCAAAAGCAGCTATCAGAGCTGCACTCCATTCAGCCCAGGACCGCTGCTTGAGGCCTCCGTAGTTTTCCCATGCCTGGCGGCACCGCAAAGTCGTTTTGCTGCAATCACCATCTATTTTCTTCTCGCCAAGTATTACGATCACCCAAGCTTTGATAGTTTCAACCCAAAGGATGAATCCTCGTGAAGTCGTGAAACGCTGATAGTCCTGAAAGCCGGCTGCAGGAAGCGTGGACGGCGTACCCAGGCATGACCAACCGCTGACGGGTGCGAAAGCGGTCGTCATAACCTGGAGTTGTTGTGTCAGGTTGGCCACGGCTGCTGGATAAAAAAAGGTGCGGCCTGCGGCGTCGGGCGCGTTGCAATGGGAGCGAATGTGACAGCAGTAGTTGCATTGTCGGCCGCTTGGCTGGCCGAACGGCGCTAGTCATCGGCGATGGAACGCGCCGTCGGCTGGCACGCGCGACGGCGTTCCAAGCGCGTTCCTGACGCATTTGCTATGCCGATGCCAGACAACAGCCCCCCATGTGTGGCGCCGCGGCGGATCACAGCGTTTTCGATGCACGCGGCAGGCCGTACCTTTTTTTTATCCAGCGGCCGTGGGTTGGCGATGGCGTGGACGAGGGTATCTTTACATCCTTGTCCCAGGAGGCTTGGACGCCGCCCTCGGACAGTGCAGTGGGTACTTGCGACGGTGGTAGGGTGGCGGGCTCCAAATCCGAGGAAGTGGATACGTCGTTCCTGGGCAGGAGGGACCCGGCAGGCCGAAGATCCGCGCGAGGAAACACTTAAGGCTGGAACGCCTTAAGGCAGGTTCGTGGTCGAATGCGTCATTGCAAAGCATAGAACAGAGACAACTCCCGTTGCAGATGTAGATGTAGAGCCTTGGTGTTAGTGGCACATACCCACTCTGGGGGCCAAGAACCAACTCCCTTCCCCGAGCCGGGTGGTGATGATGATTGATGATGATCCTCAGCACATGGCTCGTACCCACTTCGGGGGATTGGCCAAGAATTGAGCACCCTAACTTTTAGATATGGATTCTGAAACTACAGTTTATGTGCAATTTAGTAATCAGAACAGGCAGATTAATTTTCTTAAACTGCATAATTTAATATTAATGTCATGCAATAAAACTGAAATATCTCTCAGAGAATTGTAAAAGTAGGGATTTCAAATTTATTAGTTTTGTTGATTGAATGAAACCACAAACGGCATCAAATACGTCCCTGTGGCTAAATCCAAATGACGAGGCACAGAAAGTGAGTATTGTTTCTGATGTTAAATTTACCCCTAATTTAGCAAGCGGTATTTCATGAAGTTTTTTTTTAAAATTTTTACCGACGACATATTCAAAATTGTGTTCTAAGGTTTCTATTTCTGGGTAGAATTGACACAGCCCTGATATCGCCAGACCAGCCCTGTGTTTAATGGTGGGACACGACAACGTAATTTTGTAAGGATTACTTCCGATTGTCTTGATGGACACCAATAAATTTTGCACGGAAATATTAGGGTGCTGAAATTCAGTCCATGATGTTACTGTTTCCATGACATCTTTGTTCTATTCTCCCCCTCCTCGTCGTCTTCCCTTCCAGCGCCCTCCTTGCGAGCGCGCGCAGCCAAGCTTATTTCTTTACAATATATATATATATATATATATATATATATATATATATATGATCATGATGACGCTTGATGAAGGCCGGACCCCGGCCGAAACGTCAGTAAGTGTTATGTTTCCTACGTGCTTCTATTTTTTGAACTACTTCTGTGCCGGCTCCGGTTACTCTTTACTTCACTGATATATGAAGGGTGTCCCAGCTCTCACGCAGCACAATTTTAAAAACAGGCACGGCATTGCGCGAAGCAAACCTAGTGCGTATGGTTTCCAGTGCAGTGGAGTAGCCGCCAGTGATTTTTTCGTTGCTGACATTTAATTAGGTAATTGTAATTCATTATCTAACTCGAGAAGTACTGTCCTAATTATCAAAGTGTCAATAGAAAAATTGTAGAGCAACATGAAAAACTACCGATAGATCTTTCTGTTGCTCAGTACGCGCTACATAAATGTTTTTCCGAGCGTGAAAGAAGCCCGCGAATGCACGCAAAGTGCCTCGAGCGACCAGTCGCGCGGCAATGCTGCGGGTATTCGCGGGCTCCTTTCACACTCGGAAAAACACATTTATGTGGCACGTATTGACCAACAGAACGCTGTATCGGGAGTTTTAGATGCGAAGCATCTTAAGGTCGTGGCTATGTCACTCCCTCTCCTCTCGGCATTCATGCGCATCCTCCTCCCCCTCCTCTCCTTGTCTCATCTCCTTACCTCTCGGCATTCCTCCTCTCCTGTCCGACGCTCCTCTCCTATCCGCATTGCGCAAGGAATGGCAACACCTGCGGCTCTGCGCGCGATAATGCGAAGCAGCTTAGGTTAGAGGCGCGACGGTAGGCGCTACTTACTCGGCTAGGAGGCGTCACTGTAGCTCGCGGTATAATGACGCGCGTGCGCGCTCGGCTCCTCTCATTCTTCTCCTGCAACGCACGGTAAATATAACGGTAGCTCCGTACCTCAACCTAACGGAAACGATGAACTGAAAACTAATGGGAACTTGAGTCGACCCCATGGCTGCTTCGCATACTACTCAGGGTTCCCCTACGGGAAGATGGTGTAATTTTTTCCATGTTGCTCTGCATTTTCTCATTGACCCTTTGATAATTGGGACAGTACTTCTGGAGTTAGATAATTAATTACAATTAGCTAATTAAATCACAGCAACGAAAAAATCACTGGCGACTAGTCGACTGTACTGAAGACAATACGCACGAGGTTTGCCTTGCGTGATGGCGTTCCTCTTTTTTTAAATCGTGCTGCGTAATAGCTGGGACACCCTGTATATATATTGCTACGGCATGAGCGGGCAAGGAGAAGAGGAGGGAGACGTTAGCTGGCGAGCCACTACGTCTATTATATTGACGGAAGGTATTCCGGGGTGGCGCGCCTGTGTTTGCAGTATCAGGGTCTGTCGGCCAGCGGTCTTCATAGCTTACTTGTTCAAAATTAGGCCAAGCTGGTGGTGGGCCATATGTTGTGGTCTGTCGGCGCCGGCGACAAAAACGAGCAATGTCCTGAGCGCCACAGCTGTAACACACAGGCGATGCTCGACCGACGTTGTAAGCCTCGGGGTCAACCCTGGGACGTTGCGAATAATAAACGCGATCTGCCGAATGCCGATTCGTGGTGGTAGCTCGACGATGCGCTGATCGTGCGTCAGTCGTCGGGAGAGGAACGTCGATGCTGTCGCAGCTGATCGACTCGACAGTCTGCAACGCCTGGCATGGCAGACAATGCCGACACAGCAGATGCATGCTCGTGAGGTTGGTTGCAAGCGCAACGAAGCTGTTCGACATTCGCCCCTGTGGGTCGTTCAAGTTCTTCGCGGACAATTTGCCTCATAGTTGCCACAAGGTCAAATTGAAAATTGCACTTGTCGTTATCGTCAACGCTTGCCACCGTTGTGACATTCGCTAACCTGCCGAACTTTGGCGTGATACGGCGCAGCTTCAAGGCCTCAAATGTGCGGCAATGCTTGATGAGGTCGGCGACCGAGGCGAGACTCTCCTTTCCGATTAAATAATTATAAACGTCCTCGGCTATGCCTTTGAGAAGATGTCCAACTTTGTCCTCTTCGGACATTCGAGGATTGACCGTTTGCAAAGCTTCAGGATCGCCTCTATGTACGTCGTACAGGTCTCACCTGGGACTTGAGCGCGCTGAAGCAATGTCTGCTCCGCCCGCTTCCTTTTCGTCGTGGAATCTCCGAAGCATTCTGTGAGGTCAATCACGAAGCTGTCCCACGTTGTGAAGGAATCTTCATGGTTCTCAAACCACACTAGCGCTGTGTCTGTGAGGAACAGACCGACATGTCGAGCTGAGCCGTGGAGTTCCAGCCGTTGTACTTGCTCACACGCTTGTAGTGGGTGAGCCATTCCTCCACGTCCTCTCCGAGTTTTCCTGAGAAAGGGCGGGGTTCCATCTGATGCATCCAGGTGCCGGTTGTTCGCACTGGAGCCGCCAGAGAAGGCTGTTGGTCGCCGCTGTGGGACATCGGGATCTCAAGCGGTGTCGGAGGCAGTCGAGCGAGGCGTCGGATTCGGCGTGGCACTTGCTGCAGCGCTCCGTCGTCTTGGTCGAAATACCCAGCACCTCCACCACAAAACTGTTACGGTTAATGTTGAACCGGCTTTATTTAAAGGACGAGGTTGATGCTGAAGTAAAGATGCGTCCTGAGGCTGCGCCAGCTAACGTCTTCCTCCTCTTCTCCTTGCCCGGCTCATGCCGTAGCAATATATATATTATGACGTCTCTGTTGGCACGACGTTTATTCGGCCCGAGTACTCGGCAGCGAACCAGCAAAAGCACACACCCGATGGATGATCACACATAACTGAAGATGAGGATCGCGCAACGTAGGATGATGATGATAATATACAGATGAAGAAGACTGCGTAATAAACGCCCACACTAATTCCCCCCCCCCCCCCCCCCACGTGGAAGCGGCCATCCTGGCCGCAAGTCAAGGCGACGAAGACCGCCGCGTGAACGGTTTCATGCGGAGCATGAACGACCTCGGTGCTGCGACAACGGCGGTCTGTGGCGGCGACAACAGGAGTCACGCGATAATTGACGGGTGATGTCTGCTCCAGGACAATGTAGGGCCCGATGAAACGCGGCTGGAACTTGTCGCACAAACCAGGCGTGCGAAGGGCCTCAATAGAAGTATTTCGTCACCAGGTCGGAAGGACACAACGCGATGGAGGGTGTCATAAATGATCTTCCGGTCGTGTTGCCTGGCCGCCGTGTTGACGCGCAGCACGCTGGCGACACTGGGCGAGTCGTGAAAGGAATTCTTCGCTAGACGATGCAGATGGATTGACAGGAGCATCGAAGAAAGAAACGTCTAGAAGGGAAGTAGGCGACCGTCCGTAAACTAAGTAAAATGGCGAGTAGCCGGTGGTACGCTGAACGGCCGTGTTGTAGGCGGAAGTGACGAACGGTAGAAGCTTGTCCCAATTCTTGTGATCAGGCTGAATATATACGGCGATCATGTCGGCAACGCGATGAAATCGCTCTGTCAAGCCGTTAGTCTGTGGATGGTAACTCGATGCTGTTTTGTGGTGGTACCAAAGGCGCGCAGGACTTCGTTTAAAAGTTGCGAGAGAAAGACCTTTCCACGGTCGCTGAGCAGTACTCGAGGGGCACCATGGCGCAGAATTATAGCTTGAAGGACGAAGTCGGCAACCTCCGAAGCTGAGCCAGTGATCGCTGATGTTGTCTCAGCGTAGCGCGTCAGGTGGTCGATGGCGGTCACTATCCACCGATTTCCAGCTGCAGTAACAGGAAGGGCCCGTAAAGGTCGATACCAACAACCTCAAATGGTGCTCAGGACACGGAATAGGCAGTAATTCGCCGGCAGGAGCAGAGGTTGGGAGTTTGCGACGCTGACACGGAGAACAGGAACCGACGTATCTCGCCACACTTGTAGAAAGGCCAGGCCAATAGTAACGGCTTCGAATGCGATCGTAGGTTTTGTGGAAACCGAGATGGCCAGCAGTCATGTCATCGTGGAATGCTCTGAGGACATGGGCTCGAAGAGAGCGTGGTAGAACGGGCACCCAGCGTTGACCGTCAAGGTGGTAAATGCGTCGATACAGCACGTGATTGTTCAGCTTGAATTATGCGAGTTGGCGTCGAAGCCGCGCGTTAGGTGGGCGAGAAGCGCCAGAGAGGTGGTCTATCATACGCCGACAATATGGGTCAGCCCTTTGGCGAAATGCAAATGGTTGATCGTCGTCCGGAGAAAGGAGGTTTATGGTGGCTAGAGAGGAAACCGGCGCAGAAGTGACGTCCGAAGAGCTGCTTTGCGACGCAGTTGCCGAGATGTCAAGTGGGTGCGCAGGAAGCGGGCAACAAGAAAGAGCGTCAGCATCTTGGTGTTTTTTGCCTGACTTATGAATAATGTCAAAGTCATATTCTTGCAGGCGGAGAACCCAGCGACCCAGCCGTCCAGTCAAGTTCTTGAGAGTGGAGAGCCAGCATAATGCGTGGTGGTCCGTAACAATTGTAAAATGACGCCCGTGCAAATAGGGACGAAACTTCTGTACGGACCAAACAATCGCCAGGCACTCCTGCTCAGTTATTGTATAGTTCTTCTCGGCATCGGTGAGTACGCGGCTGGCGTATGCAACGACTCTCTCGTGCGAAGAGTTGTTGCGTTGCAGAAGAATGGCACCGATGCCGTGGCCGCTAGCGTCTGTGTGCAAGAGTCGATGCAGTCTCATCAAAATGGCAAAGCACAGGTTCAGACGTGAGGGCGCCCTTCAACATGCCAAAGGCTGCTTCACAATCTTGAGACCAGTGAAAGGGTACACCGGAAGCAAGTAGTTTGTGTAGTGGCGCAGCGATGGAGGCAAAGTTCCGTATAAAACGACGGAAATAAGAAGCGAGGCCAAGGAAGCTTCGCAAGTCTTTAGCTTTTCTGGGCGAGGGAAGCGAATGACCGCAGCAATCTTGTCAGGGTCAGGACATATGCCCTCCTTGCTCCGACATGCCCCAGGACCTTAATAGATCTGCTGGCGAAATGGCATTTCTTCGTGTTGAGCTGAAGACCACCATCGGCAAGGCACGTCAGAACTTCATCTAAGCGTTGCAGGTGCTGAGGAAATGTGGATGAAAAGACGACAATGTCATCCAGGTAGCAGAGGCAAGTTTTCCATTTCAGGCCACGCAGCACGGTATCAATCATGCGTTCAAAAGTCGCAGGTGCATTGCATAGCCCGAAAGGCATGACGTTGAATTCGTAAAGTCCATCAGGGGTGGCAAACGCTGTTTTTTTTCTTTATCGTCTTCGTGCAAGGGAATTTGCCAATAGCCGGAACGCAGATCGAGGCTCGAAAAGTATTCTGCACCTTGTAGTGAATCAAGGGCGTCGTCAATGCGAGGCATAGGGTATACGTCCTTTCGAGTGATCTTATTGAGGGCCCGGTAAACGACGCAAAAATGCACGGAACCGTCTTTTTTTCGCACCAAAACAACCGGAGATGACCAAGGGCTAGCTGAGGGCCGGATGACCTTCTGTTGTAACATGTCCGCGACATTTTCTTCTATGATTTTCCGCTCGGCTAGGGACACGCGGTACGGGCGTCGGCGCACTATCGACGCTTCGTCTGTCTGAATGCGATGCGCTGCAGCTGTGGTTTGGCCCAGAGTCGACGAATGGACATCAAATAAATTTGCGTGTTTGTTCAACAAAGCAAGCAGCTGCTGCATTTGTGAAGGTGGCAAGTCACTGCTGATGGCTGCAGTAAGGGTGGAGGGAGAAGCAGTAGCACAAGTAGAAGGGTCTTTGGAAGACATAGTCGTAAGGGGCACGACGCATACAAACCCTGGGTCGGCCGCGCAAGCCACTGCGGTGCTTTGCGGAAGGAGAATTTTCTCCGATGTCGCGTTCGTGGCGGTGACAAGCGCCGAGCCATTGTAAAATCGAACCACACCTGGCGCAAAAGCGATGCCTTTATGAAGGCAACGTGAAGAGGGCAAGACCAGCAAGACCAAGACGTCACCATGGTCGATATCGGTCGACATAATGGTAACAATGCGCTGTCGGCCGGGAGGCAGTTCGGTATCTTCCGCAACGAGCAGGCGAAACGGCGTGTACCTGTCTTCCCCAAGTAAGAAGTCGGTGTCCGTAAGATGGACGACGCGTTGGCCACAACGAATAGCCGCGGAAGCAGAAGAGAGAAAATCCCACCCTAAAATAAGTTCATGAGCGCACGGGGACAGCACAGCTAATTGTATATGGTGCAGGATATCATCGATCAGGACAGGGCAGTGCAAAGAGCGGAAGGTCGAATAGGGTCTGCTTGGGCTGCAACTAGCGTCGGTCCATCGTATGGCGTCGTGACTTTTCTGAGACGGGAACATAAATCAGCGTGAATAACAGAAATTGTCGCACCTATGTCCACCAAAGCATCGACGGGCACTCCTTGGACAAACACGAGGCATATTGGACGGGCGCGCTGGAGGAATATCAGTCCTGGTGTCGTATGCAGTTTGTCCTCCAAAAACTGCATTGCTTAGTTTTCCGGACGAATGTTAGAGTTGAGGGAGACGGGCCGTAGTGGGGACGTGGAGCGGCGGAACGGCGAAGGGGGAGCGGCGTCTGGCTGACGGTAAGTGCTGCGGTCTTCAGTCGATGCGGGCGGAGAAGTAGAGCGGAGCGGAGGCGAAGACAAACGCCGCGTTGGGAAGAGACTCCACCGGAAAAGTTTGCGTTCGAGATGTCGTTCCCCGACGCTCGTCCTGCTGGCGCTTGCGGCAGAAACGTGAAAATATGGCCGCGATAGCCGCAGTAATAGAACGTGGGACGTGACGGACGCCATGGCGGATAGGACAGGGTTTGTATATATATATTGATAGTACGCGTTTAATGGTAGATGCGCTCGGCGTTTTATGAATGCGCAGAAACAGGCAACGGCCAAACGGAGCGAGCGCGAGCACGAACAACAACAAACGGTCGTCTTCTTCGCCTTCTGCAGTTGCTCATATATGTCACTACAGTCACTCCCCGGGGGAAAAGGTGCCATCCTGGCGACCTATGGAACAGGTAGCACTGGTGGGTCGCAGTGCGTCTTCTGTCGGTCGATATGAACAGTTTCGCGTCCGCGACGCCGTTGGTACTAGATGGGTGAATAGGCTCAATCACGTAGTTGACCGGGGATGTCTGTCGGAGAACCCGGTAAGGGCCGGCGTACTTTGACCTTAACTTTGTGGGAAGTCGGGAGTAGAGGAGGGAAAGTGGAGCCATAACCAGCGTTCCCGGTGAATATGATGGAAAATACAAGCCTGCGTCTCAACTATGTATCTGGTTGGCCTGATCTTGCACGGTAAGTGAGCGGGCAATCTGACGACATTTTTTGACATAAGTGGCGGCTTTGAATAGAGGAGTAGATTGTGATGCGTCGGGGCGATACAAAAGAATCGTATTTATAAAGGAGGAAGTTTCGCGAGACCATAAAGAAGAAAGAAGCGAGAGAATCCCGTGGTAGACTGAGTGGCGCTATTGTAAGCATGTATGTATTGTAACAAAGGGAAGGATGCGGTCCTAGTTAGTGTAGATAGCGGAAACGTACATGGCGAGTATGTCGCCGAGAGTACGATTAAAGCGTCCAGTCATACCATTTGTTCGCGGATGATATGCACTTGTAGTTCTATGAACACTGTCGCATTCGCGGAGGAGGGCTTCTACAGCTTCGGAAAGGAATGAACGACCACGGTCACTCAGTAGCTCGTGAGGCGCATCGTGCCGAAGAACAAGGTTGCGAAGGATGAACAAGCCGACTTCACGCACTGTGGCCGCCGGAAGCGCTGAAGTTTCGGCGTAGCGCGTGAGATGGTTCACGGCGACGATACCCAGCGGTTGCCATCTGGGTGTATGGTAGAGGGCCGTACAAATCAATGCCGATATGGTCGACATGCCGGTAGGGACAATGCAATGGTTGGAGAGGTCCTGTAATCTTGTTAGGCGGGCTCTTGTGGCGTTGGCACTTGGAGCATAGTGGACGTACTGCCGAAGCGGTGCATTCCGCGCCAGTAGTATCGAAGCCGGAGGCGTGCATACGTCTTGAGTACACCGGCATGGGCGCATTGCGGATCCGCATGAAAAGAGGCACAGATGTCGGAACGTAAATGGCGAGGACTCACTAGCACGGTAATTTGCGGCGGTACAGAAGCCCATCGCGGATGACAAAGTGAGGACGGCCATATACGTACGGTCGCAATTGGTGGTTGCCCAAACGATTGCAAGGAATTTCTTTTTCGGTGACCGAATAGTTCGTTTCCGCTTGGTGAGGGTGCGGCTGGCTGACGCTGGGCAAGAATAGTGCCGAGGCCTACTCCACTAGCGTCCGTGTGGATTTCTGTGGGAGCGTCCGGGTCAAAGTGCCGTAATATAGGTGGTCATATCAATAGACGGCGTAATGTGGCGAACGCGTCTTAGCTAGCTGTAGACCATGCCGAGATGCCTTGGCTCTCGGCAAGCAGCTGCGTTAAGGGGGCGATTATGGACGCGAAATTACGCACGAATCGGCGAAAGTACGAACACAGCCCGATAAAGCTACGGAGTTCTTTCAGCGTAGACGGCCTGGGGAACTCGGCGATGGCGCGAAGCTTTGCAAGGTTGGGAAGGACACCGTCCTTGCTGACGACATGGCCTAAGATGGTAAGTTGGCGGGCGGCAAAGTGGCACTTCTTCAAATTAAGCTGTAATTCAGCGTCTGAAAGGCAAGTGAGGACGCTTGCGAGGCGACTCAATGGGAGGCAAAGTCCTTCGAAACGACGACGACGTCGTCCTGGTAGCACAGACCGTGTTCCATTTAAGGCCCCTATTAATGTTGTCCATGAAACGTTCGAAGGTGGCACGCGCATTACAAATGCCGAATGGCATCACGTTAAACTCATATAAACGTCTGGGGTTAGAAATGCAGTCTTGATACGGTCAGGTTCATTCATAAGTACCTGCCAGTACCCAGATCGAAGGCCCAAAGAGGAGAAGAACTCTGCTCCTTGCAAGCAATCGAGGGCGTAGTCGATTCTGGGCAGCGGATAAACATCTTTTCGTATGATATTGTTAAGGCGCCTATAACCAATGGAATATCTAATGCTACCATCCTTTTTCTTCACCAGAACAACTGGGGAGGCCCAAGGGCTGTGTGAGGACTTATTACGCCACGATGAAGCATGTCGTTGACTTGTTCATCAATGACAAGGCGCTCAGCATGAGAAACTCGGTATGGAAGCTGGCGCAAGGGTGCATGGGTGCCAGTGTCAATGCGGTGAACGATGGCGGATGTGCGGCCCAAGGAAGACTACTTATGATCGAATGACGTCCGATAGCGGGCGAGCAGCTCCAAGAGTTGTGTACGCTCTGCAGGCGGGAGTGTGGAATCAATTGACGGAAGAAATGCCTCCAAGGAGGACGAATCGGCGGTGGTAGCAGGAGCAATGCTGTCGACGAGAAGACCTATAGTGTCGTCAGGCAGTTGAGGTATGCGGAATCAATATCCTCAAGCCGACCTATAAATTCACCACGGAATAACGTGACAGTGAAAGAGAACCGATTCGTGACATAAATGGCGCTGTAAGAGTTTTCGACCGTGAGAACTGCAAAAGGGAGGTGGAAGTCTTTGCGAGAGGTGAAGGCTTCGGAGGGCGCAAACAGGGCGGTGGAAGCGGAAGCAGAGCCGCCCGCACTAGGACGGAAGTCACGACGACGGCAGAAACGTGCGACATGGCCAGGCAGACAACAGAAGTAGCAAATAGGCCTGTTGTCCGGGGTGCGCCAAGGATTAGTGGACGACGGCGCGGGACGGCGAAAAGGTGGCGGGTTCGGGCGGACAGGCGCACGCCCAGCGTAGAAGGCATCTGCTGGTCGACTAGGATCCGGGCTGAGTGGCATTGCTGATGACTGCCTGCGTTCGTCTTCAAGGGCGCTATAACGTAAAATGATTCCAAACTGTTTTGATTCCAAACTCCTGACGTCAAATTTAGGTAACCACCGACGAAAGCATCGGGCGGTGACCCGCAGCGTTGTATGAACAACCCTATCAAACACTCTCCTCGTTTATAGGAGGTCACCGTTGTTTGCTTTCAGAGCCAATAACATTGTCTACACTCAGAGGTTTTTCTTATCTAATTGGCTGACAAGAGGCGAGGAGCACGCTCTAGTGGAGAGGGTTTTGATGGGGCCGAGCCAGGACAGTGAAAATAGATAAGCGCATGAAGAGGGTGGTGAGGGCTTCTCCGATTGGTGCGCTTCGCCTTACTTAGCTTGCGGTTGCTGGTCAAAAATCGCGGCGACGTGCAACGGAAGGATATGAATGCTGCTGAAACGGATCCTCAGCAAGGAAGAGTTGGCAGAGCGATGTCGTATGCATGCCGAAAGGGCTCGATAACGTTTTACTGCCACGCAAAAACGTTTATAATGCGCAAATAAATACATGCTCACCGGCAGGTGCGAGTAGCGAGGGCCTGAGTGATCGGCGGGCAGCCATCTTCTATTCCTTTCGGAACGGGGAAGTCTGTGGCTATTCAGAAATATTTTCTGTTTTGTTCGGCATATTAATGCATTTTTTTCGCATACACGTCACTTTGACGTGGTGTGTTTTCGTGGTTTTGTGAGGTCGCGTGACAGACAGGCGAAGTGGGCATAGCCAGAACACATTCGACCAATAGTAGAGGGCTAATGGTGAAAACGCGTAAAATCAGGCATAATTACTTTTCTTTTATGCGGTTTAATTATGCATAATCAGTGTGTAGACGTTATATCAGATGAGGAGCTATCGCGGTTTTCGTGACGTCGCGTCACAGATATTTGAAGTTGGGAGGGGCCCGAAAATGTTTTAACCAATCGTGGAGGCTGACTGCAGAAATTGGATTCAAAGCAGTTTGGACTCATTTTACGTTATAGCACCCCAGCGTAGGTCAGAGGAGCGGAAACAGGCGGGTACTGGAAAGTGGTTGGTAGCGTCTCAGAAATTTGCTCCTCTATGGCCTGTCGTAGCGTCGGAGCAAGCCCCTGCGCTGAGGCCGGGACGCAGGGAACAAGGGACAATTGCCGTGCCACTTTCTCTCGGACGAACTGCTGGATCTGCTGCCATAACATTGTGGTGTCAGTAGAAACGGCGCCTACAGTGAATGCTGACATGTCGGCCGGGTTAGAGCTCGGGAGTCGTGTAGAAATGCGCTGTTTCCGCAACTCGTCATAACTCTGACAGTACTCAACACGTCTTCGACAGTTTGGGGATTTTTGGCAATCAGCATTTGGAAAGCGTCGTCCTCGATCCCCTTCATGATGTGTTTGATTTTATCAGCTTCGGACATAGCAGGGTTGATGCGACGGCAGAGGTTAACAATACCCTCAATGTAGGAGGTGAAGTTTTCGCCGGATTGCTGGGCGCGACCGCGTAAGCGTTGTTCCGCGCGGAGCTTGCGAACAGCGGGACGGCCGAAGACTTCCGCGAAGTTCGTTTTAAAGGATGCCCAATTGGTAATATCAGCTTCGTGCTTGTGGAACCAAAGCTGTGCTACGCCCGCCAGGTAAAGGTTGACGTTGCTGAGCACTTACGCGCTCATACGAACTGAGCCTGTCCTCGACGTCGTGCTATTCGGTGCCGTTGAAGATGACAGGGTCTCGCTGTCGTGGTACGCCGGAGTAGACAACCACCGGTGGTGCGGGAGCACATTGCTGGGGCACGTCGTCAGGCATTGCCGAGGCTGGGGGCAGAGTCCGGGTACGGAGTTCCAGGATGAAAGGGGAACTAGCACGCTTCACCAATTGATAGTACGCGTTTAATGGTTGATACGGTCGGCGTTGAAATGAATGCGCAGAAACAGGCAACGGCTAAACGGAGTGAGCGCGAGCACCAACAGCAAAGGTCTTATTCTTCGTCTGCTGCTGGCGCCCGTGTTTCTCAATATATATATATATATATATATATATATATATATATATATATATATATATATATATCTGTGTGTGTGTGTTTGTGTAACCGTGAGCCGTTCCACTGGGGTAGAGATGAAAGACCAGCGAAGCTGTACTTTGGTGGGAATTCTGTATTTCGAATTATGACTATTAAGTTGTGATGCTGTAATTGGTTATTTGAACTATCAACAAAATGAGAAATGTATTTCATCCGGTGGTTTTCATTTATTTAGTGACCACAGGGACCATGGCCGTATTGTCGCTAGGGTACACCGCCATAGGTTGTACGTCAAAGGTTGACACGTTCTTCATAAACACGTCACCAACGCTACGCGCGTTCTGTGCAAACGCGGACAAAACGCTGCTCGTTGCTGGTGCTGCTACATCTCCAAGTTTATGCAGCACCTCAGAATCTTGAGAATGACAGCCCATAAACAAATGTCATGAAACAAAACACTGGCAGCGCCTGCCTTTTATGTTAAATCTTCTCAGACTGTGATTGAGTCACCAGTTCCCCTTGCGCCTGGTCGCAAGATACGCAGTTGGTGCTGCAGCTAAACGTCGACTCCCCTCCCTCCCTCCCGTCCCCCCACGGCCTTTCGCGCGACAGAAGAAGTCACGTCTAGGGAGCCTACATGCAAGCGCTGTTTTAGGGTGGTCACAGCCTTTGAAGGGGAACTTGCCGCCGCCAGCTAAATTGGTGGGTTCAATCTGGGGCACAAAATAGCGAAAGACCAGCTGACAGACCACATTTCCCGCCACCCTTAGTGACGTTAAATTAATTAACTTCTTTTAATAAACTTCGGCCTTAGCAGTCAGAGACAAATGGCGCGTCTGAGCGCCGTACACGGCACGTCTACGTTTTAGTTAAACAGACTAGCAAGGACAGTGTTTATTACGGCACACTTTGAAAAACACCCTTTAAATATTATGTACAACTGGAAGGCAACGACAATGCTTAATGCAGTTCACATTCTTGGCGTGAGATAATACTACCACGAGCACGCCATCGTGTCTTATAACTTGTTGCTTTATATGTGTCGCACGACATGCAATAGATAAGCAAGTTGGATGTGTTCAAATAAAAGGAAAAGACAACTAGTATATTAAAGATGTATGCAGGTTTCTTGTAGGCACTGGCGGAAACCTAAATTGAAGAAATTTAATATATCCCGTGCCAACATGAGTACATCAAAGCATGACAAAAAAAGTTGCAGTGGCTTAGCTCGGCTATGCCAGGATATACGTAGCGTTAGCTAAGGTTCAGCTGATTATTCTTAGCTTTCCTGGTTGTCTCCTACGCTCAACCGCTAATTGCCAGGCAACTACTTCGGGATCCGATGAGTCAAGCTTCTCCGTTCTTCTGCGCTGTTGAGCAGCATTTGCGCTCTCCTTCTTCATGGCTATACCACACTGGCAAACGCCAGTCAGAAGCGCAGAGGCTCCAGCGCAGTGTCAGACGCCGACTGCACAGCGAGCGCGCGCCGGCACCAGTGCGTCTACCACGGCTACGACGTCACTCCTCTGGAATGCGCAGACCGGCGGCGGTGAGTCGCGCGTGGCGGCGGCAGAGTGCGCGAGAGGTGCCGGCTCCGGTGGCTCCGGTGCGCAAGCCGTGTGACATCACTGATCCTTGCGCATGCGCAGCACGGCTCTTGATGTGCCGCGCGAAACGGGCTTGGCTAGGCCAGTGTAGCTAACGCTACAAAAAGGCAGGAAGACTGGGGATCGAAATGCTTACCCACCAAATTTGGCGGTAAGTAGCGGTCAAGATTTTGGTGTTGTCACCACCCTAAAACAGCGCTTGCACGTAGGCTCCCTAGTCACGTGTTCTCCGCCGTGCGTTCGCTCTCTGTGAAAGCGCACGTCCCTCGCGCGCATTCAGTCGCACATACAGCATACGGCCATTGTGAGTTTTAGGGGCGAATCTCCTTAGGGTGTGGGTCTGTCCCTCCTCTGTAGTATGCAGTAGTAGTAGTAGTAGTAGTCGTCGTCGTAGTAGGTAGCCACGTCTACTGCTGCGTAAGACGCTGTGGCTTCTCCCCCTTACTAGAGAGTACTGCACGTTTCTAACGCGTTTGTGCTAGCGTCCCCTTAAGCGGGAGATGGTGCAATTATAATGAAGGGCGCTGTTATAAAATCGGAATGACGTCACATATGGCGCGTGTAATTGGTGGAAGTCAATCGTTCGATTTAGTGCGGCGAGACTGGGCGAATTACACGGAAGATTCACGGTTTACCGATGATTCCCTCCGGAGCTTCGCCCACTCATCATCATTCACCCCGTGGATATGCGGTGTTTTTTTTTTCCACACGCGAACACAACCATCGGAGACTGAGCGCTTAACAGCTTCGCTGTAATATATGAGTGTGTGTGTGTGGGGGGGGGGGGTGCCTGTTCTGCGAATATTTGCGCACCACTGTGACGCAAACCTTAAAACACCACAGTAAGTGTTACGATCTCTTGCCGCTGATATGGGACCACGGCGGGGATGCCGTGGCTATCATACATGTAGAAGTAATTGTAGATTTCACCCAATACGTATTTCAAGGGAATTCTGATAATAAAGTGAACTGATTATGCATATGTTCGGTACATGGTGCTTCACTGCTTTATTTTACGCTGCTGCTTCATTCGCTGTGCATCCAGGCGACTTATTTGAGTTTTGACTTATGGTAATTGAGTAACTCCTTGACTCTAACAAACGTGCTGCGAGGAACAGGCAAATTCTGAAACTCGGAATTCGTGTGGGGGCCCCCCGTAATCCGAATTCGCAGAAAATAAAGGTTATTTGATCATTATTTCTGCATAATTTATGCTCACTTAGACAAAAAGCGAGTTTTGGAGTAGTTAAAACTAAAGCAGTAGTTTGGGGTAGTAAAGGAAGAGCTTGTTGTGCGGGATTTGCTGTGCAAGCGAGGCAAAGTTAAGCCTTGTTGTTTTGGCTTGTGACTTAGAAGGCTTATTTCTTTGTCGGCGTTGTTTCGTTTTGTAGTACGATAGTCTTCTCTATGTTAACCTCATGTCGTGACGTTCAGGTTTGGGTGCGGAAGAAAAGCGCGCACGAAAATGGCCGAGCTAAGGCGCAAGAACTGAGGTCAAGAGAGAGTCACTCTTTTGCACGAAAGGGAATGCGCTGAGTGAAATGGCAAAGTATTGGACAACTACAGGATGTAAGGTTTGTATTTGAATTCCCCATGTAAACTGCAGAATACAGTTATCAACTAATTAAATGAACAAGCATGCTGTTAGGAAGATGAACAAACGTGAGCAAATCTCGACACATGACCACGGGTATTCGGTGTTGCAATGCTGGCGTGACGAAGGGCGCCGGCAGTGGGGTGCCAAAGATTTGTGTTACCTTGCGCTTCACCGCGTCTGCGGAACATGAGATTACACGACCTCAAGCTATACGCACGCCGAAAGAGTTTGCTCATAAATCTACGGGCCATCTTGGCTAGCATTTAGCCCTCCGACCTGACGCAAGTTACCTCCAAAATACGACGCGTGGGTCGCTTATGTGCTCAGCCGCGCGGACAGCCATGTGCCGCCACAGAAGGGTTGGATGTGCCGCGTGTTGTCCTTTCCTAGCGCTCATTAGATGGTGCGCATTAGGCTATCACTCTAAAGTCCCTATATAGTAAAAGTACCGCCATCTACGGGAAGAAGAAGAAGAAGCCGACCAGTGCGGACGTGGAAATTTCGGCTCCCGCCTCTGCACACGTTTTCGGACTGATTTTTGTGATTCCTAGCAGCGAAATGTGCACTATTCGACGCAGTTTCTTCTAAGGAACACGCCGATGTCTGATGTTTGCCCGTCAGTGTAATCTTTTTCAACTTTCGAGACGTGTTAGTTCGGACTACGCCGCGGCTCGGCTAGCCCTACCCGACTAGGCCTATCGTCGGCGGTGAGGAGCAAGCAGACCCAGGCCTCGCTCGTACGTGTGTGCGGTAGCATGCCCGCTATGGAGACAGTCGTGGACGGAAAGTTAATCTCTCGATAAGAAGCGAATCGCCCGGGCTGGACGACGGCCATGGGCAGAAGCAAGAAGGCCAAACCAGGACCGACCGTTCCGGACCGAGGCAACGAGGAACAAGCAGATGGTGATGATGATTATTGTGGTTTATTGGCGCAAGGGCCAGATGTGGCCAAAGAGCGCCAAGACGATGGTAGTGGTTTGATAGTGGTACATGAATAGTGAACTATATGAACACTAGATGTGACATGGCTGTAAAGGGGCCTAAAAACAGTCGCTGTAAAGTGCGTAAAATATATACGTAATAAGATTATGGCAATGACTGATTATGTGTACTATGGACATGAACAATGCATTGCGAAGGAATGATACGACTTCCAAAATAATAAAAATGCTAGACTTGGCCAGAAGCACAAGTGCCTAAACAGAGCCCTTGAAACACAAGGACCTGGAGGTATGTGCTATAAAAAGAAAAGAACTATCACAGCAACATCCTCTGGAGAGAGGATGTGCTATGAACTTATTGGGCTAATAACATGTAGCACAACATCTTTCAAGAATGCGAGGACTGCATTGGTGCTAAAAAGCGGTTCTTTACCGAGAAACATAGCGGGATGGAGAGGGACACAATAGCGATATGCTAGCGGAAAATGTTTCTTTCTTTCTCTTTCGGCTTCCCGACACTCCAAGAGGACGTGGAGGACGGTGAGCCTCTCGCCACATCTACCACAGGTAGGAGGATCATTACCATTCAATAGAAAATTGTGAGTACGATATGTGTCTCCTATTCTGAGACGACAGAATAGGACATCAGTTCGTCGTGTTTTAGTTGTACAGGGCCAGAACCCTACCTGTGGCTTACAAGTGCAGCTTATGATTTGCTTCGGCGTCCCACAAGCGTTGCCAGTGGCTTCGCAGTTTGTTTCGTAGGAAAGGCTTCAGATCTGTGGAGGAAATAGTAGCGGCAGGATTAATAGCTTGCGATGTAGTTGATGTGGCCAAATGGTCTGCTAGCACATTGCCCTCGATGCCTCTATGACCAGGCACCCAGCATATTAATACATGTCTATGAGATTGGTAAATGTCACACAAGAGTGAGTAAAGCTCAAGAAAAATAGGATTCTTATGCTTTTGTAAAGATGTTAGCACTTTTACAAGACTCAACGAGTCTGTGAATATTATTGCCTTTTGTAGTTTCAATTTGTCTATATGTTTCACTGCAGAAAGTACTGCGTAGGCTTCTGCTGTGGAGATACTTGTTAGGGGGTTCAATACGTCAGGTTTAGAAAAAGAGGGGCCAACAGCCGCATAAGATACGCCAGCATGGGACTTGGATGCGTCGGTGTAGAATTCCGAGCACGAGTACTTCGATTGAAGTTCGCGGAAATGCATTGCAATTTCGAGCTCGGGTGCGTGCTTTGTGACCTCTACAAAGGATAGATCACACTCTATCACCTGCTACTCCCAGGGCGGTGACATCTTAGCTGGAGGCATTAGGCTATGTTCAAGAAGTGGGACATCCATCTCTTCGCTGAGTTCTCTTACACGCAGTGAGAAAGGCCGCCTCACAGAGGGTCGATCACAGAGGGTGAAAAGCGTTGCACACTTCAACTCATTAATGGTTACAGGAGAAGGATGTTCCCAATCGGAGTAAACTTTGAGAAAATAGGTGAAGCTGATGTATGTTCTCTGGAGATTGAGTGACCACTCATTGGATTCTACGTATAAGCTTTCGACGGGGCTTGTTCTGAATGCGCCAGTGGCCAGGCGGATGCCTAGGTGGTGGACAGGATCTAGCATCTTTAGCGCGCTCGGGGCGGCAGAGTGATATACTACGGCGCCATAGTCCAATCGTGACCGAATGAGGCTCTTGTAAAGATTCATTAGACACTTCCTGTCGCTGCCCCAGGATGTGCGAGATAAAAGTTTCAGTAAGTTCATTGTTTTCAGGCATTTCGCCTTGAGATGTTTTATGTGGTGGGTGGAAGTAAGCTTAGAGTCAAGTATGATGCCTAAAAACTTGTGTTCTTTGTTAATAGGTATTTGTTGTCCATACATTTCGATAGTAGGATCTGCAACGAGACCGCTCTTCCTAGTGAAAAGAACAGAAGAACCTTTGTGGGGGTTTACTTTGAACCCGTTTTCGTCTGCCCACTTAGACACTTTGTTCAACCCCTGCTGTACTTGTCTCTCGCAAACTGCGAGGTTACAGGACTTGAACCCTATTTGTATATCGTCCACATAGATGGAATAAAAAATAGCGGGTGGTAACGAAGCACGGATCGTGTTCATTTTAACGATAAAGAGTGTGCTGCTGAGCACACCTCCCTGGGGTACACCAGTTTTCTGCACAAAAGGCCGTGATAACACATTGCCAACTCGCACACGGAATGTGCGATTCTGCAGATAACTCTCAATCACATTTAACATATTACCACGTATACCAAAGTGGGAGAAGTCTCTCAGTATACCAAACCGCCATGTGGTGTCGTAGGCCTTTTCCATGTCTAGAAATACAGACAGAAAGAACTGTTTGTGAATAAAAGCTTCGCGTATCTGCGCCTCAATACGTATCAAATGATCAGTGGTGGATCGACCCTCGCGAAAACCGCACTGGTATGGGTCCAGCAGTTTGTGTGATTCTAGGAAATGTAGTAGGCGGCGGTTTATCATTTTTTCGAAGACTTTGCAGAGACAGCTAGTTAGTGCTATAGGCCGGTAACTCGAAACAGACGATGGATCCTTGCCCTGTTTCAGGATAGTAATTATAATGGCCTCTTTCCAGGCAGATGGTATCTCGCCGGAAGACCATACAGCGTTGTAGAGGGAAAGGAGGGTTTTCTGTGTTTCATGGGGAAGGTGCTTCAGCATTTCATATACGACACGGTCAGCACCTGGTGCAGAATTATTGCAGCAGTTTAGTGATGCCTGTATCTCAGCTAATCTTAATGGTTCGTTATATGCCTCGTGTTTTTTGCATTTTCGTTCCAGCTTCTGTCCTTCTATTCTGACTTTGTATCGTTTAAATGTTTCCGAGTAGTGCGATGAGCTGGACACATGTTCAAAATGTGTGCGCAGGAAGTTCGCTTGGTCTTCCAAGCTGTCGCCCTGTGTGCTTACCAAAGGGAGTGAATATGTTTGTCGTCCTCTTACCTTATTTACCCTGTTCCAGACTTTGGATTCATCTGTATACGAGTTTATACCTGATAAAAACTTCTGCCAGCTCTCTCTTCTGGCCGGTCGGCGCGTTCTCCTGCCTTGGGACTTTACCTTCTTAGATTGACAAGATTCTCCGCAGTTGGATACTCACGTAGCAGCCCCCACGCTTTGTTCTGTTTCCTACGAGCGCTCCTACATTCGTCGTTCCACCATGGGACACGGCGTTTGCATGCCACATAGTCATTTGGGATATGCATTTAGAAGCGGCATCAATTATGAAGGTAGTGAAATACTCCACAGCAGCATCAATTCCTAACAAAGACATGTCAGCCCAGGAGATACTACTAGTAAGAGTTCGAAATTTCTCCCAATCGGCTGTATCAACCTTCCATCGATGGGCTTGTGGTGAGCACTCATTTTCCTTGGTTGTTCTCAGTAGTATTGGGAAGTGATCGCTCCCGTAAGGATTTTTGGTAACTTCCCATTTAATTTCAGAAAATAGACACGCGGAAGCTATGCTCAGATCAATAGAAGAAAATGTTCTGTTTGCAATACAGTAAAATGTAGGTTCCTTTTTATTCAGGAGGCACGCACCAGACTAGAAAAGAAATTGTTCAGCAAGACGACCTCGCGCATCGATACGAGAGTCGCCCCACAGACTGCTGTGCGCATTGAAATCGCCAAGAACAAGATAAGGTTCTGGCAATTCGTTTATAAAGGACTGAAATTCATGTTTGTGTAAGTGGTAATGTGGGGTATGTAAAGCGAGCAAATGGTGATGAGTTTGTTTAGAAGAACAAGTCGAACTGCCACTGCTTCAAGGGGCGTTTGTAGCTGCAAACGTTGGCATGCTATGCTTTTGTGTATTATGATGGCAACACCGCCTGATGATGCGAGAGCATCATAGCGATCTTTACGAAACGTAACATACTGCCGGAGAAAGTTTGTATGTTTTGATTTTAAGTGTGTTTCCTGTACACACAGCACTTTTGGATTATGTTGGTAAAGGAGTTCTTGGATATCGTCTTGGTTCCTAAGAAGGCCTCTGACGTTCCACTGCATAATTTGCGTGTCCATAGTGAAGGTAAATTGGTGCTGTGTGTACGAAGAAGAACGTGTTTTAGCCTACAGAGCCCCTGTAATTTTGGTTCTGTCTTTTCTAGAGCGGTCCAAAGAATTTGGCCGCTCTTTAGGTGCTGACAGCACCACCTTGCTTGGAGTAGTGTCCATAGCCTCTTCCGAAGCGCTGGACACCCGCTCTAACGAGCGATGTGTACGTCGTGTAGCCTTGGCCTCGAGGGACGAAGGCTGTGGCCTCACCAGACCGGAGACCGATGGGTCCTCCTTAGCCTCTGAGCTGCGATGGCTGCTGCCAGCGCTAGTGGAGGCCTCTGGTGTGGCCGATTTCGATGATGATGATGATGTGTGGTGTTTTATGGCGCAAGGGCCAGTTCTGGCCAAAGAGCGCCATGCCAGTGTTTGTGAGTGTGCAGTGGAGCGATGAATTCTGAGAAGTAGATGAAGTGTGGCTGTAAAGGGGCCTAAAAATAATCGCTGTAAAACGCGTAAAATATACATGCACTAAAATCATGGCAATGACTAATGAGGTGTACTATGAAATGAAGAATGCATTGAGAAAGAATGACACGGTATTTAAAATATTTAAGATGTAGTAATTGGAAAGAAGCACTACTGCCTAAACAGAGCCCTTGAACCACAAGGGCCTGGAGGCATGTGCTTATACAAAACTACTATCACAGAAGCATCCTCTGGAGGGAGGATGCGCTATGAATTTATTGGGCTTATAACATGCAGTACCACGTCGTTTAACAAAGCGAGGACTGCTTTGGTGCTAAACAGCGGTTCCTCACCAAGAAACATATTGGGATGCAGAGGGACATGATAGCGGTAAGCTAAAGGGAAATGTTTTTTTTCTATCTGCTTCGGCATCCCGACACTCCAGGAGAACATGGAGGACGGTTAGCCTCTCACCACATCTACCACAGGATGGTGGTTCATCCCCAGTCAACAAAAAACTATGGGTGCCAAATGTATGTCCTATTCTGAGACGACAGAACAGGACATCAGTTCGCCGTCTTCTCGTTGCGGAGGGCCAGAAACCTAACTGTGGCTTAATCAAGTGAAGCTTATTATTTGTTTCTGCATCCCACAGACGTTGCCAATGGCTTCGCAATTTATTACGCAAGAAATGTTTCAAATCTGTTGCAGAAACAGCAGCTGTAGAATTAGTAGCGTGCGATGTTATTGACGTAGCCATTCGGTCAGCTAGCACATTACCCTCAATGCTTCTATGGCCAGACACCCAGCATATAATGATATGCTGGTTAGATACATGCGCTCTACGCAGTACGGAATAGAGCTCAATGAGTATAGAATTGTTCTGCTTACAGGGTGACTTTAAAGCGTTTACGACACTTAGGGAGTCTGTAAATATGATTGATTTTTGAATTTTAGATTTCCTTATATGCCTCACAGCTGACAATAGTGCATAGGCCTCAGCCGTAAAGATACTTGCTTCAGGGTGGAGTACACCGGATTCCGACAAGGATGGGCCGACGGCTGCATAGGACACCCCGTCACGTGACTTAGAAGCGC
This sequence comes from Dermacentor silvarum, assembly GCF_013339745.2. Taxonomy (NCBI): domain Eukaryota; kingdom Metazoa; phylum Arthropoda; class Arachnida; order Ixodida; family Ixodidae; genus Dermacentor; species Dermacentor silvarum. The sequence goes on from NC_051161.1 coordinate 153,387,679, forward strand.
CTGTATAAAACTCTGTGCATGTGTACTTGGACTGGAGTTCAAGGAAATGCATTTTGATATGTGCCTCTGGTGCGTGCTTGGTGACCTCTACGAATAATGTGTCACACTCTATGAGCTGCCACTGCCACGGCGGTAACGGTTTCGCTGGAGCCATAAGACAGCGTTCAAGCAACGGAACACCCATTTCCTCACTAAGATTCCTCACACGCAAAGAGAACGGTTTTCTCAATGCAGGTCGATTTTGGAAGAGTGTGGCAGTGGTCATGTCGTTTATGGTTGAATAAGAGGGATGTTCAATGTTCGCGTGTACTCTAAGAAAATATGTAAAACTACTATATGAACGCTGCAGACGAAGTGACCACTGATTCGACTCTACGTAGAGGCTCTGGACCGGACTTGTTCGGAAAGCACCGGTCGCGAGGCGGATGCCCAGATGGTGAACGGGGTCTAGAATTTTTAATGCACTTGGCGTTGCGGAATTATAAATTATAGCTCCGTAATCAAGGCGTGAGCGGACAAGACTTGTACAAGTTCAGGAGGCATTTTCGGTCACTACCTCATGTTACGCGCGACAAAATTTTTAAAAGGTTCCTAGTCTTCAGACACCTTGCCTTCAGATATTTAAGATGGGGGATAAAGGTAAGCTTCGAGTCTAGAATTATTCCCAGGAATTTATGCTCACTGCTCACGGATAGTTCCTCTTGATTAATCATGAGATTTGGCACTCGTGTCATGCCTCTTTTGTTTGAGAAAAGTATGCACGTACTTTTCTTTGCATTTATTTTAAATCCATTTACATCAGCCCATTTAGACAGTTTGTTTAATCCAAGCTGTACCTGTCGTTCGCAGATAACAATGTTGCATGATTTGAAACCTATCTGTACATCATCAACATACACAGAATAAAACATGCTGCGTGGAATAACTGTATACAGGGAGTTCATTTTTACAATAAAGAGTGTGCAACTAAGCACACACCCTTGTGGCACACCAGCCTCCTGGGTGAATGTTCTAGATAAAACATTGCCCACTCTTACGCGAAACGTGCGGTTAGACAAGTAGCTTTCGACTGTGTTTAACATATTTCCGCGGACCCCCATCGCAGAAAGATCTCGCAGAATTCCGAAGCGCCATGTCGTGTCGTACGCTTTCTCTAAATCTAGAAATACAGAAAGCAAGAACTGTTTATGAATAAACGCATCTCTGATGTTTGCCTCGATGCGAACAAGGTGGTCTATTGTCGACCTACCTTCTCGGAAGCCACACTGGAAGGGGTCCAGTGTTTCGTTATTTTCGAGGAAACTGATTAAACGCCGGTTTATCATTTTCTCATACAGCTTGCACAGGCAGCTTGTTAGAGCTATTGGCCTGTAGCTGCTGGCTAAGGACGGGTCTTTGCCTTGTTTAAGTATCGGGATGACTATGGCTTCTTTCCATGAGGACGGGATACACCCAGCCACCCACATGGCATTAAAAAGAGACAGGAGTGTTTTCAGTGTTTCAGGGTGTAGGTATGTAACCATTTCATACATAATACGATCGGCACCTCGCGCCGAATTGTTGCAACATGTGAGAGATGCTTTAAGTTCGGCTAAGGTAAATGGTCGATTGTAAGCCTCACTCGAGGAACCTTTGCGGTTTAGGGGCTGCCGCTCTTCGCGTTCTTTGAACTTCAGGAAAGTTTCTGTATAATGCGATTCACTTGATACATATTCAAAGTGTTCACCTAGACAATCCGCCTGGTCTTCCAGGCTATCACCTTCGCTACTTACTAAGGGTAGAGGATGTGACTCCCGGCCTATTAGTTTATTTACCCTATTCCAGAGTTTTGTTTCGTCGGTGTATGAATTTATACTGGAAATGTACCTTTCCCAACTCTCTCTCTTTGCACGTCGACTTTGCTTGTTTAAAATTTCTCAGGTTTTCGGTTCTTGGGGAGTTGCGAAACAGTCCCCAGGCTTTGTTTTGCTTTTTACGTGCTTTTTTGCATTCATCATTCCACCAAGGCAGGCGACGTTTATTAGGTAGTCCATTAGTTTGTTGTATGCATCTTTCAGCAGCGTCAATGATAAAACCTGTTATATACGCCACAGCATCGTCTATGTTAAAAGAGGCAATGTCATCCCGGCCTAAATATGTTATTTGTCGGAAAAGTTCCCAGTTAGCCGAGTCAATCTTCCATCGGGGAACGTGTGGCGAGCATCTATCGTGTTCTGTTAAGCCTAGCATAATTGGGAAGTGGTCGCTCCCAAAGGCGTTCTTGAGAACGGACCACTCCAGGTATGGCATTAGTGTACTCGATGCTATACTTAGGTCAATGGATGAATATGTGTTATGTGTAACGCTGTAATACGTAGGCTCTTTCTTGTTAAGTAATGATGCGCCTGAAGAAAACAGAAAATTTTCAATTAGGCGACCTCTCGCATCGCAACGTGAGTCTCCCCACAAAGTGTTATGTGCGTTGAAATCTCCGACAACTATGTATGGCTCCGGAAGTTCATTTATGTAGTTTTGGAATATGGTTTTATGTAGTTGATAATTGGGAGGGATGTATATAGAGCTGACAGTCACCAGTTTGTCAAACAACACCCCTCGGACAGCAACTGCCTCTAGGGGCGTACGAAGCTTTAGTTCCCGGCAGGCAATACCTCTGTCGACTATAATAGCCACACCACCGGAAGACACGACTGTGTCATCGCGGTCTTTACGAAAAATGTCATATTGCCGGAGAAAATTTGTTTGCGTGTGTTTGAGGTGTGTCTCTTGGACACACAGCACCTTTGGATTATACTTATGTAGGAGTTCTTTGATGTCATCGAGATTGTGGAAGAGTCCTCGGACATTCCACTGTAATATTTGTGTATCCATGTTGAATGTGGTTTTTGTGCTGTGTGTTAAAAAAGAGGAATTACCTCACAGAGCCCTTTCCGGGCGCCGTGTTGCGGTGTTTTTCTTGTTTGGAGCAATCGCGAGACTCTCGCGGCTCCTTAGGCGCTAGTGGCGCCGTCTGGCTGGTTGCTGTGTCCATAGCCTCTTGCGAGGCGCTGGACACGCGCTCTTGCGAGCGGTTTGTTTGACGAGAAGGCCTCGCCTCGAGGGACGAGGCCCTGGAGGCCACCAGCCCGGAGGTCGATGGCCCCGTGTTCTGAGATGGCGGAGCACTGTTAGCTGCAGCCGCCGAGGAGGCGGATGGCGTCGCTGGCAGCTCACCGCGTGTGAGCCGGACAGCCGCCGGAAACCGTTGTGTCGCTGCCCTCTGACGCGCCACATCGGCAAAGGTGTTCTTGGGCAGGTATGATACCCGCCTACGTGCCTTCTTGAATGATATGTTCTCCTTTACTTTGATTGTTACTATTTCTTTTTCTCTTTTCCAGGTAGGGCACGACCGCGGGTATGCGGCGTGCTCCCCATCACAGTTCACACAGTGGAGAGAGTTTTCACATGATTCAGAGAGATGTTCGTTCACACTGCATTTTGCACAAGTCTGACGGCCTCGGCAGTTCTGTGAACTGTGGCCAAATCTTTGGCATTTAAAGCAAAAGAGAGGGTTGGGGATTTACGGCCTTACTCTGAGTTTAATATAACCTGCCTCGATGGTTTCTGGCAGCACACTGGAACCGAATGTGAGTATTAGATGCCTTGTGTCAATTTCTTTACCATCACGCCTCACTCTGATTCGTTTTACATTGATTAGGTTTTGTTCTTTCCATTCTTCAAGAAGTTCGGCTTCGGTCAGCTCCATGAGATCATCATCGGAAATCACACCGCGGATGGTGTTCATGGTGCGGTGTGGGGTAACTGAAACGGGTATGTCCCCGAGAGACACTAGGTTAGATGGTTTGTCATGTTGCTTTTTGTCGTGAAGTTCCAGAAGAAGGTCGCCACTTGCTAGTCTGGTTGCCTTATAGCCTGGGCCAATTGTCTGAGTTAGGCTTTTGGAAACGAGGAAAGGCGAGATCATTCTCGTTGTCTTTCCTGGTTTCTCACAGTGTATTACTTGATATCGGGAAAAATTCTCAGTGTTGCGACCAAAAAATTTAAATACTTCTTCGGTGCGCCCTCGTTTCTGAGGGCGATCAGAGAGATTGGGAAAGGAGCTATCCATAGAAAATTTGTAGTTTTCGGCAGTAACGCCAGCCGCCCACCGTGGAGCCCAACAAGGGGACGCCACAGGTCTTAGAAAAACAAGTCCTGCGCACGCCAGCCATACGTCACCACTATAACCGAATATGAAATAACCTAGGCCGGCTACTCACACAGGGTTAACCCTCGCTGCCAAGAAGATCGGAAGTAATATAGAAGATAGTAGAAGACAGGAAAGATGAAAAGGCTAGAGAGAAAGACGAAGATTGGAGAGAGAGACAGGAAAAGGCAACTACCGATTTCCCCCGGGTGGGTCAGTCCGGGGGTGCCGTCTACGTGAAACCGAGGCCAAAGAGGTGTGTTGCCTCCGCCGGGGGGCCATAAAAGTCCAAACACCCGGCTTCGGCTCAACCTCCAGGATCCCCTTTTCCCCGGACACGGCTAAGCCACGCACGGTTAAGCGCCGAGGGTCCAAGCCTCTTGTGCTCGGGTACGTGGTGGCGCAACTCACCAAACGCCTGCTTGCGCAGACGCCCCTGCGGGGATGTGGCCGATTTCGAGAAGGGCAGGGCAGCCTTAGCTGCTCCCACCATGGGGGCGGGTGGCAGTCGCCTCAGTACGCTGCGCGTACCTTGGGCGACCGCCGGGGTCCGTCGTGTTGCTGCCCCCTGTTGCACCACTTCGGCAAAAGAAGTTTTCATTGAAAATGAAGGCGAAAGACGCTGTCGTGCTTCCGGGAAAGTGATATTCTCTTTGACTTTGATCGTAATTATCTCTTTTTCTTTCTTCCAGGCTGCGCAAGATCTGGAATATGCAGGGTGGCTGCCATCGCAGTTTGCGCAATGGGCCTCAGCAGTACATTCATCAGCAGAGTGATCTTTTGCAGCGCATTTCGCACAAGTTAATTGTCCTCGGCAGCGTTGAGAGGCATGGCCAAACCTCTGACACTTGTAGCAACGTCGTGGATTTGGAATGTAAGGTCTTACACACAGTTTAAGGTAGCCTGTTTCTATTGCATCTGGGAGTGTGCTAGAGCCAAAAGTAAGTACTATGTGTTTCGTTGGTAGTTCTTTGTTGTCGCGCCTGATTTTTATGCGTTGTACATTTATAACGTTTTCTTCTTTCCATCCATTCAGGAGTTCTTCGTCAGTCAAATCCATGAGGTCGTTGTCTGAAACCACACCCTTGACGGTGTTCATTGTTCGGTGTGCGCTGACAGATATGGTTTTATCGCCAAATGCCACCAGGTTTGTGAGTTTCTCGTACTGCATTTTGTCTTTTACCTCAATCAGAAGGTCACCGCTTGCCATCTTGGTGGCTTTGTAGCCACTTCCAATGACCTCCGTGAGACATTTTGACGCTAAGTAGGGTGAAATGTTTGTCGCTTTTTTTGTCGGTGTTTTCACAGTGAATCACGTGGAAACGTGGAAACATTTCGGTGGCCTTTCTGAAGAGGTTGAAGGATTCATCGGTGCGCCCTCTTTTTATGAGAGGGCGATCAGGGAGTTTGGGGTATGAGGAAGCCATACAAATTAAAGTGACTTCGGCAGCGGTGCCAGCCGCCCACCGCGGAGCCCAACAAGGGGACGTGACAGGGTTGTTATGAACAAGACCTGCCAACGCCAGCTGTACACAACCACTATAACCAAATATAATATAACCAAGCTTGGCTATCTCACACAAGGTTAACCCTAGCTGCCTGGAAAATCCGAATATAAGAAGTAAGAAGGAGACAGGAAAGGTTGAAAGTGAGAGAAAAAGACGAAGATTGAACAGGAGGATAGGAAAAGGCAACTACCGATTTCCCCCGGGTGGGTCAGTCCGGGGGTGCCGTCTATGTGAAGCCGAGGCCAAAGGGGTGTGTTGCCTCTGCCGGGGGGCCATAAAGGTCCGAACACCCAGCATCGGCTCAACCCCCAGGATCCCCCTTTCTCCAGACACGGCTCAGCCGCGCACGGCTACACGCGGGAGGGTCCAACCCTCATGTGCTCGGGTCCGTGGTGGCGCAACTCACCAAACGCCTGCTTGCGCAGACGCCCCTGCGGGGGAGGAACGAGCAGAGACGAAGGGCGGCCGCCGCACGGCCGGCCCGCAGAGCGCGGTCAAGCGCCTCGTCGCCGCATCGAGGCTCCCCCGGCTACCGAGGGACCACATTCGCATCATAGTGAGGCTGAGAGACGGCCTCGACGTGAAAAAAAGTCAGTCAAATTCGCCTAGCGCATGCGCTAGCAATTCCTCGCTCACGCCGAACGAGACCGAGGAAGACATCGTTTGCCCGAACGCATCCCAGAACATTCTCGTCGTGTCCACGCCAACCGAGAAGAACGCGAACGCCTACGCCGGAGTTTCCAGGTTCACCTAAGAGAAGGCGCATTCAAAGTTGCCGCATACGTTGCGGCGCCGGACAACACGTGCAAGGGGGTCATCAGAGGAGTGGACCCCGAAATCAACGAGGCCCAGCTTCAGGCCATGATTGTGAACCAAATAAATCCCAAGGTCTTGGAAGCCAAGCGGATCAAAAACACCTCGACGGTGGTAGTGCTCTTCGACGGCATGAAAGTGCCGGACTATGTCATGTGTGGCGTAAGCCTAATACGCCGCACGCTATACAGGCGGCAGAACGACGTGTGCTACGGGTGCGGTGACTTGGGCCACAGTGTCGACGTCTGCCCAAATCCCAACAAGAAGAGGTGCCTGCCGCGGCTGCGGAGGCAACGACCCGGCCGAAGACCACCAGTGCTCGCCCAAGTGCGCCCTCTGCGGGGGGCCACACCTGACGGCGGCCGACAAGTGCAAGCAACGATACCAAGTCCCTTACGCCGTGCGGCGCAGGAGGCGCCGACGCAGAAACGCGAAGAAAGCGCAGCTGCAAAGTCACAGCCGCAACGGCTGGAGAGCAGATCACGCGATTCCAGCGTGGCAAGCGCCCCCAGACGGGGACGTTCGACAATGCCGACACGACGACAGCGCAGCCGATCGAGAGGTCGCTCCCACTCCAGGGGGCGCTCCCGCTCCCAAGTACGCATTCAAGAGGGGCCGACGTGGGCGGACCGGGTCAAGCCGAAACCACAACCAAAGGTAACGCAGGTAGCATTGCCAAAGCATAACAGGGAAGACCCTAGAATAGCTCAACTTGCAGAAGAAAACGAGCGCCTTAAGGCGGAGATTCAGCAAATGAGGGCAGATTTCGAATCGTTTCGGAAACAAGGTTCCACTCCGCAGCTAGTCGAACAACAGCAGCAGCAGGTGTCGCAAAATACACCGACCCCGCAAGGGCAACAGTCGGTTCGCTCGGTCAAACGCAGGACCCCTCCTCTGACGGAGGAGGGAAACCTGGCGGAACCCGAGTCCAGTAGCATCCTATTGGGAATTCAGCAGTCGATTAGCTCTTTGCAGCTAATGGTCCAGCAACTAGCGGAAAGCATGGTAGCGATCGCGGCAAGAGTGACACGTATCGAAGCACACATGGCACCTGCAGGTTCTAAACAAATCCAAGGTGTCAATCATGGCGAACAACTCAACTAGAGAGCCGGTCGTGTGGCAGTGGAATTGCGCTAGCTTCAAAAAGCGCAAGGCTCCTCTGCTGCAGTTCCTTGCCTCACAGGCGGACAAACCGCACGTCACAATCTTACAAGAAACTTTGGGTAGCGAGGCGACCCTGCCCGGCTACCGGGTCGCCTCGTCGAAATTCGAACAGGGTAAACGCGGAGTGGCGACCCTCGTCGCAAACAAATGCTCTTTCCAGGAACGAGATTTCAAATTAGGCAACGTGAAAGCGGAGGCAACCGCGATCGAAATCATACCGAACGGTTGGCTGAAAAACAGCGTATTCGTAGTGAACGTCTATAGCTCGCCCTCTGACCACAGACAGTCGTTCGCATCTATAATAACAAAGGCGACCTCAATGGCCAGGGGGGCCCCACTAATAGTGACTGGAGATGTTAACGCGCCCCACGAAGCCTGGGGTTACGCAAGGCCAATGCCCAAGGCAGAGCGGCTATTGGAGGCAGTCACTAAGTGCTCGCTAGAGCTGGTGACGGATCCCCGCTATCCGACTCGACTAGGCACGTCGGTGGCATGGGACACGACGCCCGACCTGACCTTCGTCAAAAACGTGCGAGGGGCTCAGTGGCGCAACCTGCACGAGAACCTCGTCCGCGACCACTAAATACTGGCGGTGACAATCTCCATCAGGGCGGCACCACCGAGAGAATTTAAGGTCACCGACTGGTACGCCTTCCGCAAAATAAGGAAAGGAAGACACAAGCGAATACGCGGACCCAGACAGCCTCTTTCGCAGGCTCAAAGAGGACGTTAGCACCGCGACGAGGGTCATCCAAACTGAACTGAACGTGGAAAGGATGGACTCGAGATTGGCACACCTATTAGTGGTAAAGAATTCCATCACGGCCAGATGGAAAACGCAAAGACTTAATCGCAGGCTGCGAAAGAAAATAGCTGCGCTAAACAGGGAAATCGAAGCGCACTCGATCGAGCTTTCCAAGCAACAACGGAACGAGGTGTGCGCGTCGGTAGACGGACAAATGAGAGCCGGAGGCAAATGGAACCTCCTAAAGAAACTGTTAGACGACAGGCAATCCAAAGGTAATCAGAGATTGGCAATCGATAGGATATTACACAAGGAAAAGGAGCAGGGCAAAATGGAGAGCGAGCTCCTAAAGGAGCTGGCGGAGACGTATTTGCCACTGGGCCCGTCGGGCGACGGCGACTATCCACAATACGCTGGCGCAGAGGTTGAAGAACTCGACGCGCCCTTCACGGAATCATAAATTTGGGATGCCTTACAAGGCCTCAACGGACGCTCGGCGACGGGCCCGGACGGGGTCTTGAACAAACTGTTGAGAAACCTAGATGGAAAGTCGGTCAAGAAGCTCACTGAAGAAATCAACAGAGCGTGGGAAACAGGACGAGTACCCGAGGTCTGGAAAGAGGCCTCGGTCATACTAATACCGAAACCCGGTAAGCCACTTGCGCCGGAGAACATGCGGCCGATATCGCTAACCTCGTGCATGGGCAAGACAGCGGAACATGCCATACATAACCGAGTATCGCGGTACATAGAGAGAGAAGGCCTGTTCCCACACAACATGGTGGGCTTCAGACCGGGCCTCTCCACACAGGACGTAATGCTACTACACAAGAAGCATATAATCGACGGCATGACCAGAGACACCAGGGGCATACTACCCCTCGACCTAACGAAAGCGTTCGACACGGTCAAACACAGATTTCTACTGGAAACGATATCGGTGATGGGGCTCGGCCGAAAATTCCACTCTTACATAAGCTCCTTCCTCAGAGACAGGAAGGCCACGATCAAAATAGGACAGGACACGTCCGATTGGTACACGCTGGGTGCGAAGGGCACCCCACAAGGGGCGGTTCTCTCCCCACTATTATTCAATCTAGCCATGAAAGGGCTCTCGGACCGGCTGACGAGAGTGATCAATGTCAATCACGCCCTTTACGCAGACGACATTACGGTGTGGTGCACGGGAGGGTCTACCGCAGTTGTCGAGCGGGCTCTCCAAGAGGCGCTGGACACAACGGAAGAGTACCTGATGGAAACGGGACTCCGCCTGTCACCCAGCAAATTGGAACTGTTGCTGTACGGGCCATCGAAACAGGGCATGAGGAATTTGACGCCGATCGACCAAATCCCAATCAAATTGCATACGACCGACGGCCAGCCGATCCCCAGAGTGGACACTATAAGAATCCTGGGGCTGCTAATTGAGGCTAAAGGCGGTAACACGTAAATGGTCATGAAACTCACGTCCAAAACGGAGAACATGCTCCGGCTGATCCTCAGGGTGAGCAACCGCAGGGGAGGGCTCAGCGAGAGCAATATCATCAGAGTTTACCACGCCTTCCTCATGAGTCACGTAAACTACGTAGCCTCGGCGCTAAAATGAACCAAGAGAGACGCGGCCAAGATAGAGACACTGATGCGCAAGAGCATCAAAAGGGTGCTAGGTCTTCCGATCACTACAAGCACAGAGCGGCTCGATCAGTTAGGGGTCCACAACTCGCTAGCAGAAATCATCGAAGCACAGACCAAGGCACAGGTCGTGCGGCTGTCGACCACCAGGGCCGGCAGACGCATCCTAGAAGAAGCAGGCATAAATGCAGAGGCAGAGTGCACCGCACGCAAGGTCGCGCTCAGCGCGGCGGTCAGGGGCACTTTCAAGGCAGAACCGCTTCCGAGAAACGTCCACCCGCAATTCAACGAGGGGCGCCGAAAGGCGAGGGCCCGAGCACTGCTGAAATCGACCGACAACTGCTCGGGACAGGCGGCATTTGTAGACGCGGCCCAGTATGGGCGCAGCGACCGGTACGCGGCCGTCTCGGTACGCTGGGATGGGACGATCATTAACGCGGCATCGTTCAACGGGGTAACGTCCGAAGTGGCCGAACAAGTGGCAATAGCCATGGCAATGAGAGACCCCGAACGTCCTTACGTGTACACAGATTCGCGATCGGCGGCCAGAGCATTCGCCTCGGGCTCCATATCGCGGGAAGCGGCGGCCGTCCTCGGCCACGAGGGAGCCGCGGGTCATCACATCGTCAAATGGTTTCCGGCCCACATGGGGGCCGACGTGCACCCCGACTTTCCCAACGCCAACGAGCTGGCGCACGACCGCGCGCGAGGACTCACGCACCGCGGCGATCGTGGCGAGCGAAGTGGCGGGCAGGGAGGGGAGCACCGAGACCCGCTGCTCACCTTCAACGAAATAACAACGCACTATCAGCTGTCGAGGAAGGCCTTCCCGCTCTCCCACGCTAAACTCAATAGACCACAGTCATCGATATTCAGAATGCTTCAGACAGGGTCGTTCCCCTCGAGAGGCCGACTGAGCCTTTATTCACCAGAGGTAAAGCCGCAATGTCCGGATAGTGGCGAATCATACTGCTTGCTAGCGCACATGCTCTGGCAATGCTCCGCGTTAAGCGGCACCATGTTCAGTAAAGAAGACGGGAGGACGCCCTCCGAAGCGACGACCACCAGACCCAGCTCCAGGCTGTCCAGAGGGCTCACGAAAGGGCGGAGGCTCACGGGCTTCCCGTCCCAACGTGGGTGCGGCCCGCGACCGCTGCCGACCACTAAACCAAGAGTGGGTGGGGAGGGGTTCCTCAGGACACAATAAAGTTATTTCCTCGTCCACCGCCATCTACTCTTTCCTCCGCCAGCTCCTCTCCTAATGTGCTTGTTTTTTTTTCTTTACTTTTTGCTTGCGAAAGCAAGTCGACGGTAGCGCTCCTCGAAAGCCGCCGTTGAAACTTTCAGGCCGGACGCTCGCTGCCGCCGCCACCGGCGACTGTGGCTGCGCAGAGTGACTTTAAACATGGCTCTGAGGCGGAAAAAATCAAAATATAAAGAAGTGAAAGCGCGCGCTATCATCGTCCAATCCGAGATACAGGAGAGAGAGAGAAGCGGCATTGATCAAAGGATCGCGGCACTTCTCCGAAGGTATAGGGACTTTATAGCACTCTTCAGGCTCACCCTCGCACGCTGTCCCACGCAACTGAAGCATACAGCGTGGTGGGCGCTATGTTATCGCACTTGGACGTTTTACGTAAACATCAAGGCAATTGCAACGGCAAAAATTCGTCATGAGTGTCCGTGTAATTGCAGCTGCAGTAAAAATTGTGCGCAGTGTGAGCGGTTCCATCGTAATGCTAACGGGGGCTTGATATAGTAGTGTAGAAGAGGCAGAAGGAGTGGAGTTTCTACCAAGCACGCGGCAAAACCGTGTAGAGCCCATGAACTCTGAAATCGAGTCGTGCGTTTCAACTGTCGAGGGCTAACTGTGCGAGAGGAAAGGTGTGAAAAAGCAACGGTTGGATTCTCAGCTGGCTGAATCCGCATTTGGGACTGGTAATGACGTTTAGGAGACTGTAGAGCACATTTCCAAGGTGCTGCACAAACGGCGTCGAGAAGAGAGCTGAACAAAGGACTTTGGTAAAAGCTGACGCATACGACAAAACAATAGCAGCTGGGAGCGGCAAGGAGGACGACCAGAAGCAGGTGCAGACAAAGCAGAGTATACAGAAGGAGTGTCCAGCGTGGAAAAAGGGAGAAGAGCAGCAGCCAGGAAAAAGAACGAAGGTTTGGAAGTAGTAATATTACTAGAGATTCACACGCGATTAGGAGCATGAAGGCAGTTTTAGAAAGGGTCAAAGGGGTTAATTGAGTGCTGTTTGCCCCGTTTTCTGGAAGAACGGCGAGGAACGGGTTATGGGAAGCAAAAGAAAAAATGGCGGAATCGACAGCAGGTGTTAACTTCAGCAATGTTACGGCCCGTTTATGTGACATCTGGAGGGGGAGAGGCAATTGTGCCCGCCAGAAAAATGTAAAGGGGTGAAGCAGTCGAAAGATTTTTGTCCTGTTGTATAGATGGGCGACATAGCAGATGGTGCAGTTCAAAGGGAAGTAGAGAACGCCGTTGCCACTGCTACCAAAAAAATGCGGCAGAACCCATTTCATGATTGCTGTCGACGGTAATACGTTAGCACTGAATCAATATAGCGAAAGAACGTGTTGTCACCATCGAAGCGAGTTGTGTATAAGGCATGTACTGCCGCGGGATTCTTCCACCACGCTTCCCCAATAACATGCGGTGCCATGTAGCGCCGCCGTCACGAAGTCTGCGCGTGACCCCCTAAATGCATGTATGGGGCGCCGGTACGTGCGAATGCAGAGAAACGCCGCATGGGGCAGCTGGGTTCCTATTTCGTGCTTCTTTCAGAATGTACTGCGCCAGTGGCACTCCATAGAAGTCCGCGCATGGACAAGAAGCGTGGCGCGCCGTTGCCGGTGAATGCTGAGATTTTTGCCTGGATTGCAGTGCACTCAGTGGCACATACTCAGTGACCCATGTTGGCGAGATGCTCATTGAAGAGCGATAGATATCCAGTGCATTTGATCTTGTTGCCAATTGACCTTTTGGCCAGGCAATCCACTTTCACGCGCGAACAAAACATGCGCGCTCTACGTGTGCACTTCATCTTCGTCATAGGTACATACTCATCTTAACCACATCAGGCCGCAAAAGTGGGTGGCACGCTCGATAGAATGTTTAGGATACGTGCGGCCTAACCGTTTTCTTGTAATATTTCCATTAAACCGAGACCATTGACGTGTCGTGGGTCGAACTTTTCGTTCGGCATTTCTTGCCAATTGATCTTGTTACCCGGCTATCCACTTCCGCGCGCGAACAAAACATGCGAGCTCTACGTGTGCACTTCATCTTCGTCATAGGTACATACTCATCTTAACCACATCAGGCCGCAAAATTGGGTGGCACGCTCTATAGATTGAATAGGAGACGTGCGGCCTAACCGTTGACTTGTAATATTTGCATGAAACCGAGACCACTGACGTGTCGTGGGTCGAACTTTTCGTTCGGCACTTCTTGCCAATTGATCTCATTACCAGGCTATCCATTTCCGCGCGCGAAAAAAACATGCGAGCTCTACGTGTGCACTTCATCTTCGTCATAGGTACATACTCATCTTAACCACATCAGGCCGCAAAAGTGGGTGGCACGCTCGATAGAATGAATAGGATACGTGCGGCCTAACCGTTGCCTTGTAATATTTCCATTAAACCGAGACCATTGACGTGTCGTGGGTCGAACTTTTCGTTCGGCATTTCTTGCCAATTGATCTTGTTACCCGGCTATCCACTTCCGCGCGCGAACAAAACATGCGAGCTCTACGTGTGCACTTCATCTTCGTAATAGGTACATACTCATCTTAACCACATCAGGCCGCAAAAGTGGGTGGCACGCTCGATAGAATGAATAGGATACGTGCGGCCTAACCGTTGTCTTGTAATATTTCCATTAAACCGAGACCATTGACGTGTCGTGGGTCGAACTTTTCGTTCGGCATTTCTTGCCAATTGATCTTGTTACCCGGCTATCCACTTCCGCGCGCGAACAAAACATGCGAGCTCTACGTGTGCACTTCATCTTCGTAATAGGTACATACTCATCTTAACCACATCAGGCCGCAAAAGTGGGTGGCACGCTCGATAGAATGAATTAGGATACGTGCGGCCTAACCGTTGTCTTGTAATATTTCCATTAAACCGAGACCATTGACGTGTCGTGGGTCGAACTTTTCGTTCGGCATTTCTTGCCAATTGATCTTGTTACCCGGCTATCCACTTCCGCGCGCGAACAAAACATGCGAGCTCTACGTGTGCACTTCATCTTCGTAATAGGTACATACTCATCTTAACCACATCAGGCCGCAAAAGTGGGTGGCACGCTCGATAGAATGAATAGGAGACGTGCGGCCTAACCGTTGTCTTGTAATATTTCCATTAAACCGAGACCATTGACGTGTCGTGGGTCGAACTTTTCGTTCGGCATTTCTTGCCAATTGATCTTGTTACCCGGCTATCCACTTCCGCGCGCGAACAAAACATGCGAGCTCTACGTGTGCACTTCATCTTCGTCATAGGTACATACTCATCTTAACCACATCAGGCCGCAAAAGTGGGTGGCACGCTCGATAGAATGAATTAGGATACGTGCGGCCTAACCGTTGTCTTGTAATATTTCCATTAAACCGAGACCATTGACGTGTCGTGGGTCGAACTTTTCGTTCGGCATTTCTTGCCAATTGATCTTGTTACCCGGCTATCCACTTCCGCGCGCGAACAAAACATGCGAGCTCTACGTGTGCACTTCATCTTCGTAATAGGTACATACTCATCTTAACCACATCAGGCCGCAAAAGTGGGTGGCACGCTCGATAGAATGAATTAGGAGACGTGCGGCCTAACCGTTGTCTTGTAATATTTCCATTAAACCGAGACCATTGACGTGTCGTGGGTCGAACTTTTCGTTCGGCATTTCTTGCCAATTGATCTTGTTACCCGGCTATCCACTTCCGCGCGCGAACAAAACATGCGAGCTCTACGTGTGCACTTCATCTTCGTAATAGGTACATACTCATCTTAACCACATCAGGCCGCAAAAGTGGGTGGCACGCTCGATAGAATGAATTAGGATACGTGCGGCCTAACCGTTGTCTTGTAATATTTCCATTAAACCGAGACCATTGACGTGTCGTGGGTCGAACTTTTCGTTCGGCATTTCTTGCCAATTGATCTTGTTACCCGGCTATCCACTTCCGCGCGCGAACAAAACATGCGAGCTCTACGTGTGCACTTCATCTTCGTAATAGGTACATACTCATCTTAACCACATCAGGCCGCAAAAGTGGGTGGCACGCTCGATAGAATGAATTAGGAGACATGCGGCCTAACCGTTGTCTTGTAATATTTCCATTAAACCGAGACCATTGACGTGTCGTGGGTCGAACTTTTCGTTCGGCATTTCTTGCCAATTGATCTTGTTACCCGGCTATCCACTTCCGCGCGCGAACAAAACATGCGAGCTCTACGTGTGCACTTCATCTTCGTAATAGGTACATACTCATCTTAACCACATCAGGCCGCAAAAGTGGGTGGCACGCTCGATAGAATGAATTAGGATACGTGCGGCCTAACCGTTGTCTTGTAATATTTCCATTAAACCGAGACCATTGACGTGTCGTGGGTCGAACTTTTCGTTCGGCATTTCTTGCCAATTGATCTTGTTACCCGGCTATCCACTTCCGCGCGCGAACAAAACATGCGAGCTCTACGTGTGCACTTCATCTTCGTAATAGGTACATACTCATCTTAACCACATCAGGCCGCAAAAGTGGGTGGCACGCTCGATAGAATGAATTAGGAGACATGCGGCCTAACCGTTGTCTTGTAATATTTCCATTAAACCGAGACCATTGACGTGTCGTGGGTCGAACTTTTCGTTCGGCATTTCTTGCCAATTGATCTTGTTACCCGGCTATCCACTTCCGCGCGCGAACAAAACATGCGAGCTCTACGTGTGCACTTCATCTTCGTAATAGGTACATACTCATCTTAACCACATCAGGCCGCAAAATTGGGTGGCACGCTCAATAGAATGAATAGGATACGTGCGGCCTAACCGTTGTCTTGTAATATTTCCATTAAACCGAGACCATTGACGTGTCGTGGGTCGAACTTTTCGTTCGGCATTTCTTGCCAATTGATCTTGTTACCCGGCTATCCACTTCCGCGCGCGAACAAAACATGCGAGCTCTACGTGTGCACTTCATCTTCGTAATAGGTACATACTCATCTTAACCACATCAGGCCGCAAAAGTGGGTGGCACGCTCGATAGAATGAATTGGAGACATGCGGCCTAACCGTTGTCTTGTAATATTTCCATTAAACCGAGACCATTGACGTGTCGTGGGTCGAACTTTTCGTTCGGCATTTCTTGCCAATTGATCTTGTTACCCGGCTATCCACTTCCGCGCGCGAACAAAACATGCGAGCTCTACGTGTGCACTTCATCTTCGTAATAGGTACATACTCATCTTAACCACATCAGGCCGCAAAAGTGGGTGGCACGCTCGATAGAATGAATAGGAGACGTGCGGCCTAACCGTTGTCTTGTAATATTTCCATTAAACCGAGACCATTGACGTGTCGTGGGTCGAACTTTTCGTTCGGCATTTCTTGCCAATTGATCTTGTTACCCGGCTATCCACTTCCGCGCGCGAACAAAACATGCGAGCTCTACGTGTGCACTTCATCTTCGTAATAGGTACATACTCATCTTAACCACATCAGGCCGCAAAAGTGGGTGGCACGCTCGATAGAATGAATTAGGATACGTGCGGCCTAACCGTTGTCTTGTAATATTTCCATTAAACCGAGACCATTGACGTGTCGTGGGTCGAACTTTTCGTTCGGCATTTCTTGCCAATTGATCTTGTTACCCGGCTATCCACTTCCGCGCGCGAACAAAACATGCGAGCTCTACGTGTGCACTTCATCTTCGTAATAGGTACATACTCATCTTAACCACATCAGGCCGCAAAAGTGGGTGGCACGCTCGATAGAATGATTAGGATACGTGCGGCCTAACCGTTGTCTTGTAATATTTCCATTAAACCGAGACCATTGACGTGTCGTGGGTCGAACTTTTCGTTCGGCATTTCTTGCCAATTGATCTTGTTACCCGGCTATCCACTTCCGCGCGCGAACAAAACATGCGAGCTCTACGTGTGCACTTCATCTTCGTAATAGGTACATACTCATCTTAACCACATCAGGCCGCAAAAGTGGGTGGCACGCTCGATAGAATGAATTAGGAGACGTGCGGCCTAACCGTTGTCTTGTAATATTTCCATTAAACCGAGACCATTGACGTGTCGTGGGTCGAACTTTTCGTTCGGCATTTCTTGCCAATTGATCTTGTTACCCGGCTATCCACTTCCGCGCGCGAACAAAACATGCGAGCTCTACGTGTGCACTTCATCTTCGTAATAGGTACATACTCATCTTAACCACATCAGGCCGCAAAAGTGGGTGGCACGCTCGATAGAATGAATTAGGATACGTGCGGCCTAACCGTTGTCTTGTAATATTTCCATTAAACCGAGACCATTGACGTGTCGTGGGTCGAACTTTTCGTTCGGCATTTCTTGCCAATTGATCTTGTTACCCGGCTATCCACTTCCGCGCGCGAACAAAACATGCGAGCTCTACGTGTGCACTTCATCTTCGTAATAGGTACATACTCATCTTAACCACATCAGGCCGCAAAAGTGGGTGGCACGCTCGATAGAATGAATTAGGATACGTGCGGCCTAACCGTTGTCTTGTAATATTTCCATTAAACCGAGACCATTGACGTGTCGTGGGTCGAACTTTTCGTTCGGCATTTCTTGCCAATTGATCTTGTTACCCGGCTATCCACTTCCGCGCGCGAACAAAACATGCGAGCTCTACGTGTGCACTTCATCTTCGTCATAGGTACATACTCATCTTAACCACATCAGGCCGCAAAAGTGGGTGGCACGCTCGATAGAATGAATTAGGATACGTGCGGCCTAACCGTTGTCTTGTAATATTTCCATTAAACCGAGACCATTGACGTGTCGTGGGTCGAACTTTTCGTTCGGCATTTCTTGCCAATTGATCTTGTTACCCGGCTATCCACTTCCGCGCGCGAACAAAACATGCGAGCTCTACGTGTGCACTTCATCTTCGTAATAGGTACATACTCATCTTAACCACATCAGGCCGCAAAAGTGGGTGGCACGCTCGATAGAATGAATTAGGAGACATGCGGCCTAACCGTTGTCTTGTAATATTTCCATTAAACCGAGACCATTGACGTGTCGTGGGTCGAACTTTTCGTTCGGCATTTCTTGCCAATTGATCTTGTTACCCGGCTATCCACTTCCGCGCGCGAACAAAACATGCGAGCTCTACGTGTGCACTTCATCTTCGTCATAGGTACATACTCATCTTAACCACATCAGGCCGCAAAAGTGGGTGGCACGCTCGATAGAATGAATAGGATACGTGCGGCCTAACCGTTGTCTTGTAATATTTCCATTAAACCGAGACCATTGACGTGTCGTGGGTCGAACTTTTCGTTCGGCATTTCTTGCCAATTGATCTTGTTACCCGGCTATCCACTTCCGCGCGCGAACAAAACATGCGAGCTCTACGTGTGCACTTCATCTTCGTCATAGGTACATACTCATCTTAACCACATCAGGCCGCAAAAGTGGGTGGCACGCTCGATAGAATGAATTAGGATACGTGCGGCCTAACCGTTGTCTTGTAATATTTCCATTAAACCGAGACCATTGACGTGTCGTGGGTCGAACTTTTCGTTCGGCATTTCTTGCCAATTGATCTTGTTACCCGGCTATCCACTTCCGCGCGCGAACAAAACATGCGAGCTCTACGTGTGCACTTCATCTTCGTCATAGGTACATACTCATCTTAACCACATCAGGCCGCAAAAGTGGGTGGCACGCTCGATAGAATGAATTAGGATACGTGCGGCCTAACCGTTGTCTTGTAATATTTCCATTAAACCGAGACCATTGACGTGTCGTGGGTCGAACTTTTCGTTCGGCATTTCTTGCCAATTGATCTTGTTACCCGGCTATCCACTTCCGCGCGCGAACAAAACATGCGAGCTCTACGTGTGCACTTCATCTTCGTCATAGGTACATACTCATCTTAACCACATCAGGCCGCAAAAGTGGGTGGCACGCTCGATAGAATGAATTACGTGCGGCCTAACCGTTGTCTTGTAATATTTCCATTAAACCGAGACCATTGACGTGTCGTGGGTCGAACTTTTCGTTCGGCATTTCTTGCCAATTGATCTTGTTACCCGGCTATCCACTTCCGCGCGCGAACAAAACATGCGAGCTCTACGTGTGCACTTCATCTTCGTAATAGGTACATACTCATCTTAACCACATCAGGCCGCAAAAGTGGGTGGCACGCTCGATAGAATGAATTAGGAGACATGCGGCCTAACCGTTGTCTTGTAATATTTCCATTAAACCGAGACCATTGACGTGTCGTGGGTCGAACTTTTCGTTCGGCATTTCTTGCCAATTGATCTTGTTACCCGGCTATCCACTTCCGCGCGCGAACAAAACATGCGAGCTCTACGTGTGCACTTCATCTTCGTAATAGGTACATACTCATCTTAACCACATCAGGCCGCAAAAGTGGGTGGCACGCTCGATAGAATGAATTAGGATACGTGCGGCCTAACCGTTGTCTTGTAATATTTCCATTAAACCGAGACCATTGACGTGTCGTGGGTCGAACTTTTCGTTCGGCATTTCTTGCCAATTGATCTTGTTACCCGGCTATCCACTTCCGCGCGCGAACAAAACATGCGAGCTCTACGTGTGCACTTCATCTTCGTAATAGGTACATACTCATCTTAACCACATCAGGCCGCAAAAGTGGGTGGCACGCTCGATAGAATGAATTAGGAGACAGTGCGGCCTAACCGTTGTCTTGTAATATTTCCATTAAACCGAGACCATTGACGTGTCGTGGGTCGAACTTTTCGTTCGGCATTTCTTGCCAATTGATCTTGTTACCCGGCTATCCACTTCCGCGCGCGAACAAAACATGCGAGCTCTACGTGTGCACTTCATCTTCGTAATAGGTACATACTCATCTTAACCACATCAGGCCGCAAAAGTGGGTGGCACGCTCGATAGAATGAATTAGGAGACATGCGGCCTAACCGTTGTCTTGTAATATTTCCATTAAACCGAGACCATTGACGTGTCGTGGGTCGAACTTTTCGTTCGGCATTTCTTGCCAATTGATCTTGTTACCCGGCTATCCACTTCCGCGCGCGAACAAAACATGCGAGCTCTACGTGTGCACTTCATCTTCGTAATAGGTACATACTCATCTTAACCACATCAGGCCGCAAAAGTGGGTGGCACGCTCGATAGAATGAATTAGGATACGTGCGGCCTAACCGTTGTCTTGTAATATTTCCATTAAACCGAGACCATTGACGTGTCGTGGGTCGAACTTTTCGTTCGGCATTTCTTGCCAATTGATCTTGTTACCCGGCTATCCACTTCCGCGCGCGAACAAAACATGCGAGCTCTACGTGTGCACTTCATCTTCGTAATAGGTACATACTCATCTTAACCACATCAGGCCGCAAAAGTGGGTGGCACGCTCGATAGAATGAATTAGGAGACGTGCGGCCTAACCGTTGTCTTGTAATATTTCCATTAAACCGAGACCATTGACGTGTCGTGGGTCGAACTTTTCGTTCGGCATTTCTTGCCAATTGATCTTGTTACCCGGCTATCCACTTCCGCGCGCGAACAAAACATGCGAGCTCTACGTGTGCACTTCATCTTCGTAATAGGTACATACTCATCTTAACCACATCAGGCCGCAAAAGTGGGTGGCACGCTCGATAGAATGAATTAGGATACGTGCGGCCTAACCGTTGTCTTGTAATATTTCCATTAAACCGAGACCATTGACGTGTCGTGGGTCGAACTTTTCGTTCGGCATTTCTTGCCAATTGATCTTGTTACCCGGCTATCCACTTCCGCGCGCGAACAAAACATGCGAGCTCTACGTGTGCACTTCATCTTCGTAATAGGTACATACTCATCTTAACCACATCAGGCCGCAAAAGTGGGTGGCACGCTCGATAGAATGAATTAGGAGACATGCGGCCTAACCGTTGTCTTGTAATATTTCCATTAAACCGAGACCATTGACGTGTCGTGGGTCGAACTTTTCGTTCGGCATTTCTTGCCAATTGATCTTGTTACCCGGCTATCCACTTCCGCGCGCGAACAAAACATGCGAGCTCTACGTGTGCACTTCATCTTCGTCATAGGTACATACTCATCTTAACCACATCAGGCCGCAAAAGTGGGTGGCACGCTCGATAGAATGAATAGGATACGTGCGGCCTAACCGTTGTCTTGTAATATTTCCATTAAACCGAGACCATTGACGTGTCGTGGGTCGAACTTTTCGTTCGGCATTTCTTGCCAATTGATCTTGTTACCCGGCTATCCACTTCCGCGCGCGAACAAAACATGCGAGCTCTACGTGTGCACTTCATCTTCGTAATAGGTACATACTCATCTTAACCACATCAGGCCGCAAAAGTGGGTGGCACGCTCGATAGAATGAATTAGGATACGTGCGGCCTAACCGTTGTCTTGTAATATTTCCATTAAACCGAGACCATTGACGTGTCGTGGGTCGAACTTTTCGTTCGGCATTTCTTGCCAATTGATCTTGTTACCCGGCTATCCACTTCCGCGCGCGAACAAAACATGCGAGCTCTACGTGTGCACTTCATCTTCGTAATAGGTACATACTCATCTTAACCACATCAGGCCGCAAAAGTGGGTGGCACGCTCGATAGAATGAATTAGGATACAGTGCGGCCTAACCGTTGTCTTGTAATATTTCCATTAAACCGAGACCATTGACGTGTCGTGGGTCGAACTTTTCGTTCGGCATTTCTTGCCAATTGATCTTGTTACCCGGCTATCCACTTCCGCGCGCGAACAAAACATGCGAGCTCTACGTGTGCACTTCATCTTCGTAATAGGTACATACTCATCTTAACCACATCAGGCCGCAAAAGTGGGTGGCACGCTCGATAGAATGAATTAGGAGACATGCGGCCTAACCGTTGTCTTGTAATATTTCCATTAAACCGAGACCATTGACGTGTCGTGGGTCGAACTTTTCGTTCGGCATTTCTTGCCAATTGATCTTGTTACCCGGCTATCCACTTCCGCGCGCGAACAAAACATGCGAGCTCTACGTGTGCACTTCATCTTCGTCATAGGTACATACTCATCTTAACCACATCAGGCCGCAAAAGTGGGTGGCACGCTCGATAGAATGAATTAGGATACGTGCGGCCTAACCGTTGTCTTGTAATATTTCCATTAAACCGAGACCATTGACGTGTCGTGGGTCGAACTTTTCGTTCGGCATTTCTTGCCAATTGATCTTGTTACCCGGCTATCCACTTCCGCGCGCGAACAAAACATGCGAGCTCTACGTGTGCACTTCATCTTCGTAATAGGTACATACTCATCTTAACCACATCAGGCCGCAAAAGTGGGTGGCACGCTCGATAGAAGAATTAGGATACGTGCGGCCTAACCGTTGTCTTGTAATATTTCCATTAAACCGAGACCATTGACGTGTCGTGGGTCGAACTTTTCGTTCGGCATTTCTTGCCAATTGATCTTGTTACCCGGCTATCCACTTCCGCGCGCGAACAAAACATGCGAGCTCTACGTGTGCACTTCATCTTCGTCATAGGTACATACTCATCTTAACCACATCAGGCCGCAAAAGTGGGTGGCACGCTCGATAGAATGAATTAGGATACGTGCGGCCTAACCGTTGTCTTGTAATATTTCCATTAAACCGAGACCATTGACGTGTCGTGGGTCGAACTTTTCGTTCGGCATTTCTTGCCAATTGATCTTGTTACCCGGCTATCCACTTCCGCGCGCGAACAAAACATGCGAGCTCTACGTGTGCACTTCATCTTCGTAATAGGTACATACTCATCTTAACCACATCAGGCCGCAAAAGTGGGTGGCACGCTCGATAGAATGAATTAGGATACGTGCGGCCTAACCGTTGTCTTGTAATATTTCCATTAAACCGAGACCATTGACGTGTCGTGGGTCGAACTTTTCGTTCGGCATTTCTTGCCAATTGATCTTGTTACCCGGCTATCCACTTCCGCGCGCGAACAAAACATGCGAGCTCTACGTGTGCACTTCATCTTCGTCATAGGTACATACTCATCTTAACCACATCAGGCCGCAAAAGTGGGTGGCACGCTCGATAGAATGAATTAGGATACGTGCGGCCTAACCGTTGTCTTGTAATATTTCCATTAAACCGAGACCATTGACGTGTCGTGGGTCGAACTTTTCGTTCGGCATTTCTTGCCAATTGATCTTGTTACCCGGCTATCCACTTCCGCGCGCGAACAAAACATGCGAGCTCTACGTGTGCACTTCATCTTCGTCATAGGTACATACTCATCTTAACCACATCAGGCCGCAAAATTGGGTGGCACGCTCGATAGAATGAATTAGGATACGTGCGGCCTAACCGTTGTCTTGTAATATTTCCATTAAACCGAGACCATTGACGTGTCGTGGGTCGAACTTTTCGTTCGGCATTTCTTGCCAATTGATCTTGTTACCCGGCTATCCACTTCCGCGCGCGAACAAAACATGTGAGCTATACGTGTGCACTTCATCTTCGTAATAGGTACATACTCATCTTAACCACATCAGGCCGCAAAAGTGGGTGGCATGCTCGATAGAATGAATAGGAGACGTGCGGCCTAACCGTTGTCTTGTAATATTTCCATTAAACCAAGACCATTCACGTGTCGTGGCTCGAGATTTTCGTGCGGCCTTTCTTGCCAATTGAACTTGTTACAAGGCTATCCACTTCCGCGCGCGAACAAAACATGCGCGCTCTACGTGTGCACTTCATCTTCGTCATATGTGCATACTCACATATGTGCAACCGGCGGTATGGCGGGAGCGCTGACCAGCTTTCTACTGCTTACGCAGGCTATATGGGCGGATGGTTCCTCGGCAACGATGTGTTCAGGATCAATTTTCGGCGACAGTATGCACCCGAGGATCTTGGTGGGTGTTTCTTCAGCCCAGCCTACAGCATCCGTTCCCGTTGACGTGTGCCCGGTGCGCCGTGCGAGCGAGGCAGTGCCTGGTCTTTTTCCGGAGACATTTCAAGTATGCTCCCCCACGACGGAATTTGACGTTTTCCTCAACTAAAGTGGACAACAATGTGCGCCTGATAACAATGACTGTCGCCTACCATGGGTACAAATGGACTGCAACGGCAGTTCAATGATGGGGCGTGGAACCGGCGGTATGGCGTGAGCGCTGACCAGCTTTCTACTGCTTACGCAGGCTATATGGGCGGATGGTTCCTCGGCAACGATGTGTTCAGGATCAATTTTCGGCGACAGTATGCACCCGAGGCTCTTGGTGGGTGTTTCTTCAGCCCAGCCTACAGCATCCGTTCCCGTTGACGTGTGCCCGGTGCGCCGTGCGAGCGAGGCAGTGCCTGGTCTTTTTCCGGAGACATTTCAACTATGCTCCCCCACGACGGAATTTGACGTTTTCAACTCAAGTGGACAACAATGTGCGCCTGATAACAATGACTGTCGCCTACCATGGGTACAAATGGACTGCAACGGCAGTTCAATGATGGGGCGTGGAACCGGCGGTATGGCGGGAGCGCTGACCAGCTTTCTACTGTTTACGCAGGTTGGTGCTCTTGAAATTTCCTGTAAGAAACCATGTTCTGCTGTGCCGGTTCCACCCCAAGTGCTGTTTTGTATGCTTTCTTCTCGGTCACGTTCGAAAAGAACGCAACGTACACGTCAATTTGTAATTTTTCGCAGTTCAGCGCTTTATTTATTGCTTTTGTTGCTGTGTGGTGGGGATATCGAAATGAATCCAGGGCCAACTGAAGAGCAATTTTCAAAGCTTCTAGCTGGCCAGAGTAAAATGATGTCGAAGCTAAATTCGATTGAAGAAAAACAAAACCAACTTACTCTAGACGTTACAGACTTGAAGGGTCGTATTCTATCACTAGAAGCTAAGATCGACAAAGTTGATGACGTACGCAATGCCCTCGCGACAATTGCAGACCAACAACGGGATGATCGTGCCGCATTGACGGCTCTCACCGAAAAGATTGACGATATCGAGAACAGACAAAGAAGGAACAATTTGGTCTTCCGCGGTATAGAAGATTCTACTGCAAACGAGACAGCAGCCAAATCTGAAGAACTCATTTTGGAATTATGCAGAAGCACGCTTGGTATCACAGGCCTGAGTATTGAACATGCGCACCGTATAGGAGCATATAAGGCAGGCAAACCGCGTCCAGTCATAGCAAAATTCTGTTCCTTCAAATCCCGTCAATCGGTGCTGTTGAAAGCTTTTAAACTCAAAGGCACCAGTTACAGCATATCTGAAGATTTTTCACGCTCAATTAGGGACAAAAGAAAGAAGCTATGGGACTATGCGAGGCTAAACAAGCAGGAAGGTGAGAGGACTGTCTTGAAGTATGATACGCTTTATCTACGGGGAAAGTGCTTTCGACTCGATAATGCAACGGGAGATGTAGCACAGCTGTGACCTTCGCAGTTGCGTAAAACTGAGCAGCCGCTCAGAGGTTTGTTGATAAATTGCTGAAGCATAAAGAATAAAATTGACAACTTTCAATGCCTTCTATGCACTCTTCAGCCTACGATTGTTCTGGGCATGGAGTGATGGCTAGATTCTTCTATTTTTGATTCAGAAATTTTCCCGGCAGGCTACCACTGTTTTCGACGCGATCGAAATTCTCACGGAGGAGGTGTGTTTATTCTTGTGAAAAATAGCATACCCTGTGTCTACTTGGCATGCCCACTTCTTGACGTCGAGACGGTTTTTTGTAAGATGCGGCTGGCGAACGGCAAGGGCTTGGTGATTGGCTCGTACTATCGGCCGCCAAACGCGTCGTATGAGCAGTTCATTGGGCTTTCTGAGTTTCTTGAGAGTATAAAAAATGACCGTGTCTTGATCGGAGGCGATTTTAACCTTCCTGAAATTGACTGGTCATGTGAGATTCCCAGAAATAGCGTTAGTGGTTGTTTATACTCCGCCTTTTTTGACCTAATGGACACTCATGCCTTTCAACAGTACGTTCTCAGTGCGTCGCGAGATGATGGTACGGGCCATGTCTTGGACTTGCTGTTGTGTAATGAGCCTGGTGTTGTATCAGATGTGCATGCTTTACCTGGTTTGAGCGACCATGATATTGTTGTTGCTGATGCTAGTGTGAAAAATGCATCCGTGACGAAGAAATCGCCAAGGAAAGTGTTCTTGTATTCTAAGGCTGATTACGGTTCCATGAATCTGTCGTTGGAATCTTATTTCCCAACGTTTGACACATTAGCGGATGACCTGAGCGCTGAACAATTGTGGGAAAACTTTAAAGAAAAGCTTTTCTATCTTCGTGATAAGTTCGTGCCGACGCGGATGCTTTCATCTAGACGAGGTAAAGATAAGCCCTGGTTTCATCAGCAACTGCGCATCTTGCTACGGAAGGTACGAAGGGTGTACGTAAAGTATAAAAAACGCAGGTCCCCAGAAAACTTATCTGAACTAAAGAGACTGAAGTGTGATTTTCAAAACTTAAATCATCTAAGCAATCCTATTTTTCTAAGCTTGGGGAACGCTTAGTACAAGATCCAAAGGAATTTTGGAAGTATATCCGGCGAAATGGTAAGGACGACAATTCTGTCCCCCCTCTAGAATACTTGGACACAGTAATAGATGATGACAAGCGCAAAGTTGAATTATTCAGTAGTTACTTCTCTTCCGTATTTAGTCAACGCCAATTTCGTACTCTAGCTGTGGATTTTTCGTTGGGGAATGAAGAAATGCCCGAGGTTAAGTTTGGCTTGGCAGGTGTGCGGAAGCTATTAGCAAATATTTCTCCTAGAAAGGCAAATGGGCCAGATGATAGAGCAGCAGCAATCATTAGTAATTGTTCTGAATCTTTATGTCTCTATTTTTGCCGCCTTTTCCAAAAGTGTTTAGATATGGGTGCCGTACCTGCCGACTGGAAATTAGCCAATGTTGTGCCTGTATATAAGAGTGGACCTAAAAATTGTGTTGAGAACTACAGACCAGTGTCTTTGACTAGTATTACATGTAAAGTAATGGAGCATGTTGTATACAGTTGTATTATGTCACATCTTGTTAAACATAACCAACTGAATATAAACCAACATGGTTTTCGGCAAGGTTTTTCTTGCTCCACGCAACTTGTGGAATTCACACACGACTTGGTACTAGCAATTGACAAAAGGCAAATAATTGATTGCATCTTTCTAGATTTCCGAAAAGCGTTTGACGTCGTGGCTCATGATCTATTTATTAGCAAATTACACGCCTACAAATTAAACAAAAAGGTAATTGCATGGATATCTGAATACCTGTCAAATAGACAACAGTCTGTGGTTCTCAACGGCATATCGTCTGATCTTGCTGCGGTGACCTCTGGAGTGCCCCAGGGCTCAGTCTTGGGGCCTCTCTTATTTTTGTTATATATAAATGATATTACTAGAGGTATTACGTCGACTTTCAGGATGTTCGCCGATGACTGTGTGGTGTATAGGGTTATTGATAGCGATTCTGATTTTTCTTCTCTTCAGAATGACTTGGATAGCGTTTCATCTTGGTGTGCCAAATGGAAAATGTCACTTAACGTTTCTAAATGTTTAAACATCACCTTTACAAGGAAACATTCACATAAGTCATATGAGTACAAAGTAAATGGCGTTACCCTACGCAGGGTTAGCGAATGCAAATACTTAGGTGTTTTGTTTACCTCAGATTTAAGATGGAACAGGCATGTACAGGAGATTAGAAGAAAGGCGGCACGTAAGCTGGGCTTCCTACGTCGAAATTTCGGCCACTTACCTAGTACACTGAAAGAACGACTATATTGTCACGTAGTAGTGACGCTGAAGAAAACAGTCGTAAAACTGTGTACGACGAAACTGGTTGTTTATTGGGAGAACCTGTGCCCACAAAAGCAAGGTACACTCAAAGCACAACGATAGCGGCAAACACAGTCGGCGATCGTCGAAAATCTGATCAGCGGCGAAGCGCGTCGGCTTTTATACCTGAGTCATCGAAGGTTCCAGATTAATCCCTGATGCCCACGAGTCTTCCAGAAAGTTCTAGACAATTCGCGTCGGTCATACAATCAGATAACATAAGCGTCGGTGAAAACAGGCAACGGAAAGAAGTATCGATAACGTTCTAGAAACTTCCGATACAGGCGCGTCCTGCGCCGAGCGATAACGTTTAACATTTGTTAGCCGGTGGAAAGCGGCCACCGGTGAAAGATAAACATGTATACGTGTCAATACCCTCCCCTTAAAAAGCATCGTCCCGATGCTACAAACACGGAAGCGAAAACAAAACCATGCGTAATAAAAAAAATAAAAAAAAATAAAGTAACGCAGTACCTAAGGTCGTCAGCGGGCGTAGAAAGGTTTAAGACGCACCATATGGATGACTTCAGGTCGTGCCCGGCGCCGCTGTGATTGCGAAATGCCGTCTGGCACGACCTCATAGTCCAGTGCGCCAATACGTCGGATTATCTTATATGGTCCGAAATAGCGACGCAACAGTTTCTCGCTAAGTCCTCGTCGGCGAATCGGAGTCCAGACCCAAACACGGTTGCCGGGCTGGTACTCGACGTAGCGTCGTCGAAGATTGTAGTGTCGGCTGTCGGTCCTTTGTTGGTTCTTGATGCGCAGGCGGGCCAGCTGTCGACATTCTTCGGCACGCTGCAAATAAGTGGCAACGTCGACATTTTCTTCGTCAGCGACGTCTGGTAGCATGGCGTCAAGCGTCGTTGCCGCGTTCCTTCCGTAGACCAGGTTGAACGGCGCCATGTGCGTCGTTTCTTGCATGGCCGTGTTGTATGCGAAGGTCACGTACGGAAGGATGGCATCCCACGTCTTGTGTTCGACGTCGACGTACATTGCCAGCATGTCGGCGATGGTCTTATTTAGGCGCTCGGTGAGGCCATTCGTCTGCGGGTGGTAGGCGGTGGTGCGGCGATGGCTTGTCTGGCTGTACCGCAGGATGGCTTGAGTTAGTTCTGCCGTAAAGGCCGTGCCTCTGTCGGTGATGAGGACTTCTGGGGCACCGTGACGCAGGAGGATGTTCTCAACGAAGAATCGGGCTACCTCGGCGGCACTGCCTTTGGGCAAGGCTTTTGTTTCGGCGTAGCGTGTGAGGTAGTCCGTAGCGACGACGATCCACTTATTCCCGGACGTCGACGTCGGAAAAGGCCCCAGTAAGTCCATCCCGATCTGCTGGAACGGTCGGCGAGGTGGCTCGATTGGCTGTAGAAGTCCGACTGGCCTTGTCGGCGGTGTTTTGCGTCGCTGACAGTCTCGGCATGTCCTTACGTAATGGGCGACGTCGGCAGAGAGGCGAGGCCAGTAGTATTTTTCTTGTATCCTCGCGAGAGTGCGTGAAAAACCGAGATGTCCAGCCGTTGGGTCGTCATGGAGAGCTTGCAGAACCTCTGGACGCAATGCTGAGGGTACCACGAGGAGGTAGTTGGCTCGGAGAGGCGAGAAGTTCTTCTTTAGGAGAATGTCGTTTCGCAAGAAAAACGACGCCAATCCTCGCCTGGACACCTTCGGCACAGTGACGGTCTTGCCTTCCAGGTAGTCTACAAGGCTCCTTAGTTCCGGGTCAGCTCGCTGTTGTTCGGCGAATTCGTCGGCACTGATGGGTCCCAAGAAAGTGTCGTCATTCTGGTCGTCTTGTGGCGGCGGTTCGACGGGGGCGCGAGACAAACAATCGGCGTCAGAGTGCGTTCGCCCGGACTTGTAAACGACGGTGATGTCGAATGCTTTAAGTCTCAGGCTCCAGCGTGCGAGGCGACCTGAAGGATCCTTCAAGTTAGCTAGCCAACACAAGGCGTGGTGGTCGCTCACAACTTTAAAGGGCCTGCCATAGAAGTAGGGGCGAAACTTTGATGTAGCCCAGATGATGGCGAGGCACTCCTTTTCTGTTGTGGAATAATTTGCTTCCGCCTTCGATAGCGACCGGCTAGCGTAACTTACAACCCTTTCTAGTCCGTCAGTCCTCTGCACAAGCACGGCGCCGAGTCCTACGCTGCTTGCGTCGGTGTGGACTTCCGTATCGGCGTTTTCGTCGAAATGCGCAAGTATTGGCGGCGATTATAGGCGTCGCTTCAGTTATTCGAATGCTTCGACTTGCGGCGTATCCCACTTGAACTCGACGTCGGCCTTCGTGAGATACGTCAGTGGCTCAGCGATCCGTGAGAAATTCTTGACGAAGCGCCTGTAATAGGCGCACAGTCCAAGAAATCTACGCACTGCCTTCTTGTCAGCGGGCGGAGGAAAGTTGGAGATGGCCGCAGTTTTCTGAGGGTCGGGGCGCACTCCAGACTTGTTGATGACGTGGCCCAAAAACAAGAGCTCCTCATATGCGAAGCAGCACTTTTCGGGCTTTAACGTGAGTCCGGAGGTTTTGATTGCTTGAAGAACTGTTTCAAGGCGCCGCAGGTGTTCTTCGAAGCTTGAGGCAAACACAACGACGTCGTCCAAATAGACGAGGCAAGTCTGCCACTTCAAGCCTGCCAGTACTGTATCCATGACGCGTTGGAAAGTCGCAGGTGCCGAGCAAAGACCAAACGGCATGACCTTGAACTCGAACAGTCCATCTGGTGTTATAAAGGCAGTCTTCTCCCGGTCCCTCTCGTCGACTTCGATTTGCCAGTAGCCGGTTTTGAGGTCCATCAACGAAAAATACTTTGCGTTGTAGAGTCGATCCAAGGCGTCGTCAATCCTAGGGAGGGGGTATACGTCCTTCTTCGTGATCTTGTTGAGCCGACGATAATCGACGCAGAAACGTAGGGTTCCATCCTTCTTCTTCACTAACACCACGGGGGACGCCCACGGACTCTTGGACGGCTGGATGATGTCGTCGCGTAGCATTTCGTCGACTTGGTGCCTTATGGCTTCACGTTCGCGCGCCGAAACACGGTACGGGCTCTGACGGAGTGGGCGGACATTTTCGTCGGTGATGATGCGGTGCTTGGCGACAGGGGTTTGTCGAACTTTTGACGACGACGAGAAGCAGTCCTTGTATTGCAGGAGCAGAGCTTTTAGTTGTTCTTTCTTATGCCTGGGAAGGTTCTGATTGACGTCGAAAGTTGGCTCAGGTATTATAGTCGTCGTTGCAGGTGCACTGGAATCCGTGAAGGCGAAAGCACTGCTGGCTTGTACTATTTCGTCGATGTAGGCAACCGTGGTGCCTTTGTTAATGTGCTTATATTCGGGGCTGAAGTTCGTGAGCATCACCCTTGCTTTCCCTGCACGTAGCTCAGCTATGTCTCTAGCGACGCAAATTTCACGGTCGAGCAGTAAGTGATGATCGCCCTCGATGACGCCTTCCATGTCTGCAGGCACTTCGGTACCGACGGAAATCATTACGCTGGAGCGCGGCGGAACGGTGACTTGTTCTTCAAGCACATTCAAGGCATGGTAACTGATGCTTGTATCCGGCGGTATCGCTTTGTGTGTTGAAAGCGTTATCGACTTGGACCTTAAGTCGATGACTGCACCATCTTGGTTTAGAAAGTCCATGCCTAGGATGACGTCCCTGGAGCAGTGCGGCAGGATTACGAAGCTCGCCGGGTAAGTGCGGTTGTTTACCGTGACTCGCGCTGTGCAGATTCCAGCCGGCGTTATTAGGTGACCTCCCGCTGTCCGTATATCGGGTCCTTGCCAGGCCGTCTTCACCTTCTTCAACTTGGCGGCGAACGCGCCACTGAAGACGGAATAGTCGGCGCCAGTGTCGACGAGAGCGGTGACGTTATGACCATCGATGAGCACGTCTAGATCGGTAGACCGGCGTCTGGCGTTGCGGTTAATTCGTGGCGTCGGATCACGGCTGCGTCGGCTTGCTCTGCTGCTGCTACGTTGCTTCGGAAGGTCTTCTTTCTGCGGCGAAGTGCTGTCAAGGCTGTTGCTAGGCGGCGTGCTGATATCTCGTCGTGATGATTCGCGAATCGTCGTCGTCGTCAACGGCGGAGGATCTTCGGCATTGCGTCGTACAGCAACCGCACCTCCATCGGTTGCTGCTTTTAGTTTCCCGAGTATGGGCTGGGAGATCGGCCCCGGGTTGGGCCGGCATACAGGCGGCGATGCGGCGAGATGTAGCGGCCTGGCGACGGCGAGCGTGAGGGTCGTCGTGGTTGCCACTGGGCTCCGGCAAGGTAGTCGGCGATGTCACGTGGTCGCTCTCCAAGCTGTGGACGTGGCGCGTTGACGGCGAACCCTCGTAGGCCCATCTCGCGGTATGGGCATCGGCGGTAGACATGGCCGGCTTCCCCGCAGTGATAGCAGAGCGGGCGGTGGTCGGGGGCGCGCCAAATGTCCGTCTTCCGCTGGTAGCTGCGCTGGGCGACGGGCGGGCGTGCTGGCGGCGGCGGCGGTGGACGACGGAACTGCGGCGTTACGGGGCCCTGGCGCGAGCGCGGAGGGGGGTCTTGACGACGGGCGACGGCGGCGTAGGTCATCGCTTGCGGCTGTGGTTGAGGCGATGCCGGAACTTCTGGCACTTCCAGTGATCGCTGAACCTCTTCTTTAAATATGTCAGCGATTGAAGTCACCTGAGGTTGCAATCTTGGGAATAATTTCTGCAATTCTTCCCTTACAACCGCTCTGATCGCCTCGTGCAGGTCGTTGGCGCCTAGAGCTTGAGCTTCGGCGTAGTTTGTCAGCGCACGGCGGTTGTATTGTCTGGCTCGCATTTCAAGCGTCTTCTCGATCGTTGTCGCCTCCGAAACAAATTCTGCCACAGTCTTGGGCGGGTTGCGCATCAATCCGGTGAATAGATGCTCCTTGACGCTCCGCATCAAGAACCTAACTTTCTTTTCTTCAGACATGTCGGGGTCGGCGTGGCGGAAGAGGCGAGTCATGTCCTCCGAGAAGATCGCGATGCTCTCGTTCGGCAATTGAACTCTGGTTTCCAGGAGAACTTCAGCCCTTTCTTTTCGTACGACACTCGTGAAGGTCCTCACGAAGTTCTCGCGAAATAGGTCCCAAGTCACCAGGATGGTCTCTCTGTTCTCAAACCATGTCCGAGCAGCGTCATCCAACGAAAAATAGACATGGCGCAGCTTGTCATCGTCGCTCCATTTGTTGAATGTCGCGGTCCTCTCGTACGTCTCCAGCCATGTTTCAGGGTCTTCAGCAGATGATCCCCGGAAGGTCGGTGGCTCCCGAGGTTGCTGCAGCAGGATGGGGGACGCTGGGGCTGCCATTGTGGTCGTTGACTTGGCCTTGATCGCTGTGGTCTTCTCGGGAAGAAGTCCGTATTCTGGTAAAAGTCCTTGCTGCCTACGGCTAGCTCGCTGGTCCTTGGCGACGTTGGTCTCGTCCTCCGGTTTCGGGCTTGGGTCGCGGCTTTGCGGGGGCGTCCGCTGCATGGACACAAAAGCACCTCCACCAGATGTCACGTAGTAGTGACGCTGAAGAAAACAGTCGTAAAACTGTGTACGACGAAACTGGTTGTTTATTGGGCGAACCTGTGCCCACAAAAGCAAGGTACACTCAAAGCACAACGATAGCGGCGAACACAGTCGGCGATCGTCGAAAATCTGATCAGCGGCGAAGCGCGTCGGCTTTTATACCTGAGTCATCGAAGGTTCCAGATTAATCCCTGATGCCCGCGAGTCTTCCAGAAAGTTC
Organism: Dermacentor silvarum; assembly: GCF_013339745.2. Lineage (NCBI taxonomy): Eukaryota > Metazoa > Arthropoda > Arachnida > Ixodida > Ixodidae > Dermacentor > Dermacentor silvarum. Next base: position 153,421,558 of record NC_051161.1, read on the forward strand.
TAGACAATTCGCGTCGGTCATACAATCAGATAACATAAGCGTCGGTGAAAACAGGCAACGGAAAGAAGTATCGATAACGTTCTAGAAACTTCCGATACAGGCGCGTCCTGCGCCGAGCGATAACGTTTAACATTTGTTAGCCGGTGGAAAGCGGCCACCGGTGAAAGATAAACATGTATACGTGTCAATATTTTACCCACGTACGTACGGTACTTGAGTACGCGTGTGTTTGTTGGGACCCTTATACTGGTGAGTCAGTTAAATTACTTGAAAAAATCCAGAATAGGGCAGTCCGATTTGTATTGGGAAATTACAATAATAACCTCAGTATCACTGAAAGCAAGCGTAAACTTCAGTGGCAGGATTTAAAGGACAGAAGAAAGAACCTTAGACTTAAATTTTTTCATAATATATATTATTCTAAAACAGGCATTGAAAGAGAAAAGTATATTAGGCCACCATCGTATATTTCACGCAGAAGGGACCATAACTTGAAACTTTACGAACTTACTTTTAAAGGTGATGCCTTGCGATACTCATTTTTTTTTGTCGAACCACGAGGGACTGGAACGCTCTTCCGTCAAATATTGTAGGTATTGAATCTAATGATGAATTTTACCGCGCTTTGTGTGTTTAAAATTGAAAAACAATTTTTTTCACGATTTGTATACCCCCCTGCTGTAATGCCTGCAAAGGCGATGCAGGTACCAAATAAAAAAAAAAACACATCAGACCGTAGAGGTGGGTGGCATGCACACTCTTATAAATAGGAGACGTGCAGCCTAACTGTTGTCTTATACATCATACCCTATTGGTGAAGCAGCGCATAGACAAGGACAAAGTGGAGAGACACAAGAATACACGACACCTGTCGTGTCAAAGTGGAGAGACACAAGTGTCTCTCCACTTTGTCCTTGTCAGTGCGCTTCTTCGTCAATAGGGTATGATGATTAATCAGCAATTCGCCCAACTTTCCACATTACTGTTGTCTTATAATATTTCCATTATAACGAGACCATTGACATTTCGTGGTTCGAACTTTTCCTTCTGCATTTCTTGTCAATTGAACTTTATACCAGGCTATCCACTTCCGCGCGCGAACAAAACATGCGCGCTCTACGTGTGCACTTCATCTTCGTTATATGCACATACTCATCTTAAGCACACCAGGCCGTAAAAGTTGGTGGCATGCTGGCTTGAATAAATAGGTGACGTGCCACTCAAGCGTTGCCTTACTATATTTTCAGTGCGACATCGAACGCAAGCGACAACGGCAGACTGCGGGGATACCGTCAGTGAGGTTGTTCTCTCCGTCGCAGCCGCCGTGTGTGTAACGTCATAATTGAAAATTATTTTTACGAACCCTCGGGATTAACCCTGTGATGAACACCGGGGCCGCATGTTTCAACTTCACTGGTTAGCCATCTTCGCAGAATTGTAGGGCCGACGAAATATTTTTTTCCTAATATACCTTAATCATAAAAAAAGCATACTTACTATGTAGAGACGCAAGGGTTTGGCGTTATCCACATAAAGATAAAGAGGGTGTGTAATGGTGCTGTGGTAAAGTAGCGCGGTAAAACTTCTCATGATATTTCCACAAAAAAATGTTACAACTTTGTCTCTTATATTCAGGCGGAACGTGTAGACAGCCGACGTGTCTTTGCACTCTGGGAACTCTACATGCGAGACATTTGTCTCGCCAAAATGTTCCATGCCAAAAAATATCCTGAAAGAAGAAATGCCTTATTGATTGGAGAGAACGGGAACTCCCTTCATGTCGTTAGTAATGGAGCTTAGAGTTCAACGTTGTTGACAGAAAAGTTAGAAAAAAATATACTTTCTTCAAGCCACCATCCTTTTCTCTAGTGTTGCCATGTGAAAATGATTATTCAGTTGTTCAGAACATAGGATCTCTGAAAATGTAGTAGAAGACCATGTACAATAGCGAAGTGGTTGAGGAGGAAGTAAAACTTCTTTTAAACAAATGTCGCAGTTTCACCTGAAAGGCGAAGCATCAATTGCGATAGCAACTTAGCAGAAAGCTTTACGGAGTAAGGATAGTAGTTTTATCAGCTGTATAAACTTGGACATGCAGCAGAACCACCAACGCGCAAAACTATTGTCGACGCCGTCGCCGTTTTGCCCACTTTTGCACCGATCTTGCACCCCTTCCGCACCAAAGAGCTGTGGGAGGATGCCCTCCGCGACGGGCCTACCGAGGTCCACCGGGCCCTAGTTCAACGGGCCCGTGCTGTCGCTGAGATCTCCCACACTTTTACTACCTTTTCTTTTTGCAATAAAATGTTTACTCTCTCTCTGCACCGAACGCGCGTGGCGTTGGTGACTGTTGCCAGGGCATCTGGGGGCGGCTCGAAGGTTTATATAAATAAGCATTTAAACGTCAGCTAAACGTCGCCTTCCCTCCCTCCCTCCCTCCTTCCCGTCCCCCCACTGCCTTTCGCGCGACGGAAGAAGTCGCGTTTGCTCTATAAATATGGTGATTGTAAAGGAGGAAAGAGACGCTTAATTCTGCAGCTCTTCCGGGAGCACGGCCCAGAACGTGCGTTTTGTTCTCCGCCGTGCGTTCGCTCCCCGTGAAAGCGCGCGTCCCTCGGGCCCTTTCACTCGCACATACAGCATCCAGCGCGCGGCGATGATTTCATCGCCGTTGACGTCATACGGAACCTCACGGCGACGGCGACGACGATGCCGACGGCACATGGAGGAAGGAAACAAAACAGGAGAGGCCCTGACGTCACTTTTTTTTAAACCGGAAGTGCAGCCATTTTGGTGTGCCACCTCCCTTTGCGCCTCCAATCAGGGGTTCTGCAGCTCGCCGGAGCTGATGGGCGCGAACTTTGAACTTGCATCGTTACGAGCCGTCGGAAGTGTGTGCTGCTGACGCGCGTCAAAACAAAGCCTACAAAACTTCTGTAGCAGTTTTAGTGAAGCAGACGCGCTCCTGTGTTTTTCCGTGGCACGTTGAAGAAGACAACGAAGACCCGCGCCGTGATGGCTTGAGTGTATTTATTGCTGGCCGGCACTCATACTCACAGACCCAAAACACAATTTTCAAGCTTACACACCAAACTCCAAAGTCAGCTTTTCTCGCGAACAAAAGGTGCTACGGGAAAGACACGGGCGGAAAAATCTTATCTCACTTTTCAGAGACCGAGAGCAGCAGCGAAGCTTCAGAAGCGCGGTTGTCATGGCAACGTTGACATTTGGGGTACCCGTCCCAGTGCCCCTTTGCGAAAAACAGCACGGGATTTCTGCCACACCTCCTCCAATACCCTCGTGCTGGCCAGGGCCTCTCCTGGGGTTTCCTTCCTCCATGCGACGGCAGAAGTACTATTTGAGTGTCTATATAATTGCTATCGACCCGTCGGGGTGGCTCAGTCAGCTAAGGCGTTGCGCTGCTGAGCACGAGATCGCGGGAACGAATCCCGGCCGCGGCGGCCGCATTTCGATGGAGGCGAAGTGCAATAACGCGCGTGTGCTTGCGTTCTAGTGCACGTTAAAGAACCCCAGGTGGCCAAAATTAATCCGGCGCCCTCCACTACGGCGTGCCTCATAATCAGAACTGATTTTGGCACGTAAAACCCCAGAAAGAAGAAGAGTATAATTGCTATCGCAATAAGAAAAAGCAGGTGCCTTCCGGCTTATTTGGATGGGAGACACCCTTAGTCCTCGGCCCCTGCGGCCATTGCTGTCTTCCGGGCCCGTTGCACCAGTTGTTGTAGAGAGGATCATGAAGATCGGTTCTTTTTCTTTACGTGCTTGACGAGGTGTGACGATTTTTGCTGCGTGAACGTGCATAAGGAACATGGCAGCGTGGATCGAGTTGGACCTTTGCAGTTTGGGATCCTGGCCGCAGCCACAGGGCAATTACCAAAGCTACACATAAATCTATAGAAGCATCAAGCCGAATAACTTGCTAGGGGCTCTGTCTCCGTGCTGAGATTTTGCCACATACTATTCAAACTACCTTAACGCCCTAGCGTTTAAGGCCCCGTGTAGCAGAAAATACGGCGTCGGCGTTGGCCCCCGCGGCCGAGGAAACCATCCCCAACCACGCAGGCCCTCCAAATATATTTTACCACTAATGTTGCTCACACTTTGTCTTGCATTGTTTACAATGTTATTCCTCGGAATTTTGTGAGTGACAGCCCATAAACAATGGCCATGAAACAAAACACCAACAGCGCATGCCTTTTATGCTAAATCTTCTTAGGCTGAAATATTAAAGGTACAAACAATAAAAGAAGGCAGGCCCACGAAAGAGGCCGCGTTTCTAGCAGAAAGCGCGCCTTCGTGCATGGCGTTCACCGCCAGCGTTTCCCGGTAAACATTACGGTTGCATAAGCTGTAGTTGCCAGAAAGTGTAAGAAAGAGTCAAGGATCTTTGAATGCTATCGCGTTCCACTATTGAAGGCGAAGCTTAAGCGTCCTCCAAATTTTAATTTAGAGTCAACTATACTTTCTCAATTAACAGGTTTATTGTCTTTTTAATTGTCTGTTAATTGAAAAATATGATGATCATCATCATCGTCATATTTTCTCAATTAACAGCTTTATTGTCTTCCCTTTCGAAATTTTCTTGTTTATAGACACGAATTAAACTTCTCAGTTGTGCGGTCCATCGCCAGTGTTGCCACGAGACATACGAGAATAGTACATTTTCGGGCGAAATATCTAGAAAATCAGCACAAAATCAGCAGATTTGTTATTTCATTTGTTGCACTCAGTGTCTGAACCCACGAATTTAGCGCGGATATTAGCACCGTATTGTAGTGTTGTATCTTACAAGACATTCTACAAAAATTACTTTGAGATTTTTGGCGACGCTCTTGAGAAGCCAGGGGTTCCCTCAAGCCATAATCCACGGATTATGGCTCGGATTTAAAACATTCAAGGGCTCGCAATGGCGCATTCAAAGGAGTCAGATGGTAGTTAATCAATGGAAGCGTTAGTGTTGGTGAGCTCTAAATGAAGCGCTCTGGCTGAAGTTGCCCGGTGAATGCGTGAACAGATGCGACGCAAACGAAGCGTGATGCGCCTTGTCACATGTGGTATATGCATTGCAAAAGCACCAACTGACAACCTCACTGCACCATTCTGAACTAGCAAGTAATCAAGCAAGCATAGCAAGCAAGCAAAGCAGCAATCAAAGCAAGCAAGTAAAGCAAGCCACGCACCCGCAAGCCAGCAAATCAAAGTAAAGCAAGCAAATCAAGCAAAGCAAGCAAGCAAAAGTGCGAGTTCCTACTCCCTGTTAGCAAAAGGCAGGCGCTTATAGCGCCTCAGAAAAAACGAGTCATTGTTTGTGGTTTCATCGGTGTGGGGCGCGATAGTGCACTCCCTTCCACCGAATCACCATCTTACCCCATCTTTGCTCATCAGACATTGGGAGCACCCGGTTTGAGGACCGGGAAATGCAAAAAACGTGCTCCAACCCGTCTTATTTTTAGTTCGCCAGATGATACTGCAATAATATAAACTCGGTACTGGAAAATCAGCAGCTTTTGCTCTCGTTTTCATAGAAAAGACAAAAGATGTGTACATTCAAATGTCTTATCATGAAATCAGCAGAATATGTTAAATATTAGTTGAGCTACTGATAAATCAGCCGCCGTGGCACCAATGTCCATCGCCCCCTTAAGTATGTACCATGCTGAAAAGAAATCCACTTCAACGGGGACTTGAACTAACATTCATGTGCCCAAACATATATCGTCTTCTTCGCGAGTACCGGCGGCTACATGTGCTGTGCGGCCAATTTCTGTGGATCTACGCGAGATATCTTCCTCACGGAGAATAAGTGCAACTGAATTCAATCCTATTGGCGAGAACAGGTGGTTTGTTCGTCGGCGTGGTGACCCTTACTTTCGGAAGAACTATAAGCTGCATCCCTAGGTTCATCTTTCTCTGTTACCTTCTGTCAGCATGCCTTCATATTGCGATTGAACAGACTTACCAAAAGCGAGAGATAGCGGAAACCTTCAATTTCTGTTTATTTGCTTGTGAAATAGATTTGCTAGTGGTGGTCAACTGAAACGCCCCCTTCTCAAACGGCATATATTTTATGTTTTTATCAGTTTGTTGATGGTCATTGATCATTGTGTGGGTCTAGCAAACTTACCATTTTCACATGCAATATTGTGCTCGTCACGCACACGTTCTTGCTACTGTTGTTTTAACACCTGTGCTAACAAAATATGACAATTGATGAAACTGAGACGTTTGACTTCCTAACGTTTTTAGCGAACGCGGAGACATCGTAGTGAGGCAACACAGAAGAGACAGAAACAAGCGGCCATCCCTAAATATTTCCAAAACGTGTGTCTGGCTCCATGCACTCTTCGTACTGGTATAAGAATTACCCTACTAAAAATCCTATTTGATTTCAAACCGCTTTCATCAAATAGGATTATGGAAGGGGATCCCGTTTGAACCTGTTTAGTCCGGATCAGTTTGTCCCCGTTTGAACCTGTCTAGTACAGACCAGTTTGTCCCCGTTTGAACCCGTTTAGCCCAGACCAGTTTGTCCCTGTTTAGTCTAGTCCCGTTTGACCCTGTTCAGTCCTGTCCTGTTTAACCCAGTCCTGTTTGACCCCTTTTAGTCCCATCCTGTTTACCCCTGTTCGAACCTATTTATTTCCCTATTTGGGCCAGGTTCATTTACACTGGTCCAATGTCGCTTACTATAAGTCACCCTTTAAATCTATTTGGCGCAGTTATGAATTTGAGATCAGCCTTGAACGTGTTTTGTGTGACCTATGAGTGCGCTTGACATGTATGACTTATAAGAACATGCAACGTGAAAAAGATCGGTAGCTCATTTTCATATGCACTACAAGTATGCAAATGTAATTCTTGCAGGTGTACTGCATGCTTTATCACTTGTACTCATCTTACTGCAATGTTGCGTTGCTGTAATGGTTTGTGCACAAAACAAATCTACAGCAAAGCGTAATCTTTAGTTTGAAAAACGTCAGGTGAAGAGGACTTCTAAAAGAAAGACATAAGCATACTTTACATATGTATTTATGTACACGCATACAAACATTCAGTAATACTGAAGCGGTCCAATTTTAAGACAGGGCATGTCACACATCTGACAAGCATAGTTTATTCAAAATTGGAATGGTACTCTGACAGAAAACCAGTGGAATGTGTTGCTTTGGTGAGAGCTTGCAGGGCACCCGAAAAAGTAAAGAAAAGCCAACAATTTCTTATCACTTATGCAACAGGTTCACACAGAGGCAAAAGCAGTTGTGCGTATGTTCACACATATAAGAATGGGTAAGCATTCAGAACATAGGAGATACTGAACAAATCTCATTCAAAGGTAACTGTTTTCAGGAAATTTCGCTATGATTCTAAGAGAACATGCATTACTGCGGTACAATAAACTGTCAGAATTAGCGGGCCACTGAAATAAGTGTTATAATCAAAAAGGCATAACTTATTCGAATAACAACATTTACTAGTATTGAAGCAACAGAAGTAGTGCAAGCATAAAATGCACATTTAAAAAGCAGCATGGACCCGTCAAGCTAATAAATTACTTGGAAACTACCCTTGTGCCAGCAAAGTAAATACCGTAGTGGAATAGTGGCTATAGCATACACCGTGTTTGGCGGGCTTATCCCATATAGATTATTAAGAGACTTAGATGTGCTAGTTAGTTGCTGGCTTGATGGAACATGTTATAATGGTGTTTGTAGTATATCGTGCTTCATATTACGCCACGTTCTCATTGGTAATCCGGACAGAGTGTTCCTCTGACCCCTGACAAAGTGCAATGAACATGAGAAGGTACGGCCTCCCGCTTTTTAACTGTGTTGCACGAGAACACTATAATATGGTCCTGCGTCGTCCTGAAGGGAACATCACCTTAGACGACCCTTGCACAGGAGCGTGCTTGGTGCACCTGAGTACTTCTGCCGGTCTCGCTGTTTATTGCCCCTTAAGGCACCAAAATGACGCGCGATGCCCGCTCGCGCGATATAGCGAAAATAGGAGGCTGTACACCGGACCTCCAAAACATGTATGTTCATGTGTACGCATAGAGCTGTCAGCTTCCTTATTTCCCGTGCTCTGTGTTTCTGTGTGGACGTGCATGCTAGGCCATGCCACCTTCTGCGCCGAATGTTTGGTATGTTATTGGTATTTTCTTCATTAACAAGTTCAGGGCCACGATCTTGTAGCAATGCGTTTTCTGATGCCATTCCTAATAGTGCTTCGTCAGTTGTCATAGTGACACTGTGCCCACGTTATCAGTATGGGTTTGATGGAACATGCTATAACGGCGTGTGTGAGGACGGGACATAGAAATAATGCACAGAGGACAATCGCCGAACTTCAACTGAGGTTTATTGCAGAAAAATTACACAGGCAGCAGTTTCTGCGAAGAAATATTGGACAAACACCACCATGCACAGTTGTACAACACGTTATACCATCAATTTACGCTCTTCAAGCCCGAGAACTTGGAAACCATTTCTTGCAAATATATGCCTTCTCTTTTTTGATAAATTAACTGACGCGATGTTAATGCGACCTTCTCCATTCTTTTTTTATGTGAAATGCCTCAAACAATTCTCTCTCTTTTCGATCCTTAAAACTTCTAAGTATACAAGTGTCGTCGTACACTGGACTGCAACGCCACCTTTGCAATGGTCAGCCAAGTGACCCCCCGCTATAAAAGCCTGCACGGATGCTCGAGGCTCCCTCAAATGGTCATTAATACATCTACCACTTTGGCTGACATAACACCTGCCACAGGAGAGCGGGATGCGGTAAACCGCCTCCTTCTTGAAACGTTCGAAGCTCCTAACATGCTGTTTTGCGCTCTTTTGTGAAGTGCGTGCGCTGTTCACAGCATGGCACATTCGTGCCACTTTTCCAAGCGGAGGAGACTATGGGAAACTCACACTTTACGGCCACTTTCTTCAAGCGGTCGGAAAGGTTTTGCAAGTAAGGCACCACTGACTACCTGGGTTGTTCTTTGTCGGCTCCCCTGATCCGCACACCAGACCTTACAGCACCAAATAAGCTTTCAACAACGGAGGCAATTGTTTCACCAGGAAAACCAGTCTGCTTGAGCCTCTTCGCTGTTTACACTCCGAGCTTTTTGATGCTCGGCATGACCATTCGAGGATGGATCTCATACTCTTCAATGCGATGCCTCTCTTAAAATGTTTTGAGTAGGCCGAATCATGATTCAACAGTCCATTTTTTGATCTTGGCATACATCTCCAGCATACATCATCATTTCCAAAGAACAGGCGCAAGTCCAGAAACTGCAATTTGCTATTTAATTGAAGTTGATGCGTGGACTTCAGCCTGCCGCAACTTGCCCTAAACTTATCAAGCACAGGTTTGACCCTATGCGTAGAAAGTTACCTATCAAGAAAGGAGTCACGCAAGAGACACAACCTCTCGAATGCTATTCACTGCATGCTTAGAAGAAGTATTCAAGCTCTTAGACTGGGCATGCTTAGGAGTGAGGATCAATGAAGAATATCTCAGCAACCTCCGGTTTGCAGATGACGTCCTATTTAGCAACAACGGGGACGAAGTACAACAAATGATTGAGGACTTTAACCGAGAACGCGTAAGAGTGGAGTTGAAGATGAATATGCAGAAAACAAAGATAATATTCAAGAGCCTCTCAAGGGAACATGAATTCAGGATCGCCAGTCAGCCTCTAGAGTCTGCAAAGGAGTACGTTTATCTAGGTCAATTAGTCACAGGGGCCCTTTATCAGAAGGAAATTTACAGAAGAATATGGGTTGGAGTGCATACGGCAGGCATTGCCAAATCCTGTCATCCTTAATCCTTACCACTGTCATTAAAAAGAAAAGTGTACAATCAATGCATTCTACTGGTGCCAACATATGGGGCAGAGACTTGGAGGTTAACACAGAAGCTTGAGAACAAGTTAAGGACCGCACAAAGAGCGATGGAACAAAAAATGTTAGGCCTAACACTGAGAGACAAGAAGAGAGCGGTGTGGCTCGGACAACAAGCGTAGATAGCCAATATTCTAATTGAGATTTAGAGAAAAAAAATGGAGCTAGGCAGGCCATGTAATGCGTAGTATGGATAACCGGTGGACCGTTAGAGCTACAGAATGGATACCAAGAGAAGGGAAGTGCAGTGGAGGATGGCAGAAAAGTAAGTGGGATGATAAAATAAGAAAATTTGCAGGTGCAAGTCGGAATCAGCTGGAACAAGACAGGGGTAATTGGAGATCGCAGGGAGAGGCCTTCGTCCTGCAGTGGACATACATATAGGCTGATGTTGATGATGCATCATGATTTGGCCCACTCATCACCTAAGAGAGGCATCGCATTGAACAGTATCAGATCCGCCCTCGAATGACCATGCGAGCATCAGAAAGCTAGGAGTGTAAACAGCCAAGAGGCTCAAGCAGGCGGGTTTTCGTAGTGAAACAATCGCTTCTGTTGTTGAAAGCGTATTTGGTGAAGTATGGCCTGGTGTGCGAAGCAGGGGAGCCGATAAAGAACGGCCAAGGAAGCTGTTGGTGGTGCCTTATTTGCACAACCTCTCCCACCGCTTGAAGAAAGCGGCCGGAAAGTGTCACCTTCCCCTAGTGTTCCCCGCTCAGAAAAACTGGGGTCAATGTGCCTTGCAGTGAACAGTGCAGGCACTTCACGTAAGTGTGCGAAACAACATGCTAAGGGCTTTGTACGCTGCCAGACGGAGGTGGTTTACCACAACCCCTCTCCTGTGGCAGTTGTTATGTCAGCCAAACTGGTAGATGCGTTAATGACCACTTGAGGGAGCATCGAGCATCCGTGCAGGCTTTCGTAGTGGGGGGTCACTCGGCTGACCATTGCAAAAGCTGTCCTTGCACTCCAGTGTACGACAACACTTGTATACTTGGAAGTTTTAAGGATCAAAAGAGAGAGAATTGCTTGAGGCATTTCACATGAAAAAAGGAAGGAGAAAGTTGCATTAGCACCGCGTCGCTTAATTTGTCAAAAAGAGAAGAGATATATTTGCAAAAAAAAAGGTTTCCAAGTTGACGGGCTTGAAGAGCGTAAATTGGTGGTATAACGTGTATTACAAATGTGTCTTTGATCTTGCGCCGATCAGGATCTTCCGTAGTGTTGTATGACATGATGACCTTCTGTTATGATCGCGCCGACAAAATCATGGCGATGTTTTGTCCAATGTTTCACCGCAGGAACTGCTGCCTGTGTAATTTTCCTGCAGTAAACCTCAGGTGAAGTTCGGGGATTGTCCTCTGTGCATTCTTTCTTTGATCCGCCCTCACACGGCACCGCTATACCATGTTCCATCAAACCCGTACTGTGGCTACAGTGTCACTATGACAACTGACGAAGCACGATTAGAAATGGCATCAGAAAACGCATTGCTACAAGGTCGTGGCCCTGAACTTGTTATTGAAAAAATACCAATAACGTACCAAACATTCGGCGCAGCACGCGGCATGGCCTAGCGCGCAGATCCACACAGAAACACAGAGGACAGGAAATAAGCAAGCTCACAATTCTATGCGTACGCATGAGCATGCATGTTGGGGAGGTCAGGCGTACAGCCTCCCGCATTTTTAGCCATATCGTGCGAGCGTCCATCATGCATCATTTTAGCACCTTTATGAGGCAATATTCAGCGAGAAATGTAGAAGTACTCTCAGGTGCACCAAGCACTCTCCTGTGCAAGAGAAGTCTAATGCGATGTCCCGTTCAGGATGACGCACAACCATATTATAGTGTTCTCATACAATATAGTTAAAAATTGGGAGGCAGTACACTCTCATGCTTATTGCATTTAGTCAGGGGTGATAGGAAAACTCTGCCCGGATTACCAATGAGATCGCCACCAGCCGTGAACACTGGATGACAAGAGTGGCGTAGAATGAAGCAAAATTTGCTACAAACTTGCGATCTTGTAACTTTTCGGAGATATCGCAGCTGCGCACAACGTATGGAAACCTTTGGGTGAAAACATTTTTCCTGCAGTTTTTCACTCAAGATTTCGAAATATCCGGTACACAGCCCAGAAGCATTGGAAGATAAGAGGTGAAATATACATAAAGTCGATACCGAGCCACGAAAAAAATTTCTACTTAACTGATATTTTGAGATATCAGAGTTTAAGTTCAAACAAGGGTTCAAGGTATGATCCAGAGTCCCCCACTATAGCATGCCTCAAAATCATATCGTGGTTTTAGCATGTAAAACTCGAGAATTAAATTTTTTAGAGCAAACAGTATATGCATAAGACGAAATGCTTATATAGAATATGCTGACAGCAGCTACATAAACAAAAATTTCATACTTTCATGAAATTGTGTGATGGTGTGAGCAAAGATCTACTAATGCCAAAATTATGGCCATTAGTTTTAAATGGCCTATTCTGCCATACCTTCCTTACATTTAACCAAAATTGTACGTGCAGTGTACACCCAGTGCTAACTACTGCTGAAAAAGATTGGCGCCATTCCTTGAAGTAAGAAGTGCATGGTATTTTTTCACGCAATAGCACCAGGTAGCCTTGCGATTGTTTGCCTATGCAAAGTTATTTAAACCTTCTTGACGCCCCTGTCCCCTGTTCAATAATCGCATTGCACATCCTTTCATCAGTTCTTGTCCACAAAGTCACGCATAAAAACATTACCCTGAGTTTGAACCTGCTAATGCATTCTGTTTCATAATGATGAAAATGTGGTCACTGAAAAAAATGCTCAATTTCCGGAGCAGAAACATATTCCAGAGTTACACCAAGGCAGCTACGCACGTGGACCTTTTCTTTTACTTCAGAAGGAGCTGACTGAAGGCATTTTCCATGGTGCAGGTTACTCTCGCCAGGATATCGTGAAGTATCCTGCACTGTTGAAGTTCAGTCCATTGCACAAAATGGCAGTTTCAGGTTTAGTGGGCTTGCAGGAAGACAAGCTGAAGATAACTTCTTGGTTTAACCAGGCTGTTTTCGTTTTAATACGTCAAGCTTTCTTGCGACAGTTTGCACATGTGGTCCCTTAGGGTCGCTGTGAAATGGACATGGAGCTGTATGACCCAGATGACATGAGCCTGCTCTAGTTGGCATCTTGCAAATAATGTGTCAGTTTTCAAGCTCTTGATTTTCTGTCAGCATTCTTGAACTCTTGCTATGAGTAATTTCTTCCCGGCTGGCCGAATTATCTGCAGGCTCCCCACTGACGCTACTGATGTCTTAAAAGTGCCGACGTTTCGAGACAAGGTTCTTTGCTTTGTAAGTCTGGTTGAAGAAAAGGTGGCACTTATAGATTTGTAATCTGGATACGAGTAAGACGAACCAATGTGCCTTGGCTAAAATGTGTTATCCATAACTTCTGTAGGACATTTTGTCAAAGCTTCAACAAAAATTCTTCTAGTCAGCAGGGGCATAGCCAGGGGGGGGGGGGGGCTGATGGTGCTTCAGCCCCCCCACCCGAAAGTTTTTCGTGCCTGCATGCATCACTGACCAAAATTACCACCGACGCCGGGAATCATTCTGGATTCTGTCTACAATGTCTTTTTCACACTCGAAAAGACATTTCGGCACGAACATTGCGACCTCGGGATGGATTTCGTGGCATAGCCCTTGCACCTGGAGTCACATAACGCAAGGAGCCCCATCCGAGCACAAACTTTCAAGGGCTTTTCGATAGCGAGTGGGCGCGTTGCGGCATCTTGCAGTGGCTGCGGAATCTACGGAGCGCGTGGATTTCAATTACGAAACTTTATGGGTATAAAGTTCTCATAAACTATTGACGCGAAAGGTGCACTGTCATTTCCAAAGGCGTGCTTTAAAAGATTTTCAATTCTGGAACTTTATGGGGTTAATAATCTTATACACTTGGGCCAACATGCGTGCACTGGAGCCCTCGTGTCCAAGCCGTTCCAGAAATGAAAGCACGCGCTCGCAATCTTTCGCACACACGAAAATACTAAATATCACCGTGACTGTGAGCTAGCAGCTAATAATTCTCTCCAAACATTTTCAGGAAGCGTGCCCAATGTGATCGATCAGCTGGACTAGAGCAGGCGAAGTAAAATATGAGAAAACAGAAGAAACTAAATGGCCTATTATTGATGAAATTCTTTTTGTGGACGACAAGGTCTGGCTCTCCGTGGCCACAGGGACAGCGGCTCTAAGGATTTGAGCATAGCCCCCGCTGAAAATTCAGGTATTTTCAGAGCGCTTCTTCGCATGCGAGCTGATTGTGGAGATACATATCTGAAGAACCATTTGGAAAGTTGCCCCAGTAATGCCTCGTATTTATGCCCTGATGCAAGTTATAGCAATTTGTGCTGAAGTTATCAAAGAATGCCTAGTTGCAAAAGCAGACTGCTTCTCCATACTTCCTGACAAAATGACGGACATCGCTGGAATCGAACAGCCTATTGTTTGTGCAAGGTACCTAAACAAGGATGCCAACGACATCGAGGGAGTGTTTTAGGTTTTATCACTAGAATAGATGCCCTCTCTCATCGCGACTGCAGGTTCTATGTAAATGTGTACAAACTGCTGCAGATTCTAGTCACCCTTCCAATGACCACTGCCAGCGCAGAGAGAATATTTTTAACAAGAGTTTACAAAAAAACTACTTGCGCTCTACAATATCTGTGGAACGCGTGGTTAGGCTGGCGCTTCTATACACGCACAGAGACGTCGGCATCAGCGTGTCCGAAAGCATAGACCGCTTCGCTCAACTTCCCCGCCGAGAGAAGTTTGTCCTTTAGATATCGAAGCAGCAAAAGTCACTGCAGGTAAAAAGCTCTGTTCCTTCAGGTCTAGTGGCGTAGCCGGAAATTTTGTTCGGGGGGGGGGGGGGGGAGGGCTCAGGTTGCAGAGCGGCGGCCTCCTCCTCATAGAATTTGTCGAGGGATCAAATACATGAATACTAACTGCATTGCCAATGCCATTGTATATTATATGCTGCAAGCGAATTATTGAACGCCACGCACTGTGATGTCAAATATGTATTTTTTCATAAAAGAATATATTCGGGTGTCCCAAGAATTGTGGCAGAAATAACTGATATCAATGCTGAAGCGTTTCATTTGGCTATTTAAAAAGTAAAGAAAATATCACACGAACTCTACAACTATACCAGTTCGAAACCAGCAAAGCAGTGCATGCAGCTGATATGAAAAACGTAAAGGCCATGGAATTAATAAGTTGAGGACAAATATTTTGATGAATCTTTGTCATTCAAGAACCTTGTTTACACTTTTGCACATATACAACGGCCAGGAAGAAAGCTCAATGACTCTGTCCTCGTTGCAATAGATTACACAGGATCAGCTGTTACCGGTCATGTATTGTAAGTACACCGAGATTTTACTCGCAACAGTGAGTACAAATAAAGAGTAGGAGTTCTGCTAAATATTCATTAGAAATGGGAAGATAGAATGGAATATACAAATGCGAAGATACAACTCGCTAAAGGGCAAAAAAGAATCGCTGGAAACAAAGTTCACTGCTTGTATACACAAAACCTCGCAATAAGATATTTAAATATACGTCTAAGCTTCCAATATATCTACGTATTTAAGCACTCGTCAGTGTATATAATGCGTCAAACGAGACAAATAAACATGTTGCGCAGTCTGAAATAGTAAACTTTGCGCACACAAAGACAGATGATCTATAGGCAAGAACAAAACTATGATCGCAGAAATCGTGATATGCACTCGGGCCATGCGGCGGTCGCGACTGCGCCATATGGATAGAATAATAGAGGAATAATGCAGAAATCAGTACGAAAGTGTGTAATTTAACTGCCTGCACAGCGGCAACAATTATGCTGTACCAAAATTAAAGATGTTATTGCTTCGTTTCAAAAAAGAAATAAAAGCAGGTAGCTAAAAAGGAAAGAAAAAGACGAACGAAAGCCACAGATGATGCGGCAAGTTGAACTACCCAATGTCCGAGTGTGTTTTTGACGAACGCCGCGTGGGCCGGGCTTTCAATGAGAAAGGTCGGTCAAAAGTGGTTATTGATGTCCTCTTAATTTTCGTATTAGCATGATAATTTTGATCATGATGTTAACTGCTAGAATAAACGGCTAAAATTTCTGTGGCTTTAAAAGCTAACGAACAGTCATACGTTTTCATAATTACGAGCTCATGGACCTGAAGGAACAGAGCTTTTTACCCGCATTGATTTTTGCTGCTTCGCTATCTAAAGGACAAACTTCTCTCGGCGGGGAAGTTGAGCGAAGCGGTCAATGAGTTCGGACACGTTGATGCCGGCGTCTCTGTGGGTGTATAGATGCGCCAGCGTAACCATCCGTTCCACAGATATTGTAGAGCGCAAGTAGTTTTTTAGTAAACTCTTGTTAAAAAATATTCTCTCTGCGCTGACAGTGGTCATTGGAAGGGTGACTACAATCTGCAGCAGTTTGTACACATTTACACACAACCTGCAGTCGCAATGAGAGAGGGCATCTATTCTAGTGCTAAAACCTAAAACACTCCATCGATGTCGTTGGCATCCTTGTTTAGGTACCCTGCACAAACAGTAGGCTGTTCGATTCCAGCGATGTCCATCGTTTTGTCGGGAAGTATGGAGAAGCAGCCTGCTTTTGCAACTAGGCTTTCTTTGATAATTTCACCCCAAATTTCTATAACTTGCATCTGGGCATAAATACGAGGCATTACTGGGGCAACTTTCCAAATGCTCCTTCAGGTATGTATCTCCACAATCAGCTCGCATGCGAAGAAGCGCTCTGAAAATACCTGCATATTCAGCGGGGCCTATGCTTAAATCTATAGGGCCACCGTCCATGTGGCCACGGAGAGCCAGACCTTGTCGCCCACAAAAAGAATTTCATCAATAATAGGCCATTTACTTTCTTCTGTTTTCTCATATTTTACTTCGCCTGCCTAGTCCAGCTAATCGATCAGATTGGGCACGCTTCCTGAAAATGTTTGGAGACAATTATAAGCTGCTAGCTCACAGTCTAGGTGATATTTAGTATTTTCGTGTGCGCGGAAGATTGCGAGCGCGTGTTTTCATTTCTGGAACGGCTTGGACACGAGGGCTCTAGTGCACGCATGTTGGCCCAATTGTATAATATCATTAACCCCATAAAGTTCCAGAAGTGAAAATCTTTTAAAGCACGCCTTTGGAAATGACAATGCACCTTTCGCGTCAAAAGTTTCGGAGAACTTTACACCCATAAAGTTTCGTAATTGAAATCCACGCGCTCCGTAGATTTCGCAGCCGCTGCGAGATGCCGCAACGCGCCCGCTCGCTATCGAAAAACGCTTGAAAGTTTGTGCTCGGATGGGGCTCCTTGCGTTACGTGACTCCAGGTGCAAGGGCTATGCCACAAAATCCAGCCCGACTCCGCAATCTTCGTGCCGAAATGTCTTTTCGAGCGCGAAAAAAACATTGTAGACAGAATCCAGAATGATTCCCGGCGTCGGTGGTAGTTTTGGTCAGCGGTGCATGCCGGCACGAAAAAATTTCGGGGGGGCTGAAGCCCCATCTCCCCCCCCCCCCTGGCTACGCCCCTGTTCAGGTTCTCGAGCTCGTAATTATGAAAACGTATGAATGTTCGTTAGCTTTTAACACCGCAGAAATTTTAGCCGTTTATTCGAGCAGTTAGCATCGTGATCGAAATTATCATGCTAATACGAAAATTACGAGGACATCAATAACCACTTTTGACCGAACTTGCTCATTGAAAGCCCGGCCCACGCGGCGTTTCCCCAAAACACACTCGAACATTGGGTAGTTCAACTTGCCGCATCATCTGTGGCCTTCGTTTGTCTTTTTCTTTGCTTTTCAGCTACCTGTTTTTATTTCTTTTTTGAAACGAAGCAATACCGTCCTTCAATTTTGGGTACAGAATAATGCAGGCAGTTAAATTACACATTTTCTTATTGATTTCTGCATTATTCTTCTATTATTCTACCCATATGGCGCTGTCGCGACCGCCGCATGCCCCGAGTACACATCACGATTTCTGCGATCATAGTTTTGTTCTTGCCTATCTGTCATTCTGTGCGCAAAGTTTACTATTTGTGACTGCGCAACATGTTTATTTGTCTTGTTTGACGTATTATATACACTGACGTTTGCTTAAATACGTAGATTCATTGCAGGCTTAGACGTATATTTAAATATCTTGTTGCGAGGTTTTGTGTATACAAGCAGTGAACTTTGTTTCCAGCGATTCTTTTTTGCCCTTTAGCGAGTTGTATCTTCGCATTTGTATATTCCATTTTATCTTCGCATTTCTAAGGAACATTTAGCGGAACTCCTACTCTTTATTTGTGCTCACTGTTGCGAGTGTAATCTCGGTGTAATTACAATACATGACTGGTAACAGCTGAACCTGCGTAATCTATTGCAACGAGGGACAGCGTCATTGAGATGTTTTCCTGGCCGTTACATATGTGCAAAAATGTAAACAATGTTCTTGAATGACAAAGATTCATCAAAATATTTGTCCTCAACTTATTCATTTTTCATATCAGCTGCATGAACTGCTTTGTTGGTTTCGAACTAATATAGTTCTAGAGTTCGTGTGATATTTTCTTTTCTTATTAAATAGACAAAAAAAAAAAACGCGGCAGCAAAACGCGGCAGCACTTTTGTAGCATCGGCAAGGAAATTACGAATACATGCCGTGACGTTGCGCTTGATAGTCTGCCTGATAGAGGGATCAACTCCTTTGGTTACGTCGAAATCACAGCAGCTGAGATCGTCACAGTAGTCAATACGATGCCATGTAAACATAGCACTGGATGTGATGAGGTTTCTTCGTTTATATTAAAACAATGTATAGAGATACTTTGCGTTCGATTGGAAATTATTTTTAATCGTGCATTTTACACAGCTACGTACCCAGACCTCTTAAATCTTGCTAAAGTTGTTCCTATACACAAAAATGGAGACCGAAACCTGCCTGAAAATTACCGCCCAATATCTGTCCTGAGTGCCATTAATACAGCTTTTGAAAAACTCATCGCGAAACGGGTCATGAATTTTGTCGAAAAAGAATCATTGCTAACACCGAGTCAGCATGGTTTCAGGAGCAAGAGGTCAACCGCCACCGCTATATTATCTTTCTCTGATATTGTAAACACCTACTTAAACAATAATATGATCGTATTCGGTTTGTTCATTGACATTAAAAAAGCTTTCGATACTGTACATCATGGGATATTACTTCAGAAACTAGAACGTTACGGCTTCCGTGGTGTCTGTCTAGAATTTTTCAGAAGCTATCTCACCAATAGACAACAAAAGGTACGATTTCTCGATGTCGAATCAGATTTTTCTGAGGTCTCAACGGGAGTCCCTCAAGGATCTGTGTTGGGACCCATATTATTTTCATTATACGTGAACGATCTGCCGTTGATATTGCGTAATTTCACTCCTGTTATGTACGCAGATGACACTGCACTCATTTGCGCACATGAGTCTACGCCTGAAGCTTGTAATATAGCTAACGAAGAAATGAAGCTTATCAGTAATTGGTTTCACGCTAATAAGCTGCTACTAAACGTAAAGAAGACAAAATATATGTTAATTCATTCTTCACACAAAGCTATAACTTTCGACTCATGCGTGCTTAAGGTAGAGGGAGAGCCCATTGAACGTGTGAACAGCATAACATATTTAGGTGTTGTAATAGACCATCATTTAAACTGGAAAATGCATATTGATTCGCTATGTAAAAAGCTCAGCACTGTTTGCTTTGTGATATTTAAATGTCGCCAGTTTTTCGATGTACCAAGTTTGAGAACCATCTATTTTGCTCTTTTTCATAGTCACATATCATACTGTATAGAGTCGTGGGGCCATACGTATGAATCCTACCTAAGGCCACTTGTAGTGCTGCAGAAGCGAGCAATTTGGTTTCTGTCAAGTTCAAGTTATGCAGCCCCAACAAAGCCGCTTTTTAAC
Source organism: Dermacentor silvarum (assembly GCF_013339745.2). NCBI lineage: Eukaryota > Metazoa > Arthropoda > Arachnida > Ixodida > Ixodidae > Dermacentor > Dermacentor silvarum. Next base: position 153,441,511 of record NC_051161.1, read on the forward strand.
AACTATCAAATCATGCCCCTTAAACTGCTAATAAACTATAAAACCACAATTATGGTGTATAACTGTATAACTAACAATTGTCCAGTTCACCACTCATCATTTGGAGCCGGCACGCTCCAAATGATGAGCGGATTTGGAGCCGGCACGCTGGCTGACATGCAGCTAACACCACTGTTGGTTATGCAGGTCCTTATTGCAATCGGATCAGCGATCCTGCTTGGCGTGGATGACGAGCGGGCACTGCTCCCACTATCGCCGAAACCGTCTTCATCAAGAGAAATCGGATGGGCCACGGCGACAACCAAGTTCAACAGCGGATTGCCAGTTATCACCGGCTTACATCACCGTTTGGATGAGGCGCTCGTCAACGACGAACTACCAGTCCCTGCTGAGCATCAAGGACCACGTGAAACCAACCAAACCTACTTAAACGCGCAGCACTTTGGCTTCGTGGGATTTGGAGCCGGCACGCTGGCTGACATGCAGCTAACACCACTGTTGGTTATGCAGGTCCTTATTGCAATCGGATCAGCGATCCTGCTTGGCGTGGATGACGAGCGGGCACTGCTCCCACTATCGCCGAAACCGTCTTCATCAAGAGAAATCGGATGGGCCACGGCGACAACCAAGTTCAACAGCGGATTGCCAGTTATCACCGGCTTACATCACCGTTTGGATGAGGCGCTCGTCATCGACGAACTACCAGTCCCTGCTGAGCATCAAGGACCACGTGACATCAACCAAACCTACTTAAACGCGCAGCACTTTGGCTTCGTGGGATTTGGAGCCGGCACGTTGGCTGACATGCAGCTAACACCACTGTTGGTTATGCAGGTTAGTACTTACTATCCAATGCAAGTGCATGGTCCGCTATGTGCGTTGCCGGCTCCTCCCATGATAAGTGCTACTGCGCACCCTCGCAGAGGAATGTGCGCGCGATTGTCTTGTCGAAATTTCCGCCTCTTTGTTAATCGAGTGTTGTACTTGATTATTTTTTGTTGCTATCGGGCGACGTCGAGCGTAATCCGGGACCTCTCACCGAAGCAGCAATGGAGGTACTGAAAAGTTTACAGACTGGTAAGGCAGCAATCATGAGCAAACTAGATACCATCGATACCAGGTTAGCGAAGCACGAGGCTATGCTGGCGGAAGTAAACAGTAGGCTTGGCGTAACAGAGGAACGGGTTGAAACGGTAAATAAATTGGTGTCGGATCAAGCAAATGCAATAAGATCGCTTGAACAACAAGTATCTGCCGTGCGAAACAAAAATGTCGATCTTGAAAACAGAAGTCGCAGGCTTAATCTTATCTTCTATGGAATAGATGACGGAAACCATTCTGAAACGTGGATTCAGTCAGGAAAACTTGGTTAAAAGTATTTGCAAAGCTAACCTGGGGATCGAACTGAACTCGATACAAAGCGCCCACCGTGTGGGTCATTACAGCGTTAGGTTCAAAAGGCCAGTCTTAGTGAATTTTTCTTCATATAAGGAAAAAACAGGACGTCCTGTCAGATGCTCATAAGTTCAAGGGATCACCCTACAGTGTGGATCAGGATTATTCACCCGAGACCCGACAAATACTCAAGCATCTGTGGGAATACGCAAAAGTTAAAAAAGCGGACAGCAATAACAAGGTAAAGCTAAACTTCGACAAACTCATTATTAACGGAAAAACCTTCACGTGGGACAGAGAAAAAAACGAAGTTGTTCCATTCAGGAAACAATGATGCAGTAGAAAGGAGACGAAACAAGTATGCCGTGACCTCGTTGCTGTTGTAGTAAACTGTAAGAGTATAATAAACAAAGTCGATGAATTAGCTGGTCTGATAGAGTCCGTTAAGGCTGACATCGTTTTTGGCACAGAATCGTGGCTGAACTCGTCTATCGCGGATAGTGAAGTATTCCCTAAAGAATTTATTGCTTATCGGAAGGACAGGCCCCGCCTCGGTGGAGGAGTGTTTTTGTTAATTCACTCTTCTCTTAAGTCGTTTATGCTAGATCTTGATACCAACGATGTTGAATCAATTTGGTGCTCAGTCACCCTACCTGATAACTCCTCGTACGCTGATGGATCATTCTACAGACCACCGGGTTCAAATTTAAAACTGTTACAATCTTTGTATGATATTGTTTCGGAGGTATCCCGGCAGCCTATTTTGCTTGCGGGTGATTTTAACTTACCTGACTTGGAATGGTCAGAAGGTGATTGTGTATGCAAGGTTGACAGCCGAATTAACTTAGAAATGAAAAACATTGTAAATACCTTCGGACTATTAGAGTATGTCAATGCTCCAACTCGGAATAGTAACATTCTGGACCTTTTGTTCTGCAGCTCACCTACGCTTATTAGCTCGGTTCATATAATACCAGGAATAAGCGATCACCACGCTGTTATTGCAAATATTAAAACAGGTATTAACCGATCAACGTCACCCACATCAAGGAGAATTTTTTTCTTTGAAAAAGGTGATTATTGTAGTATCTCTCAAGAGCTCCTCGATCACTTGCCGGTTTTTGAATGTCTTGCTGAGGATTACGACATCCATGATTTGTGGCGGGTATTTAAAGATAAACTGCTTGAGCTTACGGACAAGTATGTTCCAAGCATAGATTCCACCAGACTCAAAAAACGTAAGAAACCCTGGGTAAATTCGTGTATTCTCAGAATAATCAAAAAAAAGAAAGAGAGCATTTAACAGATACAAAAAAACTAAAAGTATGTATCACATAAATAAGTTATCTGAAGTAACACAGGAGTATAAGTTTGCTATAAAAAATACGAAGGAAGAGTACTTTAAGACACTCAACGACAGAATGAAATCTAATCCTAAACATTTTTGGAGGTTTTTAAAAGGATGCGGATCAGATTTTGTTGGAATAAATGAAATCGTTTGTAATCAACAAATAATTACAGACGATACTGAAAAGTCAACGTGTTTGAATACATATTTTCAATCTGTCTTCCTACCTAAATACAACTATAGCCCTACTCCACATGCAAGCACAATTCCTTTAATGGAACAAGTTGAATTAAGCGTTAGAGGCATTGAGGCACTCCTAAAGGTCATAGATGAAACCAAAGCAAACGGTCCGGATGGTATATCTCCACGTATACTAAAGCGGTGTGCTACACCTATCTCGATGTACCTTTACGTAATCTATGTGAAATCGCTATCCACAGGTCTCTTACCTAATGATTGGAAAACTGCTCAAGTTGTACCTATTCATAAAGGGGGTTCGAAAAGAGATGTCGCGAATTACAGGCCTATCTCACTTACATCCATCTCGTGCAAAATCATTGAGCATATTTTATATACCGAGATAATGCGTCACATAACAAATAATAATATACTAATCAAAGAACAACACGGGTTTCGTAAAGGTCTATCTTGCACAACTCAATTAGTTGAGTTTTACCATGAATTGGCATTCGATGTTGACGAGGGAGGACAAATAGATTGTGTCTTTTTAGACTTTCGCAAGGCATTCGACACAGTGCCACATCCACTTCTTCTTACTAAACTTAAAATGTTAAATATTAACTCAAGTGTGCTCGCATGGATTGAAAATTATCTTTCTCAGCGTCGACAATGTGTTGTTTTGAACGGCAAAAGCTCGGCATACGCGGATGTGACGTCAGGAGTCCCACAGGGCTCAGTCTTAGGGCCACTTTTGTTTTTACTTTATATCAATGATATTTCTATTGGTATCTCTTCATGTATGCGGTTGTTTGCCGATGATTGTGTTGTTTACAGGAAAATTAAGAGTGAACAAGATGCTGCCTTGTTACAGTTAGACTTAGAATGTATTAATACTTGGTGTTCCACGTGGAAGATGAATTTGAATTTAAAAAAGTGTGTTCATGTATGTTTTACAAGAAAGAAGAAACAGATTGTAAGTCTTTACCAGATAAATAATACCCTGATAAAACCGAACCTATATACAAGTATCTAGGTGTGACGTTATCATCCGACTGCTCATGGTCTGCTCATGTGGATGACGTCATTGTAAAAGCTGGTAGGGCACTCAATTTTATTCAGAGGAACTTGAAATGTTCACAGACGAACCTAAAGAAAACTGCTTACTTAACATGTGTGAGACCGATTTTAGAATACGCCTGCGCTGTCTGGGACCCCGCGCAAAATAACTTGATTGATAAACTGGAAAGAATTCAAAACCGAGCTGCTAGGTTCGTCCTGGGGCGATATGGGCGGAGAGAAAGTTGTACTCAAATGAAACAGGAATTGAATTGGGAACCACTTTCCTCTCGGCGGAAAAAGTTGAGACTAAAGTTTTTACACCTCATATTTAATAATAAGACAGGAATTAGCAGTGAAAACTACTTGAAGCAACCACATTATATTTCTAGGCGTAATGACCACTCTCTTAAAATCCGCGAGTACCATGCCAGGACGAACTTGCTTGCGGATTCCTTCTTTGTTAAAACTATTGTGGAGTGGAATCAGCTGTGTGAAGAGCAAGTGTGCTGTACGAATGAAGATTTGTTTTTTTCCCTCCTGTAACCCCCCTGCTATAACGCCTTCGGGCAATGCGGGGTAATTCTTGAAGAAAGAATAAAGAAAAATTCATGTCTTCCCGGTTCCCAACAAGAGGCTACGAAGCCGGGAACTTCCTACAGCCTCTTGTAAAAAATGTATATGGCAAAAGGCGGCTTCCTAGCATTGGTTGTACTTTGTGGAACAGTCTTCCTGTGCACGTAAAACAAAGTAAATACTTCTTTCTTATGCTGAAACGCCATTACAAAGACCTGTTTTAACGTTGAATTATAATTACAATACAAGATGTCTGCTACCTGCATGAACACACAACTGTTGAAATCGATATTGTATAAATATAAACCTCTGTTATTATTCATGTATGGATCCAAACTAGCTTGATGCTAAGGATACAGATGCTTCTCATGTATTTTCGTCATTTTTTTATCCTTCTGGCAAATAAATTCAAATTCAAAATTCAAATTCAAATATCAGTTATTTCTGCCACAATTTTTGGTACGCCCGAATGTATGCTTATGAAAAAAAGCATACTTTACATCACAGTGCGTAGCGTTCAATAATTTGCTTGCAGCATCTAATATACAATGGCATTGGCAATGCAGTTATTATTCATGTATTTGATCACTCGACAAATACTACAAGGAGGAGGCCGCGCTGCAACCTGAGCCCCCCCCCCCCCCCCCGAACAATATTTCTGGCTACGCCACTGCTAGTCAGGTACCATGACGATAAAGATGTGGTCAATGATCAAGTTACTACCAGTATATATAGGTACGATTCTTCTAAAGGTGAGAGATGGTAAGGCGGGTGGGCGAGCTAATAAGTGAGGGTGTGTTAGCGGCGAGTGTGTAGAATTGAAAAGAAATATAATGCGCTACTGAACGTCGGTGCATGAATGTGAGTCAGCGCTGTGTGTGAGCCGGTCGACGTGTCATCGTAGAGTTTCTCCATTCTTGGAAGGGGCCTGGACGACTGGAAGGAGGGGGGGATATCTGCTCCGCTGAAGGCCAGTAAACTATCGTCTCTCTCAAAGAGAGAATAAAAATGGCGGTAGAAAAGTAGTGCTCGTGGAAGAAGAAATAAGCTTTAATAAAAGAGCCGGCACTTTCCTTTTAGTGGTCTCAGGTGACGGCTCGAAGTCCTTGGACTCGGGCGGCATCTTCGGCTTGCGGATGGCCCAGAGCTGTTCTTCCAGCTCCGAACATTTCAGGGCCGCCTCCCAGTGGCGGCGACGCGGACGGAGAAGGTCCCCGGCGGCCCCAGCAGCCGGGGCAACGGCGGAAATGAGCGAGCTCGAGGCTTCCTTTAATCAGTAACGCCTGCCGTTACGGGCGCGTCACAAAAAGAAAAGGTATAAAGATATAAATAAAAGAATGAAAGGAATGAATGAAATACAATGGACGTTGGAAGGTTACTGAAAATCTAATAAGAAAAAAAAAGCTAAGCAACTCAATGAACAATAACTAAGTGTTGTTGCCTATAGTTTGAAGTTTAGCATAGGGAATAGATTCTAAAGCTCCCTTGGAAACGTTCATGCCTATAGGTTGCAGTGTCGGGAACTTATGGATCAGGTATGATTCTCTATATTTTCTGTCTCGCGCAGACCGGAAATATAATTATAGTGTGTAGGGTTTAAGTTCATCAACGTTATGATCTGCGGTGCGATGCAGGATGCGCCGAGTTTGGCGAAACTCGGGATCTTCACGAGCTCTGGCGACGCCCCAAGAAGAACTAACTAATGGTAACAAGACAAAGTTTATCCGTCGGCACGCCTCCAGTTTCATTGGTTTATCTAGATTCCCTCTGGGTGGCTATCATCTCTTGGGCGTTGCCATATGGGCGGTCGACAAACTGAGGCTCACGTGATCGCACGGTCGGTGCATGGTCGTGCCTCCTTTCACTTATTTGTCGTTCCTCCGAGTGCATTACAGGCACAAGCAAGTTATAAAATAAATGCATTTAGTACAATAATATTTCTCACATTACCGTGGGTTATAAGCATTTTAAAGTTTACAAGATGTACACTGAATGTGTATTAGAATAACTTGTATTTTATTACGTTTCGCGTTATACCACGAAAGGACGCTGGCCCTCCTTTTAAATGTGAAGCATTTCTTGCCGGCGGCTCTGTCCGTCCCTCCCTCCGCCGTGCGGCATCCTCTTCCCCTCCTCTCCTTGTCTCATCTCCTCTCCTCTCGCCATCCCTCTTCTCCTCTTCAACGTTCCTCTCCTCGCCGGATTGTGCAACGAATGTGAACACCTGCGGCTCCGCGCGCGATAATGCGAAGCAGCTCAGGTTAGAGGCGCGACGGTAGGCGCTGCTAAAGCCCCTCCATCCACGCGCCACCGCCGCTTTTGCTAAGTAGCGCCAACTAGGGAGCCTACATGTAAGCGCTTGCATGTAGGCTCCCTAGAACCAACGTTTCATGTGCGCCGCTGTTCCCTGATTCGTCGCTCAAACCAGTTCCGCTTCCGCAGTTTCCACTTCCCAAGTTCCGTTTCCGGTTTCCTCCGGCTCCTGAATTTTCGCTTGTTGCACGCTCGCACCTCTGCGCAACAGTGACGCCGCTTCCGTTAAAAACGGACGCTGGGACTACGTAAGTTCCGCTTGACGCCAGAAACTGAGGGGTTGAGCGAGGGAGGAGCAAGTCGCCGGTCATCTCCTTCAACAGCCATCTGTATACGCCTTTGCTCTCGCAGTACTTGAGCCAAATCATTTGCCGCCTGGAGAGGTGGTGGTTCGGACGGCCGAGGCGGACCGTGTTGGCAAAGTAACTTCCTTCGCCTCTCTGCCCGTGCAGTACAGCGGTACCGTATAACTGCGAAAACTGCTTTCGGCACCTTTTACACCGGAAGGCAGCCCGGCGTCCATTCCAAGTCTTTCTATATAATGTCCTCCGCAGCCTTTTCCTCCGCAGCCTAGTCACCTCAGTCTGTGCTCGGAAAGCATAATTTGCTCGCCGCGGTTTTTCAGCAGATGAGGGCCTTAGCCTAACTCGTTACACAACCAGCGCACTCACTTTTTGGTAAGGCAAAAATGACACCGAATCTCTACGTCGGTCATGTAGGTGAACGGGTCCAGACGGTCATATTGAAGCTTGCTGCCGCTGGATGCGATGACACAGGCTGCTGCTGCCACCGCCGTGATCGCGAGTTCAACTCGAGAGGGGTTTCGCGATGTACGAGTTTGGCACGAGTTCGCCGGTTAAGCATAACCATAGGTCACGCCTCGTGCGAGGCATGTAACTCTTGTGCGCGCCCACCACGGTTGGGCAACGCCCAACTTATTTTCCGGCAACTGCGAGATGGTGCGGAACTGAGAGGCATCAACAATCTTGACCGCCAACAGAAAACAAGCACAAAACACTATCATCAGTGATGTACTGAGCACCACTATCAAAAATGTCACAGTTTCGCCCTAAGGGCGAAGCAATGAATGCAATAGCAACACAGCAATGTCATACTAAGTAAGGTGAGCGGCTTTGCTAGCAATATGAATTGTAGTAAACATGAGCTGATTAAGTAAGCAGGTGTGCTGCGGCGTAAGTAGACCGACATGAAGAGAGACTCGATGACCACGAGAAGGCGCGTGTGAAACGGTGGTGTTGATGAGAAGCGCTTCCCGTGGGCAGCGCGTGCGAAGGGACACACCTGTAGCGCTGCACTGCCGATCAGGGAAGCATTGCATGTGTAGCGTGCGTTGGAAAATGTGGCCCGACTATTACTAACTCAATGAACAAGCGTGGTGTGAGCGCGCACAAACAAACTTGAATAGATCAGACTGAATGACTGCAGACAACAACCGTCAAAACTCTGGCAGTAAGCGGATACGCCGCAGCGGCGAAGGTACGTGCGATCTATCGCTTCAACGGAAACTGAGCGGCGAATGCACGGCGCATCTCACCCGGCGAGCAGAGAGAGAGATGGAGGACGATAACCCGGCTTGCGCCTGCCAAAGAGTCACCACCCTCCTCGACGACGCTCCGACGGCCGCGATCAAAAACGTGAGAAATGTCTAGAAGATTCCCAAGCTTTGTTCATGCTACGGGATCACGACTCCGTCGGAAGTTTCGAGAAGCGCCGGCGAAAGCAATAAAAGCGCCGTGCGGAAATCAGAAGGACGGGATCAGACCGCGCCAGTGAAGAGATGTGACGTGAGGACTGACCGTCTTCGGAAGAAGGGGAGTCCCCGCCAAGCTAACCGACGCGTTCATCGAGCGTCGTCATTTCCGGAAGAAGTTCGTTCTTCGAGATTTGCGTCGAGCTACGCCGAGATCGTGCGGCTCAAGACCAGCACGGGTTAATACGATTAGACACTGTGTTTCAATTCAATCTGTACTGTACGTGTTGGACTCTTAGTGCTTGTCGTTAATTATTTTCTACTGTTTTGGTAATACCCATCTGAATTGTATTGTGATGTGTCTAGCCGAAGTGTGCACGTGTGCATGTTACTGCCTTATTTGAAGGATATATTTTGTTGTGTTTTGACAACTCTGGGCTCTGACTCGGTCATTGGATCACAACCGGCGATCGGTGGTACCCCAGAGGGCCCATTATTAGTTTTCCTTGCTTTTAGGGGTTATTTTCGGAAGCTGATAAGTCGGCTTTGGAATTTGGCCCGGCGCTGGCGCCTCGTTCACGGGGTGTGTGACAGACGGAATTACGAAAACAATGAGTTTTTTAGAATTCCCCGTGCAATAATAGACTAAATATTTAGCTTTTACTGTTTCGCACACGTTTCAGATCACACAGCTAATGATTTAAAGCTTTCAATATACTATATTAGAGGTATAAAACGAGGTATACATTCCTTCAGATAACATTTAGAGCGGTTCCATGACATTCTTTCTTTGATACTGTTAATAATCATTGAGATAATTATTCAGGTAGCGAAAAACTATGAAATACTATAAAACTGCCAAATATTTTCGTTAAGTGAGATATCCAAGCAATGTTCAAATGAACGAAGACTTTATATTTGCAATTGAAGAGGTGTTGTGGCAATCATTACACAGCATTGTTATCCGAGATGACAATAAAATTTGCACTTTACTTCGGAAAGAACAGGTTAATCACCAACAACACCTGAGACATCTCAGATATGCAGTCTTCTGAAATTGTGAAGAGAGAGAGAATAACCTTTAGAGATAACAGCCTGGGAGTGAAATGAGCGTTGATTGCTCCTCCACTCTATTGTGGGTGGTCCATCAGTCGAGGAGGTCTGCGGCGTTAACTTTTTTACGGAGAGCGGGCACGGAGAGCGGGCACGTAAAAACCTGCGGTGACCTCTTTCCATCAACAGCCTCGTTAACTCATGGTCTGGAGGAAGAACAATAGGAAGGGCAGAGGGAGGGGGGCACTTTAGACACATTGTGAACCCTGAGTTGTGTAGTTGTCCCTAAACTCTTATGATTTACTTAAACATACCTGACAGGCCTCGTCGCAGACATTGTGCAAGCGGGGTTAGGCACAAAGAAAAATATACGTTGCGATAAATTCCGTTATATAACGTGAATACGCACCAGCGTTTTGCTAGATACCCTTTATCCTTCTAAGGAGCGAGTTTCCAAATTCGAGGATGCCTTGAATTATTGGAAAGAATGCGCTCTACTTTCCACTTACACATATTTTGTCTTTAGCTTCTCCTCTGTACTGAAAGATGCTGACAGTTTAATGGTTCAATGAGTGGCTTTGTGTACCGAACGAAAAACCGACTAATACTCTCGAAGCTTTTTTTTTTACCCTGTCCATACGTGACATGTCGTAGATGTCTGAAGGCTTTACTCGAGACATGGGAAGGATTAATGCCTATGCCGCACCGTTCGTCGCAGTTGCTGCTGGCGCCACTGAAAGCGTTTCAACTGGCCAGAATTTTAAACACCGAAGTGTTTTATGCCAGGGCCTGCAATGACCATCTTGCACTGGACACGACGTCCAGTGAACGGATGTGACGCAACCGACAGCACCGGGTTACTGGGCTTGTGCTTTGACGTTTCGCTAGATGGTGACGTGCACACCGAACTCGAAGCATCGGCGTTTGGCGACAGTGGGCAGCGCGATAAAGCATCGGCATCTTGATGTTATTAGCCGTATCTGTACGTTACAGTGAAGTCATATTCCTGCAAGCGCAGTACCCAACGACCGAGGCGTCCAGACAAGGTTTTTGGGGACGACAACCAACAAAGAGCACGGTGGTTGGTCACAATTGTTAAATGGCGGCCGGCCGTAGAGATAGGGTAGAAATTTTTAGAGGCGAAGCACCATATGCGCCCGGGCTGTCTTCGTCTCCTGTCGTAGTCACGGTAAGCAAGCGGCTCGTGCTTGCACTCGGCACGCGCGCGTGCCACTGCTCCCGCTGAGGGTCTGGATGGCTGCTTCACAGTCGTCCAACAACACATAAGACGAGCTCGAAGTCAGACGTTTGTGAAGAGGGGCGGCGACGGTGCTGAAGTCACGGACAAAGCGGCGGAAGTAGGACTCTAGTCGTAGAAAGCTGTGGAGGTCTTGGTGGCGGAAATTGCAACGCTGCAGCGGTCTTATCGGGATCAGGCTGAATGCCATGCTTACCGACGACGTGACCCTATACTTTAATTCGTCGCCCTGCAAATCGGCATTTTTTAGTATTCAGTTGGGGAGCAGCCTTTGCTAGACACGTGAGAACTTCGCCTAGGCGTTGTAGGTGCTGGGAGAAACTCGACGAATAGATGACAATGTCGTTCAGGTAACACAAGCAGGTCTTTTATTTTAAGCCACGGAGTACTGTATCTGCGCGCATGACACGTTCAAGCGTAGCTGGCGCATTGCACAGTCCAGAAGACATCACGTTAAACTCGAAGAGGCCATCAGGTGCAGCAAACGCAGTCTATTATTTCTCAGTTTCATGCATTGGCATCTGCCAATAGCCGGAGCGCAAGTCGAGGCTCGAGAAATAGTCGGCACCTTGTAAGGTATCCCAAGCGTTGTCAATACGAGGCATTGGATAAACATTCTTTCGGGTAATTTTGTTTAGCGCCCAATAATTAGTGCAAAAGCGCGCAGTACCATCCTCCCGTATTTTTTTTTTTTTACAGGCACAACAGGAGAAGACCAAGTGCCCGCTTAAGGCCTTATAATGTTGCGTGTGAGCATGTAGTTCTCTTGTTCTATAATTTTTCGATCTGAAGATGAAACACAGTACGAGCGATGACGAATGATGCGAGAGTAGTCTGTTTCGATTCGATGAGTAGTTCCAGTTGTCTGACTTAAGCCTCGCGAAAACAAGCGTCACGTTTCATTAAAATGGTAAGGAGGTCATTGGTCGGGGCCGACATGAGATCTGTACTGAATGTGGTGAATGTTGGCAGTGGAGGCAGCAACGAAGTCCGCTCGTCTGACATTTCTTGTCTATTTCACAGGTGCCCGTGCGAACTGATATTCTCAGGCAGGGGTGTTGTGTCGAATCCCTTTCTTCACCGTGCGACTCTGTCGGGCGAGACGAAGACTACAAGTGCTCCTGTCTGCAGCTGCAAGTTGGAATCACGTGGGTTACTTACGTCACCGTGAATTCTTCGCCGGGAAGATGAAAGGGACCTGCGGAACCTTCCCACGTCATTTGGCAGTGGACGCAGCAACGAAGTCGTCTCGTCTGACGTTTCTTGTCTATTTCACAGGTTTGACAAATACTCCTTTCTATCATTAGTATTTTTCTTTTTTTCTTTTTTGCTGCCTCTACTGCCAACTGTCAACTGTTGTAATCGTTTTTCTGGGGAGCAATTTTAACCCGCCGTGGCTTCTCAGTGGCTATGGTGTTGGGCTGCTGAGCACGAGGTCGCGGGATCGAATCCCGACCACGGCGGCCATATTTAGACGGGGGCGAAATGAGAAAACACCCGTGTACTTAGATTTAGGTGCACGTTAAAGAACCCCAGATGGTCGAAATTTCCGGAGTCCCCCACTACGGCGTGCCTCAATCAGATCGTGGTTTTGAGCACGTAAAACCCCACAATTTTTTTTATTTGGGGGGGGGGGGCAATTTTTGTGGTAGTATTGCGCTTTATTTGCTGTTTGGAATTGCTGCTTTTGTGTCATGGGAAACGTCGCTGACCGCGAACGTGAACTAGGTAACCTTAAACGTGACCTTGGCAAAGAAATCTGAGACCTCAAGCAGAGCGTACAGTTCATGAACAAACAGTACGAGGACATGAAGTCTGAATGCGATAGTGTAAAAGCTGAAAATGCTGCACTCTAAGCAGCGCAAGAGCCACTACTCGTGGAAATTCAATCACTGAAAAAACAAGTGCGTGAAAACGCATCAAAGATAACCGCACAGGATGTGTACTCGCGCAACAAAAACATTGAAGTGAAGGGAAGTCCATGCACCGAGAACGAAAATCTCGGGCATGTATAAGGTAAGGTTAGCGATGCGCTGGGTGTGACGATAACCGAGAACGATATTGAAGCCTGTCACCGTGTTGCAGTGCGGAACTCGGAAAGTGCCAGAAACATTGTCGTAGCTTTTGCTCGTCGGACAAAATGCGATGAAGTCATTGCAAAGGCACACAGGACAAGGCTGACGACGCAAGACATTGGCTTTACCAATATGAGGTCAGTGTTCGTAAACGAACATTTGTGTCCCCAACTCAAAAAGTTTCTTGGCATCCCCGTTGCTAAGAAGAAAGCAATGAAGTGGAGCTTTGTTTGGGTGAAGGACGGAAAGGTGCTCGCGCGGAAAACGGAGACCTCTAACGTTATCCATATATCGAGCGAGGAGGACCTCGTGAAGATCTGCTAGAAAGGATGCGTGGCCCGTGCGTTTAACTTATACTTCCTATGAATATATCGCTACGACCTACCACTGCCTGCCCTAGTGATACCGGCCACATTGATTTCTTGCATTTAAATGCCCAATCGGCAAGAAACTAGCAAGACCAAATAATTGCGCTTTTAAACGAATTTACTCCCTATTTTGAAGTCATAATGATAAGTGAAACATGGTACGCGTCTGAAGATGATGTCTTGCACATGCCTGGGTAAAAAAGCTTTTTCCTTAATCGACAGAATCGTCGTGGTGGGGGCGTGCTTCAGATTGTATCAGAGCAGCTTTCATGCAGTATGCTCAACGATTACTCAAAGATTACGCTAGATAATGAAGTGCTAACACTGACACATGGATCCAGTCTTTTCGTAGCTATATACCGGCCGCCTGAAGGGATTAATGAAAACTTGATTGCCTTCTTAGAACTACTTGAATATGCTTGTCAGAATAAACTGACCCTTAATATAGGTGGCGACTGCAACATTAATTTGCTACAGTCTCATGCTGCTACGCGTGATCTCCTATTGTTGCATGATTCCTATTCTTGTTCGAACGTAGTAACCACGCTTACTCGCATCACAGATGTCTCTGAAAGCTTAATTGATTTATTTATTACGAATAATTCTATTCACAATCTAAAAGCCGGAGTCATTGTAGCAGACATAGGGGACAATTTACCTGTTTATATGTTCTCAAAACAAAATGAAGCATTTGGTGCCAGGGCTCATTAAAACCCGTTCATTATCCAAGAAATAAATGAAAAACATTAGCAAATTTCCGCAATCGGCTTCAGGCAACAAATTGGGGCTCGGTACTTCAATGGACAAATGCAAATGAATCGTACGATGCTTTTATGCTGATACTAAAGTAAACATATAAGAATTCCTTTAAGTACAAAAATTTAGGTAAGTCTAAAAAGTTACGCAAACCATGGCTCACAAAAAAAATGCCTGAGGTTGATTCGAATTGATTCGAAAAAAAAATTAATGCACCATCACTTTGTGCGCACAAGATGACATGATGACCTTTCCGCTCTCAAGCAGTACCAAAATTTTGTAACTAAATTCCTACGGGACGCAAGAAACAATTATTTTGAAAAACTATTTAATCAAGCAGATTTCAAAGTGACATTGCGTGGCGGGCCCTAAATAGGCTTCTAAATCGCTATACGGGCCGAAGTATGCAATTCGAATTAGGTGAAAATGGACGGTACTTGAAAGGCACAGATTTAGCAAACCTCTTTAATGAGTACTTTACAAACCTTGTATCTAGCGTGTACGACATTGAGGCTACCAATTTTCTAGGTGTTCCAAACTCGGAAAGCGCATTTTTTCGACCTACAACTCCAGATGAAGTGTACGCTACTTTTATGTCTCTCAAAAACACCCAAGCACGCGATATTGACGGACTACAGATAAAGCCGATTAAATTTGTTATCGACACCCTCCTCCCAGTGCTCACCCACACATAGAATGTTTGTCTGTCTGCTGGAGTATTTCGGTCAGGCATGCAATGTGCAAAGGTTACTATGTTGTTTAAATCTGGTGACAGATACAGCCTTTCAAATTATCGGCCCGTGTCAGTGCTTTCAATAATTTCAAAAGGACTTCAAAAAATCATCTGTAAGTGTGTTGTGTCATTTTGCCAGAAACATTCTCTGTTAACTGAGCATCCATTCGGCTTTCGTCACGGCATTTCAACAGAAATGGCTCTATTAACGCAAAAAGATCTCATATTGACAGGGTTTGAGGAAAAGAAAATAACACTAGGTGTTTTTGTAGATTTATGCAAAGCATTCGATAGGATTAATCATATCATGTTATTCCTGAAATTAGAGCATTACGGTTTTCGCGGCTTGCCTTTTGAGCTACTTAAGTCTTACTTAAACAAAAGAAAACAATGTGTCAGTAATGGAAATGATCGCTCAGGTTTATTAAACATACACGCGGGGGTTCTTCAAGAGAGCATACTAGGACCCGTTCTTATTATAATAAAAAATAATGACTTAATCAATATTAGCAATGACGCGCATTTTATAATTTATGCTGGCAATACAGCCCTTTTCTTCCAGTCGTATTACATAGAAAAGCTGTCACAATTAGCAAACACCGTATTGCGTAATCTATTTCTGTAGTCTAAAGCAAATTCATTAGATATATATATATAGAGAGAGAGAGAGCAAGGAGAGGAAAGGCAGGGAGGTCAACCAGAAGAGCATCCGGTTTGCTACCCTGCACTAGGGGTAAGGGAAAGGGGAAATAGAAAGACAAAAATAGGGACAGAATGAGCACTGAGTACACGTGGGACGATGCACAGGGACACTATAGGCGGTCTCTTAAAGCGGTGCACTTCAAATACTGTACTAATGCAGGCAACGCTTTTTGTGCCAGTGACGGGTGCAGCCACGGTCCGAGTATCTTTGACTCAGAGAACGGTCTCGAGTCCAGTCGGTTTAAAGTGGTCCTGAGAGAGAGGCATTGTACGTCGTAGCGAGGGCAGGTACACATAGGTGCTCGATGGTTTCCTCGCACATGCAGGAGTCGCACATGGGGCTCTTGGCCATTCCCTTACGATGTGAGTAAGCGTTCGTGAACGCCACTCCCAGCCACAAGCGGCAGAGCAAGGTTGCTTCGCCAGGGGAAAGGCTAGATGGCAGTTGGAGCCATAGCAAAGGGTCCAACTTGTATAATCGGCAATTGAAGGCACTTGAACTCCATAAAGCTTGTGACGTTTTGTGTGCAAGCAGACGAAGTTCCCTGGCAAGGTCCGTCCTCGCCAAAGGTATTGTACGCGTCTGGGTGTCTTCGTGGGCAGATCGGGCAGCCCTGTCAGCAATGTCGTTGTCGATGATGCCACAGTGAGCAGGAATCCATTGGAAGATATATGCTGTGCCCTGTTTCCAGAGCATGGTGATGTACTTCCCTGATGTCGGATATCATCTGCTCGTAAGTTCTGTGATGTAAGGCTGACTTGCTGCTGTGAAGGGCTGCCTTAGAGTCACAGAATATGACCCATTTCTGTGCAGGCTCTTCGGTGACGTAGGTCACAGCTGCATGGAGGGCTGCAAGTTCTGCCGACGTAGATGTAGTCATATGTGATAATTTGAATTTACCTGCAACTTGCTTGGCTGGAACGACGAATGCGGCAGTTGAGCTGGTAGTTGAGGTCGAGCCGTCGGTAAATATATGTATGTAGTCATGATATGTCTGGTGCATTAATAGGAGCGTCAGTTGCTTCAGAGCCAGCGATGGATGGTTGGCCTTCTTGGTTATTCCGGGAATAGTAAAATTCACTTGAGGCTGTCGCAGGCACACAGGGGAGATGAAGGCTTTGACGCTGGTGCAAAAGATGACGGTATACACTCTTGATGGACGCTAATCACTTTTGAAAAGGTCGCTTGAGGTCTCTCCGATGGCAGGGAAGATAAGTGATGGTCGGGGATACTTGAGAGATGACGAATCTGCGCTCTGAGGGAGTCGGCAGGTACGTGTGTCTGTATCGTATGGTCTCTCGCGATGGCTATTGTTGCTGTGGTTGAGGTGCACCGAGGCAGCCCTAAACACGTGTGTGGGGCTTGACCTTCTATGCTCTCAAGAGTGCGAATGTTCGTCTTGCATGTATTTCACAAAACTGGCAGACTGTAACGAAGGAGTCCCAGGAACAGTACCCTGTACAGCTGCAACATAGAATGGACTGGTGCACCCCAGTTTTTCCCGCAGAGAAATTTAAATACCTGAGAAATAGCAAATAACTTCTTCTTCAGGTAGACGCAGTGAGGGGTCCACGAGAGTTTACGGTCGATGATGACACCCAGAAAGCGATGTGTCTTAACAAAGGACAAAACTTGGCCGTCGATTGAAACTGGATACAGTGACATTTGTTTGCGCGGAAAGTCAACCAATGCGGACTTTTCTGTAGACACACTGAGGCCTTGTTCTCGAAGATAAGACGCCGTCATGATTGCCGCGCGCTGATGCCTGGCCCGCACCTGAGGCCGAGTCACTGCAGAGGCCCAGATGCAAATGTCTTCGGCGTATATAGAGACATGAACTATCCACGGTAAATACTCCACAAGTCCTACCAAGAGGAGGTTGAACAATATAGGGCTCAGCACTCCAACCTGCGGCACACCACGGCAGATGTAATGTTCGGAAGTTGGGCCATCTTCAGTCTGTAAGAAAAAGCACCTCTCGGTCACATAGTCCCGAATACATTGATACAGCTGGCCACCAACTCCCACAGCCTCAAGTGAGTTCAGTATGGCCTCATGGGCGACGTTGTCGTATGCTCATTATGCGACGCTGTCGTATGCTCCTTTGACATCGAGAAAAAGTGCAACTCGTAGGCGCTTGAGGATTTTCTGTTCTTGGACGCAGGTAACTAGGTCAATAACATTGTCGATGGACGAGCGACCTCGACGAAAGCCAGCCATGGCATCCGGATAGATGTTGAATCGCTCGAGGTACCATTCCAAGCGAACAAGAATCATTCTTTCCATCACTTTGCTGACGCAGCTGGAGAGCACAATCGGACGACATGATGATTAATCAAGCGGAGACTTTCCAGGCTTCAGAATGGGGATCAAGCGGCTCGATTTCCATTGTTTAGGAACAACGCCACTTCGCCAAGACTCATTGTAGTAGTTGAGCAGCTCACTACGTGCGTCATGTCCAAGGTGGCATAGGGCAGCGTACGTGATGCCATCTGTTCCTGGTGACGAAGAACGCCTGCAGGTCGATAACGCAGAGTCGAGCTCTTCAGGTGAAAATGGCACGTTCATTAGATATAAACACAAGAAAAACAACCGCAGTACTATTTACTCCTCTACAAAAACATGTAAATCGTGATTTGGAAATATCTTTTGGCAATGAAAAAATTATTATTGCAGCTAGTGGGAAAACACTGGGGGTAACCTTCAATGAACATTTAAGTTGGGATGAGCATGTTGAGCGCGTAACTGCAAATATGGCTAGAGCGTGTGGTATACTTTGTAAATTGCGATACACTATTCCCCAAAAAATAAAGCTACTGCTTTACAATTCTATATTCGCTTCTGATGCAGACTACTGCAGCCTTGTGTGGGGAACGACGTCCGAAAAAAATTTCAGAAGGCCATCTGTCTTACACAAAAAAAAGTGTTGCGCCATGTGGCTCAGGTTGCGCGTGACGCTCACACAGGACATTTACTTTCAGCACTTAAAACGTTCTTCCCTTTTATCAGCTTTATGATTTCCATCTCGCAATAAAATGTGTGACTAGCGTAAGACGAAATGACACCAATTTTCCTAATCTTTGCAAGTTAGAAAAAGTTGGTGAAGTGCAGTACAACATTCGAAATCGCGAAATATGGGCGGTTACTTTTTCACGGACTGAACAAGGGCGCAATAGATTAGAATGCAGAATGCTGGTGTTACTGAACAACTTTTCAAACAAGAATATCGGTATAAGCACAATTACCCGGCAGAAATTAAAAGGACATTATGCTAACTGTGCATAGACAGGTGCATATACCATAAACGCAACTTCTCTACAGAACACTTCCTTTTATTCTCTGCAAAATGATCAAAGTAAAACATGTACATTTTATTCAATTTGTCTAGATGATTCGAATTCATTTATGTGTACCAGTAAATTGTTTCATATAGCCAAATGTTCGTATGCTCCTTGGTACATATTTTTTCTCTCTACATGTTCATTTTCACAGATTGTTGTTGGACACAGGTTAAAGATGTTTATTGGTGACTGTGATATGTGTATTATGACTGAAGTAATATTGCTATCAATGTGGAATACTAGGTAACAATCACGATTAGATATGATTACAATGTAAATAAACGTTCATGTTACATTGTATTTAGTTATTGCAATGTCAGATATGATGTATGTTTCATGTATATCATGTATGTTTTTTTTCTCCTTAACATCTTCACTGCCAAATACAATCAGGGCCGGAGCCCTTGTCAAGCTGCTGGAAAGCAGCTTTTTGCTCCAGTCCTGGCATTTTGTCTTTGTAAGAACTGAATGCGAAATAAAATGTCTCTCTGTCTGTATGTCTATCTGTCTGTGTTTGCAGGTGCCTTGCCTAGATGGAGCCACCATGCTGGCGGAGTCTCAGGTCGTCTGCGCCTGCGCGCTTGTCTAGGGAGCGTTTATAGCGTATTTTTCCGCTGCCCGATAGCAAGCGCTTGCGTGGCTGAGTGGTAGAGGATCTGGCTCCCACGCAGCGGGCGCGGGTTCAATCCCGGCGGGAACCGGGTACTTTTTTCGCATTTCCAACGATAGCGTTTACACTCACCGACGGCGGCAGCGCCGGACACCATCGTGAACCGAAACAGCTATTGGAATGAGCCATAAAAGCTTACGCGCTGTGAAAAGGAAACGGAGAACGAAAGAAAGAACAAGTGATACACGCGCACACACATAATAGCGTTCACCGGGTAATCATAGGCAGTCTCAGAGTTCAGCTGTCGTCAAAAGGTCTTATAATTTTCATATGCCCTCAGAACCGTGCCGTAGAAACATCTAGCTTCGCGTCCGCCCTTCCATCACTGTTTGCTGAGGTCCCAGACCCCCAAGCCATCGCGAAGTAAAATACATAGCATCACTTAAGCGACCCTATAGGTGGCTTTGCCGAAGAAATGGCGATCATTGACGGAGTCAAGGTGAAAAAATTTATGCGTAAGTTTCAAATGACCCATTGAGCGAAATGCAGCTCCACTAACCTGAACCCTGGGGAGGTGCGAAGCGTGCAGTGATGCACCGCTATTGGGCGCATACTACCTTAAGCAATGGCTCATACCACCGTAAACGTGGCCTCCCCATTACGACGACAAAAGAGAAATAAAATTCTACGCTGGAATGATGAGCGCCAACGCAGCCAGCTGTGGAAGACGACGACGAACGCGGGAGCCGTGGCACGAGCGCGTGCCGAGCGCGAGCACGAGCCGCTTGCGTAATGTGACGACGACAGGAGACGCCGACAACCCGGGCGCATATGGTGCTTCGCACTTAAAATCAACGTACCGTATAGTTTGTCCATGTCGTCCCAATGCTATGGTTGACGTCACTTGCTCTGTAATAGTGGTCGAGTCAGTCCTCCATGTCGTCGCCGTGGGGCCTGGCAAAAACGGGAGGATGCGTTGTTAGGCGTTCATGGTCCAGGTAGGCCCAGCCGGCTGAGCAGTGTTGGTAGTAGCACTGATGGATGGGTTGTTTTCTGCCACCACCGTGTCTGGCGATAGCAAACGACGACCGAGGCGGAGCTCCAGGGGGCTTGGGGTAGCAAGAGGACGTGGAAAACGACGCACACTCCACCACCTATGAGACGTCGGCCGATGTGATGCCTTTATTTCAGAGCAGCCGCCACAGACGGAGCCAAAGCACCACACTACCCAAAAAAGATGTTTATGAGTAATATGCAGAAATTATGACGAGGTTATGCACAAATAGCGCTCACAATATTCAAAACATGCGAGCGGAGTTTGGATGAACTTAAGAACGAAGCTGGGCTGGCTGGCGTGCGTCGCCATGGACTGTTTTTTTGCTGAGCGATACCTTTGCATTCATCATCTTGTGAATAAACGCGATCCATCGTCACATTTGAGGTGGAAGGTGCGGGCTAAGCCAGCTGCTCCCAAGTGATACCTGAGGAACACTGTCTGCTGACGACGGAAGCACAACAGTACGAGCTTCACCACAGCCGTCGACTTGCGGGTCTTGGCACCACTACCCCAAGAAATGAGCTCGAACGGGGACACCCAGCAACCATCCGCGAGGGCATCTCCTTACCATTAAAGGGAGCCGCGGACTTTCGCAGGAAACCCGGTGACGACGTGGATGAGTGACTCAGCAACTATCAGCGGGTGAGCCAATCCAACAGTTGGAATGCCGCTAGCCAGTTGTTTAACGTGGGGTTGTTCCTTGATTTCACTGCGTTGATATGGTTTGAGAACCATGAAGACACTTTCACAACCTGGAACTATTTGTGGTGGAAATTAAAAGATGCTTTGTAGACCCAGCAACGAAGAAGAAACGTGCAGAGCAGATGTTGTTGCAGAGGGCTCAAGTCACGGGGGTGACTTGCAGAACGTAAATTGAAGAGATACTGAAGTTATTAAAGTCGGTGGATGTCCACATGGCGGAAGAAGACAAGGTGGGCCATTCTCAAACGTATTGCCTAGGATGTTCACCGCTTCCTCATTGGCAAGGAGAGTCTGGAATCAGTGGCTGAATGAATTAATAGCTGTATAATCTTTTAGGGCCCTTAAAACACATCGCCTCACTTCAAAGTTTGGACGTCTGGCCAACGTCACGACGGTCGCCACCGTCGATGTATGCCATGATTCAGTTCCTGCCGACTTTTGCTCCACCATATGTCTCATTGTACGCGAGGAATTACGTCGGCATGTTTCTGTTCCTGTGCAAGCTAGAGACGTGCAGTGTGGTATACCGTCCACAACTATTAGTGCTGCAAGTTTCGAAGAGCGCAGCTACTCCAACCACGGGCCTCGGCTAAGGGCTCCACTGCAGATGGCTCCTAACGTCGAGCTGCCTTCTGCGCCCCGTGACAGTTACAGCTACGGCAGCCGACCGTCTTCTTTCGTTCCAGAGTGGGAACAGTGTGTCGAGTACACTCACAATACCGCAACATTGGTATGCCGCGTGAACGCCCCGTGCTACCAGTGCTGTGTTCATTGACACATAGCGCGGTTCTTCCCTACGCGACGTCACCCACGTATGACATTTTCCGAGTGATCTGCGGCATTCCCACGGCGAGGCCAACAGCACATACCTACTGGCCTTCGGATCCAATTGCCTAGCAGTCCGTGTACCAGCAGAACGTCCGTAGTGACTCTCCTGCCTCTGTGCGAAGCCTGACGCCGCCGACTACGCGCCAGCGACGGTCACCATCTCCACGGCCCCGGCCGAGGCTTTCATCTCCGCCACCGGGAAACTAGCCTGCGCGGCCGATGTAGGTTAGGTCGCTGGACGTACCGCATTGCACACAAGTATGCCTCCACCAGTTTCGATGCTTCAAAACAAGGTTCATGTTCTTGTTGACCATGTTCCCACAATGGCTTTATTAGACAATGGGGCAACTGTTTCTGTAACGAGTTTAGTTTTCAAGCAACGACTTAGCCATAAAGTTGTTTTATTGGCAAAACTTACTACCTTTCGGGCATTGAGCGGCGCGTCTTCGTGTCCAGTTGGTGTTTGCACCGTGTGTATTAGTGTCGCTGGCAAGGCCTTCAAGGCATAATTTTCAGTACTTGCTCATTCCACGCTCGACGTTATCCTTGGCATCGACTTTTTGCAAGAGTGTCGCGCGACTGTGGACTTCGGAGCAGGCGAGGTTCTGTTGTCCGCGCTCGCCCAGCAACCTCCTTGTCGGAGCGACCACCTCGCTGTAGTAAAGGATTCTGTTCTCTCGGCTTGGTCCACGTCCAGCGTCCTAGTTAGTGCTTCGACAACCGACCCGGGTGCCGGTTCCTTGGACATTGTGATTGAGCCGTTACCCTTGCCTTGTGTGAAGAAAAACCCGTTTTTGCAACGCTATCTTGTATCGCTTACTGGCGGACAAACACAGTTATGGGTGGTGAACTGTACATCCGAGTCAGTTATACTCCCAGGGGGTATGCGCCTTGCCCTGTTTGAAAATGAGTGTGGCAGCTGCATTGGAGCCCTAAGCGACTGCGCTAATTCTGACCCTGCTGATGTCTCTGTGACAGGATTGGAGTACTTAAAAATGATTAGCAAGTCTCTTCCCTCGCAGAAGTGCAGTGCCTTAGTTACAGTGTTGGCCAGACACGGGTATAGCTCAGGGTATAGCTCTTCTCGCAAAAATAACCATACTTTAGTTGTCAGAAAAACTTTTATATTTGCAACATCAAGAGACTGAACGAAGAGCGTATTGTGGAATTCGCATTCAACTACAATGTCACTTTGTCAACGCGCGGGACTCATTTCCTGCTGTTCAGCACCACCTGCAACTTCGCGTTATGGGCGCCTTTTGTGCATTGTGGCCGCGCCCTGTGAACCCGACGTCCTCTGATATTGGAAACATCTTCTAACAATTCTTTCACCCTTGCTTGTTTTTTCGGAATGGCCAGGTGCTAGTGTAGTGCTTGGACGTCTGTCTGGTGATGAGTTGGCGTCAGAACAAGACGCAACCACAAGTTTGTAAGGTCATTGTTGGTGTGTACTGTCTGAACTCATTGACGACCGAAACATCAAAGAGAAAATAAAATCTGCGGTACCAGAAATTCTTGGAATGCCTATCAGAAGTGTAGACATTTCGCTTCTGGTCGAGCCTATCGGCTGCTCCCATCAACAGGTCTGCCATTGCTTTTGAGCAGACGACAGCCACCCAAGAATACCGTGGTATTTCCAATTTTACGTTGGATTATGAAAATTTGACAAAATGTGAACATCTTTAGTGTCATGCCACTGGAACAGTGTGACCTCACCTTTGGAGCGACACTGGTATTCTCCCTTCTTGAGCTTCTTGTTTCATTCCAATTCCTCAAAAAATTCATTTTCTGTTCTTGCAGACAGTCCCTGCAGCTCGGATGCTCCTCTCAGCTAGAGTGTCCGTTTGTCGAGTGCAGGTATAATAGTCGGCAAAGAACAACCGCGTTCTGGGCTATAGGTTCTTTGACAGATAAAGCACGACAGGCTCTCCAAGGCTTTGATTTGCTGGTCGTAGTGCGTTCTTCCCTTCATACAGTCGAAATTGCAGCAAATATCCTGTATTTGAGTGTGCCCGTCACCGCACCTTATAGGCGAGCTTTACGGGTTTAATTGCAAGTTACTGCTTCACGCTGGATCTTCCCTTTAAAGCAATCATGCTCTCATCAATACCCCGGTGCGAAGACGGCGAGTACTCCTCTTAAAGCGTCTTGTTCAGTTTATTGATAAGGGGACGCAGTTTAGCAAGCATGTCATAATCTTCATCCCGTTTCTTGTCTTTGTTTGGGTCTTTCCCCCGAAGGGAGTTTATGATGTACTAGAAACGCTTGAAAGACATCACTTTGGCAATTTCTTCCGAGTTGAAAAGCGAATCCCTGCTCCACTAGCGATAAAAGTGATGTCGCGGAGACACGATCGTATGAAGCAGCGGGCCAAAATACGTCCGCAGTTCATCCGCTGCAAGCATTGTCCACTTTGTCGGGTACTTTTGTGCACCAATACGCTTTGTCTGCAATGAGATGTCGCGCTTGAAGAAGACGACAACGAAGTGCGCGCGCAAATGCACGGGACGAGATGGCACGAGCGCGAGCTTAACATCGAACGCTGGCTAGTTGTTGACTCCAACGCCTAAGCTATGCCGCTTAACGTGTTAATGTTGCCTTGTTTGTAATAAATCGTCGGCAGCCACAACCTGCTGCACAGACGTAACAATTGGCGACGAGGAAGACCCTGGACTCATCGACAGTTCACCGACGTCAAGGACCGGAACGACATGGCGGCGCCTGATTTTGGTCGGCTACCCGAATTCTGTGGCAGCTCTGGCTCCTGGAGATCTTGGTATGGGAGGCTACAGTTCTTCTTCGAGGCTAACGACATTATGGACGCTTCCAACAAACGTGCTCATCTGCTAACGTTGTGCAGAGAACAGACTTACAACGTCGTCTGCACCCTCTTTCAACTCAAACAGCCCAACCAAGTGAGCGGCGATGACATACTTGAGATGCTCAAGGCTCATTTTGATCCGGAACTTTCTGAAGGGTTCTGCAGGGCACGCTTCCAATGACGTGACCAATGGCACGAAGAAATGGTCAGTGATTACGTCACAGCGCTCAAGAGGCTAGCAGCATAGTGAAATTTTGGAACAAGCGCAGACACTGCGGCCAATCCAACAATCCTGCCTCTTGAGGTAATGCTGCGTGATCGTTTCGTTTTTGGTCTTCGGAACGAGCAGGTCCAGCAACGGCTGTTCGCGGAAAAGGACTTGACATTCAAGAAAGCCTTTGACATTGCACTGCGAGCTGAGAACGCCATCGAAGACCTGCGAAACGTGAAAGCGTAATTTAAAGAGATTAACGAAGCCTGCACAAGCATCTCCAAGACAGAAAACCAAGGTCACTTCAGTACCTCTTCCCAAAAGAAGAAGCAACGTTGTTGGCGTTGTGACGCGCAACATAGTCCGGACACTTGCAAGTTCCAAACAGCTTCCTGCAACTACTGCAAGAAACGCGGACACATTGAAAAGGCGTGCCTGAAAAAACGGAAAGAGGCAAGAACGAACAAGAACATTAACGTCGAATATCCCCGACAAGTAACTTCGACAACGGCCTCCGCACCAGTCACGGCTCAACAGGATTCACCAGACGCGGCACTTTACGAGCTCAACACCTTAATCGACGAGTCCAGCACGCAGAAGGTCATGACTCAGCTACGCGTACATGGCAAGTCCTTAGAGTTCGAAGTCGAATCAGGTGCAGCCTGCACACTCATCAGTGAGGCCACGTTCAAGTCCGCGTGGAGAGATGACCCACCAGGGCTTGAGAAGGACAACATCCTCCTACGCACCTGGTCAGGCCAGTCCCTTCGTGTTCTCGGATGTGCAATGGTGGATCTAACGCACAGGAACAAGACCCTGACATTACCGCGTGTTGTCATCAAGGTAGCAGGGTGTAACCTCCTTGGACGCAACTGGTTTCCTCATCTGGGTATACAGATCAAGGGCATCAATGACGTATCAGACGACGAACTTGTTTCCAAGCTTCTGGACAAGTACCATTCTGTGTTCGACGAGAACATCTCAGGACACGTTGGCTTTGAGGTACAGCTTGAACTCGTGGAAGGAGCGAAACCGAAGTTTATAAAAGCCCGGCCGGTTCCTTTTGCGTTGCAGTCCGCTGTAGAAGCTGAATTGCATCGACTGCAAAGTCAAGGCATAATCGAGCCTGCGCAGCATTCGGATTGGGCAACGGCTCTCGTACTTGTTCGAAAGAAAACCGGCTCGTTGAGAATATGCGGCGACTACAGTTGCACAGTGAATCATATATCTAAGAAGGCACTTCCCACTACAGATGAAGTCCTCAGCCACTTGAGAGGAAGCAAGGTCTTCAGCACTCTGGATTTGTCACAGGCTTACTATCAACTTCACATAACGCCAGAGACAGCAG
Source organism: Dermacentor silvarum (assembly GCF_013339745.2). Classification (NCBI taxonomy): domain Eukaryota; kingdom Metazoa; phylum Arthropoda; class Arachnida; order Ixodida; family Ixodidae; genus Dermacentor; species Dermacentor silvarum. The sequence goes on from NC_051161.1 coordinate 153,467,954, forward strand.
AGATATTGACCCTGGACACGTTGAAAGGGCTTTACAAGGTTGCTTTTCGGAATCTCTGCAGCTCCAGTCATTTTTCAACGCTTGATGGAGACTATGCTATAGGGCATCACAGGCGTTTACGCATACTTAGATAGCGTGATCATCAGTGGGAAAGACGCCACGAAACACGCCGAGAGACTGGAAGAACTCCCGAAGAGGCTGCGCATGTCCAACCTTCGGCTCGGCAAAAACAAGTACTGTTTTGCAGGGCGGCAAGTTTCTTTTATGGGATACCTAATCGACGAGACAGGCCTCCAAACCAACGAAGAGAAAGTCCGAGCTATAACAGAGGCTCGAGCACCAAACTGCAAGCAAGCACTTCAATCATTTCTCGGAATGCTGGCTTTCTATGACAGATTCTTGAAGAACAGGGCAACAATTTCCAGCTGTCTCTACCAGATCCTGCAGAAGGACGTCACGTGGAAATGGGAGACCAACCATCAAGAAGCATTCGATAAGCTTAAGAGATTGCTTCTCAGTCAGACCGTACTGGCACACTACGGCGAACAGAAGGAGCTTCTCGTCTCATGTGACGCTTCAGCGTGCGGCATAGGAGCTGTTCTGTCTCAACGTGATGACCACAATAGAGAGGCGCCAATCGCTTTCGCATCTCGAACGCTAGGGTCGGTGGAAAGCAATTATGCTCAGCTGGACAGAGAAGGCCTCGCTGTAGTGTTTGCAGCGCACAAGTTCAAGTATATTGCGGGAAGAAAGGTGATGTTCGTCACGGACCATCAAATGATGCTCGGCATTCTAGGTCAAGGAAAGCCAACGGCTCAAGTCCTCTCACCACGGATGACCAGATGGTGTATCAAGTTATCGGCGTACGACTACAACGTCGTCTACCGGCATGGCAAGAACCATCAAAATGCAGATGCGTTGAGCCGATTACCATTACCAGAACGTCTCGATGAACCCTGGCCACCAGGCTACGTACTGTTGTTTGAAGCTCTGTCGAGACCTCCGTTTACTGCTACAGAGACAGCACGTCTGACAAAACAAGACAGCATCCTGCAGAGGTTGTACAAGGCAGTGCAGGATTGCACAGTGGAAAAACTCACTGGAGAGGAGTTCGCTCCTTATCGACGAAGAGCAACCCCACTAGCATTTCATCGTGAGTGCATCACACTTGGATCACGGGTGATCACACCAAACTCAGCACGGTCTCACGTCTTGGCACTTCTACATGCTGGTCACCGAGGCATGGTAGCCATGAAAAAGGGCGCAAGGAGCTACGTATGGTGGCCCGGAATGACGCTTAACGTGTTCATGTTCCCTTGTTTGTAATGAATCGTCGGCAGCCACAACCTGCTGCACAGACGTAACAACTTCATTTTGAGCACTTCCTCTCGAAATACCCAGTAAAAGCATCAGCTGCGCCCTGCAGTGGCTTTGTTGACAACTGAGGATCCCATGACTTTGAACTCCCAAGGAGGACCTATGGTTCCTTTGTATCCGAGTTGTCACAAACTTCCCCTTCTAGTATATTCTTCACTTCATAATCGGACTGAACCACTTCCCGCTGGCTTTTTTATTTCCGAAATGCTTGCTGGCAGTTTTTTCGTTTGCCAGCTTTGTTGTCATCTTCATTGAGACTCGACTCTGGTGGCGCATGCTCCTGCACAACCTCATCCTCGCTGCTTTGCACCTCGTCCTCGCTAGTCTCCGACTCATATGGTAGGCTGAACAAGAGTTCCAGTGCGTCTTCGAGCGCAAGCGAGTCCAATGCAAATTTATAAAGTGAGATAAACTGAGAAGCTGTCAAAAAGTGTCGTTTGCCGACCTAATGCACATGATTTTTTAGAGTACACTTGCTCTGACTTGAATAATAACGCAAGCCACTGCTACAATTGGCAAAATGTTCATACTTGCGCGTGCGGAAAACGTTTCTCCAAGTTGGCAGAAAAGCGAAATTTTAGTATTCATGCCGAACCCTGGGTGGATCCAGTCAAGCGGGAGCTAAAATTCAGAGTGCCACGCTCAAAACGAGAAAAAGTTCATTTTTATGCATTTGTGAGCAACAAATGGAACCACTTCGAAACCACTGCAGAAAACATTGTCAGAGGCCCACTATAGATGGTACAACACTGCCGATGCACAGCGTTTAACTAGCTTCGGCTGGTAAAGCTTTCTTGACACTGTAAAAAGTGGGACCTATGTGTCCTGTTATCCTACAAAGAACTATCTAGCTTAGTTATCCAATTATCACCCCGCCGTTGTCATCTTACACTCATAACCATCCCATGGCTCTCATTCCGTCATCAACCTGCCGTCTTTCTGCTGTAATTATCTTACCAGAATGATTTTACAATGGTCGTCATGCCGTTGTCATCATACCGCATTTGTATTTCCATCGACGTCACTGCCTGAAGTGGAAGCCAAAGCAATGTATATCTGAGAGTGACCACCATAGACTCTAACAAAACTACGGATTTCACGCCCTGTGAGAATCGGTTAAGGCGAAGCTTTCATTGGTATTGGTGAAGAACGGCAAAGAAATGGCGACGACGTAAAGACAACTATTTAATGGCGACGACAGCATAATGACAATGGCATGACGATTCGAAACGCTACAACAAAAATGAAGACCATGAAACAAGCACAAGAGCTTCACGGCGACAGATGAGGAAGACCATGGCATCATGACGATCATGGGATGACAATGTAGGGGCGAAGATGGTATGATGGCGATAGCATGACGACAACGTGACGCGGTTCCTATAATGATAACAGTGGTACGACGACAACGTGTGAAGAAGGGAAGCTGTAATGACGATGGCATCCTTATGACACAATAGCGGCAATGTAGGGACTACGACGGTGTGGTGACGACGAAGTGACGACGACAGCATGACGACCTTTTGATGAAGGCGCTTGAGTGAAAAAGAAGGCATCACGACTACGGTGTAACAATAACGTCATGCTGATACTGAAATGAGGCCAATGGTATGAAGACGACGAAATCACGGCAATAGTGACTGCGTTCCAATACTCGCCTAAGACGGCAAAGTGGACGGCTAAGTGGACAGCAGCTATCTTAAGTCTCGTTCCAATTCTAACGAAGGCGTCAAAGTCAAAGACAGCTTCGCGAAGACAGCATCGAATCTGAAACGATGCAGGCTACTTTCCCGTCCAAACAAGATGGCGGTTGAGCAGGATGCTTGGAAAGCCGACAGGAGGTCGTTTGCGCACAAGAAAACGTAGACGTGCTTCCCTACGCCCTTAATGTAAGTCACATAGTGTTTTTATATGTTCGCAGGCGTAAGGACATAAAATACAGAAATGCGTACTTTTCTCAACGTTTTCTTGTTGCCGCGAGGTGGCGTCTTGTCTCAGACGCGTCTTCCATACGTCATACAGACGGTTCGAAACTCGTTCCATTACATGGCCTCGAAGCTGTCTTGGCTGTCTCTTAAGCTGTCTACGTAGACAGTCTCCGATGCTGGCCAGAACTAAAACACACCCAGTATGACGATTGGAAAATGATTTTAATGGTATGATGATGACGGCAGGACGACAATGCTATGACGATGATGGAATGAGGACGGGATGGTGACGACGGTGTCACAACGGGTGGTATGATGATGACGGCAGGACGACAATGCTATGACGATGGAATGAAGACGGGATGCTGACGACGGTGTCACAACGGGTGGACTACAGAGGGATCATTACTACAAAATTACCATAAAACAACCACGATGCCATGACTACAATGGTGTGCTAGTATTGAAGCTCACATCCGTGCTTACCTACATCATCTGCTACCGCAGACCACCTTTATTCGGAGGATATCCGGCGTGCCTTTGCACTATGTCTGATGCCGGTCCAAGGCTTAGCCAGGAGGCAACAATGGTACGACGACGGCATGATGGCGGTTTTACTTTCTGTATATGACCCAGGTATTAGGCAAGAACTATTCGACAATACAGCAGCGAGCGAAAGTCGAAAGTAGACGCAACCAAAGCTTCGCTTTAGTAAACCTACCTTCAGTCACGCCGTTCCTTGCGACATTGTTTTAATACTAGCCGCAATAACGTCGACATTGGTCGCCGAGTTGGGTTCCGCCTAAATTATTTGTTCACGATGTCGCAATTCGAAGCTGGTAATTACGAGGTAGCTTAAAGGGTGCCTGAAATGGTGTGAACAAATTTCGTAGGAACATAGGGTACAGCTACAGCAAAACATTTGCCCCATAGTTTATGTGAAGCGTCTCATATTAAGAGAGCTACAGATGATTACGACTTATCCTCCTCCCTATCTATGCTAGTTCTCGTCAACTCATTCGCCAAGTGATTGGGGCAAAGCTCCATCTTCAATGGCTCTGCTTCATGATGAGACGTCGTTTCGTCTACTTCTGGTATCTTGGAGCCAGTGCGTGAAGCCTCTGCAGCCTTTCCACTAGGCCAAGGATGATAACCTTAGAACACATTTGAGCAGATAATATTTAACGTGCGTGCACGAAGAAATTGTCTAGGTGTTTATTGACAGGATGAGAGAGAGGTCGAACTCGGTGCGGCAGTCAGAACCCTGCGAGCAGTCAGGACAAGCCCCGTGCGTAAAAGCGCTGGTGATGCGCCTGACTGACCGGCACGTCTTCGTCGTATTTCATACACCGGAGATGCACCTGGCTAACCGGCACTTCTTCTTCCTTACATTTGTCCCCCGGAGAAAAAGACGCCATCCTGGCGATCTAAGCATACGGCAACATCGAGGGATCGTAGAAGGGCTTGAGCCGATCTACGTGAACCGTTTCGCGACCGCGACATCGCTGATCGGAGGACGGTGACACAGGCTCGACGACATAATTCACGGAGGAAGTTTGTGCAATTACACGGTAAGGTCCATGATATATTGGGAGCAGCTTAGAAGAAAGGCCGGGAGCTACAGGTGGAACCCACAGCCAAACCAACGAATGGGAAGGGAAGCTTGGGGGAACAGAGCCACCACGACGGAGCTTCTGTTGTGTCTGATCTGCGGTGGTAAGACAACGGGCGAGTTGTCTGCATTCTTCAGCATGCTGCGGAGCTTGAGACACAGGAACACATTCCGATCAATCAGGCTGGTAGGGTAGCATGGTATCGATGGTGGAAGAACGTTCACCGCCGTACAGTAAGAAAAACGGAGAAAAACCAGTGGTAGCTTGAGTGGCAGTATTATAGGTGAACGTGACGAACGGAAGCACAGCGTCCGAGTTGGAATGGTCGGATGCGACGTACATGGCGAGCATGTCGCCAAGAGTACGGTTAAACGCTCCGTCAGTCCGTTCGTCTGTGGATGGTATGCGCTAGTGGTCCTGTAGATGATGTCACACTCCTTCAGAAGCGACGTCACGACTTCAGATAGAAATGCGCGGCCTCGATCACTGAGAAGTTCCCGAGGGGCTCCGTGACGAAGAACAAAATGCCGCAGTATGAAGGATGCAACATCTTGGGCAGTTGCAGATGGAAGTGCAGCGGTTTCTGCATAGCGTGTGAGGTGATCCACTGCAACGATAATCCAGCGCTTTCCAGCACCAGTACAAGGAAGCGGTGCGTAAAGGTCGATTCCAACCCGATCAAAAGGACGGGATGGGCAAGGAAGCGGCTGCAAGGGTGCGGCAGTGGAAGTAGGGGCGGACTTTCGGCGCTGGCAGTCAAGGCAGCAGCGGACGTACTTCCGAACGAACTTGTACATGCCAGGCCAGTAATACCGGAGCCTAAGGCGGGTGTAGGTCTTTAACACGCCACCGTGTGCACATTGGGGATCAGTGTGAAACAATGCGCATAAATCAGCCCGAACATGACGCGGTATTACTAGGAGCCATTGCCGACCCTCGGGGAGATAATTGCGACGGTATAGGAGTTGGTCGCGAATAACAAAGTGATGCGCCTGCCGCCGTTGAGTCGTAGACGCCGTAACAGCGGTAGGATCAGAGAGAAACTCCAAAAGCGAAGAAATCCACGGGTCTTTGCTCTGCTCAGAGCGCATGTCATCGATGGCAAGTGCAGAGAGGACAAAGTTGAGTGGGCAAAGACTGTCAGGATCAGGGTCAGGTGATATTGGCGAGCGGAGAGAGCGTCGGCATCGGTGTGCTTGCGTCCAGAGCGGTACACAACCCGGATGTCGTACTCTTGCAAACGGAGCGCCCAGCGTGCGAGGCGGCCAGAGGGGTCTTTCAATGAGGAGAGCCAGCACAGCGCATGGTGGTCCGTTACTACATCAAATTGACGGCCGTATAAATAAGGTCGAAATTTCGTAAGGGCCCACAGTATGGCTAGACACTCATTTTCTGTAACAGAGTAGTTTAGCTCCGACTTTGTCAGCGTGCGGCTAGTATAAGCAACGACGTATTCCACAAGACCACTTTTGCGTTGGGCAAGTACCGCCCCAAGGCCGACTCCACTAGCATCTGTATGGATATCAGTTGGGCCATCGGGGTCAAAATACCCCAGAATAGGAGGAGAGGTCGGCAGATGGCGAAGGGTCGTGAACGCGTCATCGCATGCTTTCGACCAGGCGGATAGGGCGTTGTCTCCAGCCAGCAGTTGAGTCAAAGGGGCGATGATCATGGCGAAGTTCTCACAAAGCGGCGAAAATAGGAGCAGAGGCCGACGAAACTGCGTAGTGTCTTCAGATTAGTGGGCTTGGGGAACTCGGCAACTCCACGGAGTTTTGCAGGATCCGGAAGCACGCCTTCTTTGGATATGACGTGGCCTAAGATGGTAAGCTTACGAGCAGCAAAGAAGCATTTTTTGATGTTAAGTTGCAGGCCAGCCTTAGTCAGACAGCTTAATACCTCTCTTAGTCGTTGGAGGTGAGTCGAGAAACCAGGTGAGAAGATAACCACATCATCTAGGTAGCACAAACACGTGTGCCACTTGAGACCGCGCAAGATACTGTCCATCATACGCTCGAACGTAGCGGGCGCATTACATAGGCCGAATGGCATGACATTAAATTCGTATAATCCGTCCGGTGTAACGAAGGCGGTTTTGGAGCGGTCAGCCTCTGCCATGGGGACTTGCCAATATCCAGACCACAAGTCCAAAGAGGAAAAGAACTCGGCACCTTGCAAACAGTCAAGAGCATCGTCTATGCGCGGTAGGGGATATACGTCTTTGCGCGTAACTTTGTTAAGACGTCTGTAATCAACGCAGAAGCGAATAGAACCATCTTTCTTTTTTATGAGGACAATAGGCGATGCCCACGGGCTATGGGACGGCGGAATCACGCCACGCCGAAGCATATCGCTCACTTGTTCGTCGATGACGTGGCGTTCAGAAACTGAAACACGGTAAGGATGCTGCCGGAGTGGGGCGTGCGACCCGGTGTCGATGCTGTGCGACACTGTGGTGGTGCGGCCGAGAGAATGTTGATGGCAATCGAAGGAGGCGGCAAATTCGCGTAGCAGGCTGACAAGTTGCGCGCATTGTGTGGTTGTCAAATCACCGGAGATTGACGGTTGGAAGCACTCCAACGGCGGTCGAGTCGCATTGTCGAGCGCGGCGAGGGATGTCGAATGCGCGGTGTCGGGAGCATCGAAGAGCATTGAAGAATCCACAATTTGAGCGTAACCGAGGCACTCTCCGCGATGCAAAGTAACCGGCAGGAAAGACACATTGCACACACACACGGCCAGCACTGATGGCGAGACGGCAAAGGGCAGCGGAAGGGAACGGCGACGGGCGAACAAGTCACATGGCGTGAATAAGACGGTTGCGTCACGTGCAGATACGCAAGACACAGCGACGACGGCGGCGGACTGAGGAGGGATATCGGTAACTTCGGCCACAATCATTTTTGTAGGCGTCACAGGATCTTGGTCCATGGCTGCAGCGGAAGGAAACGACAACTCCACCTCGGCGCGGGCGCAGTCAATGATGGCATTGTTCGACGAAAGGAAATCCCAGCATAGAATGACATCGTGGGAGCAGGACGGCAGGACAACGAACTCAATGACATGAAGAGATTCCTGCGATTACAACACGAGCAGTGCAGGCTCCCAAAGGTTCGACAGGCTGTGCTCTCGCAGTACTCAAATACAGTCCGGAAAGCGACGTCGTTACTTTTCCTATCCGTCGGCAAAGTCCTGCGCGTAACACCGAGATTGCTGCGCCCGTATCGACCAGTGCGAATGTTGGAATTCCTTCGACGTATACCTCAATTACGTTGCAGGGGTGATTTCGAGGCCTTGGGTAAAGCGAAGGGGACGCAGTTCTCGCCTCGGGAACTGCGACACTTAGTTTCCCTGAGGCAGAGGGCTTGGCCGGCGTCTCATCGGTGAGATGGAACGGCGGCGTGGGGATGGCGAACGACGAGTAGTGTAGGGAACAGGGGTTTCATCTGGCGGCACAGGGGATTGTAGCTGTCGAAGGGCGTAACTGTTCATGGGTCGGCGGTAATCATAAGTAGGCTGCATAAGGCGTCGACAAAAGCGGGCAACGTGTCCCGGAATACCACAATGGTAGCAAATTGGGCGGTTGTCGGCTGTGCGCCAAGGATTTGGCTGGCGTGGTAGCTGTGGTGCAGGCGGCGAGAAGGGAATCGGGGGCGGTCGCGCAACAGCTTGGAGAGGTGGACGTGGAGCCAAGGGCGGCCTTGCAGCGACGTCAGCCTATGTCAAGGGCGCCGCGACTGTAGGCGGTGGATTAGCAGCTGGCAGGCACTCAGCGACTTGCTCCTTGATGACGGTCTGTAACCCCCGTGTCAGTGGGGAGTGTGGTTGCGCGTTCGTAAAGGGCACAAGGGAAAAGCTGCCGAGCAACTTCTTCTCGCACGAACTCCTTTATCCGGTGCATTAGAGGCGACTCGTCAACACCTAGCGTCAGACCTGAGACAGGGGCGAATTCTGAGGGTGGGTGTCGTGTGACAACTCGCTGCCTTCGAAGTTCGTCGTAACTTTCACACAGCGCAATGACGACAGACACTGTGGTCGGGTTCCGGGCGACCAACATCTGGAAGGCGTCGTCCTCAATACCCTTGAGGATATGCCGGATCTTATCGGCATCTGGCATCGTTGCGTCGACTCTGTTGCACAGATTAACGACGTCTTCGATATAGCTGGTGAAATTCTCACCTGGTTGCTGGGCGCGTCCGCGCAGGCGTTGTTCGGCCTGAAGTTTACGTACAGCAGGACGACCAAAGATTTCCGTGAAGTTGGTCTTGAACGCCGACCATGTCGAGATGTCGGATTCGTGGTTCCGATACCACAAGTGCGCAACGTGGCTCAAGTAGAAAATTACGATGTTGAGCTTTTCCCTATCATCCCAGTGGTTGTGCCTGCTGACTCTGTCGTACGAGGCGAGCCAGTCCTCGGCGTCCTGATCACCGGTACCCGCAAAAATCGCAGGATCCCGCTGACGCTGCACGCCAGAACAGATGACAGTTGGTGCCGTGACTGCAGCTTCTTGGGCTGGATCGTCCGGCATGGTTCGAGAAGACTGGGTAGGATCGTCCGGCATGGGCCGAGATTGAAGGGTTCGGCTTCGAAGTTCCAGCGTTGATGGAGTCGTAGCCGCACTCTCCACCAAATGTCAAGGTGTTTATTGAGAGGATTGAGAGGTCGAACTCGGTGCGGCAGTCAGAACCCTGCGAGCAGTCAGGACAAGCCCCGTGCGTAAAAGCGCTGGTGATGCGCCTGACTGACCGGCACTTCTTCGTCGTATTTCACACACCGGAGATGCACCTGGCTAACCGGCACTTCTTCTTCCTTACAAAATAGTGGAATTCGTCCATTCGACTAGCTGAGCGACTCGAATACGCACCTTCCGTTCACATGGGAGTTTGATCATGGGTGTCGAGTTCGTTGCCGTGCGCTCAATGGGAACAAAATCTCAAAAAACATACACGCGACGAAGTTGATGGCCTCAAGTCCTTTCTGTTTATGCTATCAATCCTAAGCGGACTTGCAACCGCAGCGGCGGAGTCCACGAAGTCTCCTCGGCTGAAGAAGCACTTACGTTGGCTTCCGAAAGTTATGTTTGCAGCCGAATGCAGCACAGTTAACCCTGAGTCATCTGACATCGCAGCAATCGCAGACGGACCACGTTAAAATCGCACTACTTCGAGATGCCACCGCTACCGTTGCAAACTACCACTGCGAGAAAACGGCGATCCGCACATACCAGTCCGAGGAAGAGAACGACGCGGCGCACTGGTTCGAGGCTACGTTCCCACTCGCCGATAAAACGGTCTATATAAATAGGACAGGACCACTAAAACTATATACTTTGTCAGATCTCAGAGGCTATACATTAAAAACATTTGCTTGTTACCTTGCTCGATATATGTCGCCATAACTTTTGGACGCTTATGGGGCCTTCATCATTGCTGCTGTTTATGATCTACATGGTGTGATTGGAAAGGGCGCTAGAATAAATAAATATCGTGACCAATGTCTCATACATACAGGCGGGCACGATAGTAGAGCAGCAGCTTCGAGGTGCGGACGAGAGTGTGTTGCTTGTTAACACGCAAAGCGATATGCAACGCCTGTTCCAGCGCCTTCTTTATTTTTGCAATGCCAGCCAGATGCGGCCGATCCAATAGTTAACCTCCTCTCCGATCGCCCTTTCCTACTCTCTCCCGTCGGCTAGCGTTCGCGCCTGCTTTATGGTCGTAGGGGTGAGTACCCTCAGGGTGGCGCCTCATGACGGAAATCGGAGGAAGTAATCCTGACAGACGCGTGCAGGGTCTATCGCATCTCCTCCGGAACGGCAGCGGCGCGCGCTCAGACGCACGCGTGACGCAAGCAGTCGTACCTAAAATTCCTATAAAAGAAAAGTACCGCCATCCTTTGATCAACGCCGCTTCTCGCTCTCCTGTATCTCCGATCGGACGATGATAGCACGCGTTTTCACTTTTTTACATTTTGTTTTTTTTTTCTACCTCAGAGCCATGTTGAAAGTCCTCTGCGCAGCCGCAGTCGCCGGCGGCGGTGGTGGCGCGCGCCCGGCCTGAAAGCTTCAACGTGGACTTTCTAGGTGCGCCACCGTCGACTTGGTTTCGCAAGCAAAAAGTTAAAAAAAAAATACAAAAAAACAAGCGATTTACGAGAGGAGACGGCGGAGGAAAGAGTAGATGGCGGTACTTTTCTTATATAGGGATTTTAGTCCTACTTAAAGCCTCTTGATAATTTGAAAGTAGCGACATTCTCCTCCCCGCCGCGCTTTCCTCCTCGATTATCCTCGCCCGCCGGCTGCGCGCGCTGCGCACGGCATGCTATTGCGCCTGGGCTCTCGCGGACGGGCCGCAGAATTCGATGCAGGCGCATGCTTTTGGGCTAGTTGCGCGCCCCAGTCACGTAGAAAATTTTGAAAAATGGTGATAACAGCACGGAGAATGCTGAAGGCAACGTTTATGAGGAGGTTGGTTTCGTCTTAAAGCCGTATGAATGACACACGTTGATGTAAAAGGAGCTTTCAGGCGAGTTCTATACTCCAGTTATTTTTTCTGCCACATGACACGCTGTTTTACTTTGGGCATCTGAACTAGTATTGCTTGTGGCAAATCGCTCTGTGTTTGGCAGTTTTTTCTTGCATGTGCACGCATGTGCACCACAGGTGTTATATTCAGCATGCCTTCTTATAATGAATTACTGGCGACTGCATCGTCCGTCCATGTGCTTGTCTCAATGTCAAAGTAGCTTTCGCGCTGTGGTTTCTGCATTGAATAGGACGGTTGCGCAATTTCAGTGCGATGCAGCGGTGCCGGCAACCACTCATCGCCCACAATACCAGAAGCTGAGGAAAGGTATTTACAGATTATTCTTTAGGCATCGGTGTCAATGAAGCCTAACAAAGACTCGGTATGCCTATGGGAGAAGGCATTCTATATTTTTCGGCAAAAGAAACGCCTCTGGATAAGGTATTTTGATAGTTCACACCGACATAGCGTAAAATTATGTAGTAGGATAGTTAAAATTTTGGTTTTGATTAGCGGGGGGCCTTATTGCCGACTCATTGTAGATTGCGGGCAAGCATGCGGTGGCGACAAGCTCTGCATAAAGGAGCTTAGTGTCGTTGGCTGCGTCGTTAAGTGACTAAGATCATTATTGCTGAAATTATTAGAGGCTGGACAAGGAGCAAGCAGCAGCAATCACTTAATACCGCCAGTTAGAGGTTCATGCCGCTGTCGAGGGGGCTTCCTGTACTTCACGACAGGTTGGTGGGAGAAAATTGATCGAACTGCGTTGGGCTTCGGCTTTTTTTCCGAAGTACTTTTAATAGGCGTGGCTCAAATTGGTCTTCAGTGAAATGTAGCTAGAACATTTATCGACGAGTTAATCACTCAGGCAGGATGAATAAAACGTCATATATACAAGTGCTAAGTGGCTAATACGCTGCAGTGCTAAACATTATTGCCTACATAATATTCCCTCATTGCTACATCATAACCATAATCATCGTGCAGCGCGCACACAAGAAACGAGGACAATAAGGCGAAGGTGACAGACAGGCGCTGACTCGCAACTAAGTTAATTTTTGGAGGGAAATTACACATATATATATATACCCAATCTGACTAAAGTGAGCATGTGCAAGAGCATGCGGAAAAGAAATAAAAATAAAAATAATAAAGACATTTTGAAAAAAATACATACACAAAACTTCTACGTATCTTAACAACATCAGGTGGCGCTCAAAAAGGCAAATTCTTTGTCATTTAGGGTTATAGATGGCTCACTTACGCACATATCAGCACGCTTTTTGATATGGACGGCCTCGGTTATTTCACGTGTTACTTTGTCTCTATGAGTAAACAAATTCATGGTATCAGAATAGACAGGGTTACAATGACAGCTTTTGCAATGGTTGGCTATGTGTAAGTGGTTATCTTGGTCGAGTGAATTTTCATGCTCTTTTAGACGAGTATTAACACATCGGCCGGTCTGGCCTATGTAAACCTTACCGCATGTTAATGGCAACATATATACTACACCAACTTTGCATTTGACAAGCTTGGAATTTTCTTTTATGGTGCAGACACACTTATTCTTGTTAGTTTGATCAAGCTTTTTAGACACCGCTTGACATATTCGTTGCAGCTTGTCAGGGGCGCTGAAAATAACGTCAGCACCAAACCTGCTGGCAACGTTCTTTAGTCCGATGGAAAAGCGATGGACATAGGGCACGACAGCAATGCGTTTTCTCTGCGTGTCATCTCTGCTTCTAGACTGCCCTGGTTCGACAATTTTAATCAACCTAATAATTTTTTCAGCTGCTCTACAAATAATGTGGTCTGGGAATCCTACCGATTTTAGTCTTGCGTGAAAATCCCAGGTTCATTGTGTGAAAGCACGATTTGAACAAAGAGGCCCTAAGGCACGACATGCTATTCCACTTTTGACAATTTTTGAATGGCCTGAGCTGTAGTGAAGAATTGGTTTTACTGATCTAGGGTTATACATCCAGCAAGTGTGTTAAGATTCTAGTTGCAGTGTTAGGTCGAGGAATTGCAATTCATTATGTTCTGCTACCTCGTGCGTAAATTTGAGGCCCAATCCACATTCTCGGCACACTTTCAAAACATTAATAACACTGCAGCCACGTTCTGCTTTATCATATATAACTAAATAATCATCGACAAATCGGAAAACCTTTTTTAACTATACCTAGTAAGCCTTTGTGAATGCGAGTTGGTACCTGTTCAGCTACCAACTTGCCCAACTTTCAGTACTTTTACAATTCATTTCTAGTACCGTGGGCTCTTTTGTATGTTTTAATCCTCCTCCCGCTAACCCAGCTGACCTGGCTTCACTGATAGCCGTGTGTGTGTGCAGAGCAAGAGTGGCCTGATGGCATGTTCGGCATTCTACCTGTCCGCCTGATGTTCAAGCGATGTGCGGCTTCTTGAAACCATCAATTGGACACGCCAGAGGGATATGCAAAATAATAGCTTCCGAATCGTGGCGGCAAGCACGGTTCCCAAAGGATTGCTTGCGCGTAGCCTGCCAGACACAGTGCGGTGATCATTCCAGTAGACGCTTGTTCCTAGAGTGGTGCAAAACAGCGGATAGGACTACTGAGTTCCTATGGAACACAGTTCGACCTCACTTGCCGAATGTCAAGAAGGCTCCTTGCACAGAAGGAAGAGTGGTTCCACTAGGTGAATACTAGGTGAAACTGCTGCAGCTTGGGCCGAAGTTCGCAATGGGACCGGTATTGAACCCACCTGAAACGCTGGCTGCATCTAGAGCCGTCTCCAGGCTGGTTCCTGAAGAAGAACGCCAAAGGTGTGTGTCTGAATGCGTAGATGTAGTAGCCAAGGCGAGGACTGCACGTACAAAACCTCATAAGGTCAGCTCAGTAGGCACAGATCTCACTTCTAGGGGACTGGGTGTTGTCACTGCTGACAAAGAAGGTTGTTTTGTAATAATGCCAGATGGTATTGTAGGAGGGACGTGACGGCGGCTGTACGAGCCGTGCCGTCGTCCCTGGTCAGAAGGGCAAAGGCGGCGAGCCGAGCGACGGGGCGGCTGCGACGACCAGCGTGGCTGGCTTTTGGAACGACACTGCGCGTGCGAAGCTTGCGCTTCGAGCACGCGCTGCGCTTCTTTTGTTTTCTCTTTCTTTGATAGCCGGTGCTAAGGCACCGGCTGAGAGCGCCGAACAAAGCGCTCCGCGCTGCGGCGTCGGTGGGCGCTACAGGGCCCCCCGCCCAGACGGAACGTCGAAATGGCGATCCAGTGAAACCGCGTTTCGAAAGTGTCCGTGGACAGTCCAAGTCGTTAACGTGAAGGGCATCGAGTTGCCGCGCAGAGCTCAGGCGGGCGGCACTGGGAGCTCCGCAACGGACGAGGCACTCGCTGAACGGACGCTGTTGGGAGGGGCGCGTCCAGCCGGCGATAGAGTCTGCACATGCGTCTTGAGGAAGGAGGAACTGGTAGGCCTTTGAGGCGAATGGCGCGTCGACGGTACCAGTGCGAGCGTTGCCGGTGGCGTATGACGGACCGCACCGCTGCATGGCGTGTAGGGTGCGCGCACGAGCGATGCAGTCGAAGCCCTCGACGGGCCACGACGCTTGCATTGCATGTGGACGTGGCACAACCTGTCGGGAGGCGACAACGATCCGACGCGTCCAGCGATGGGGTGCATCGCGAGGAAGCCACGGACCAGCCGGAAAAAGTGGGGTCAGGGCCTGCATGAGGGTCCGGTGGTTCGTTGAGGACGCCTGACGTGGGATGCAGCGGGGGTCGCAGAAGGTCGTCGTGACCCACGTCCGTGGTGGCGTTAGTCGGCAGAGTCGTAGGCAGTGGGATCGGTGCGGTGCCGAGCTCGCGCGCCGCCTCGGAGACTGGCTCAGCGGACCGCGTGGACGGGTCGGGTGTCGTCGTTGGAGGAGCAATGACGGAGACAGACCCGATGGCGTGAGGCACGGTAGCCGGCGTTGGGTCGGCGATGTCTCCACTGTCGCCTGCCATCGTTGGGGGCGAGAAAGGCGATGACCTGGCCGGTGTCATGGTCGTGACGATACCCTCGGCGACAGCATTGAGCGCGTACTCGCACGAAAGAGACCCCTGGAGAGAGCCGGAGGCCGGGGACTGTGCGGTAGCGCATCGGGTGGTCGCCGAGACGGTATCAGGGCAAATCGAGGGAGGAAGGCTTGCCTGGTGGTGGCTAACGGGCGCAGGAGCAGACGCGTCTGATGCTGGCGGTGAGGGCGCCGGCAGTGATGACTCGCGCACCGCGAGGTCTACCTCTGGAAGAGGGTGGTAGACAGCACCGAAGAAGTCGAGCACGCGCTACCGCAGTTCGTCGTACAGGCGCGGGCCAGGCGATGGAACGCCGAGGTGGAGCTGGAGAGCAAGCGGCAGGACGTCGAGGGGTACCGCGTGCTTGAACTCCTGGATCCAGATGTGGTTCAGCTCCAGAGCCGCCTCGAACTGAGCGAACCATGCGCCGACGTAGCTGGACGAGAACGGCGGCAGTGGTGGGTCGAACTGCGGCTCCGGCCAGTGAGCCATGGCAGCGTGTCGCTCGGTGGAACGCGCGTTCTCCCGGGTCACCAATGTAGGAGAGATGTGACGGCCGCTGTACGAGCCGTGCCGTCGTCCCTGGTCAGAAGGGCAAAGGCGGCGAGCCGAGCGACGGGGCGGCTGCGACGACCAGCGTGGCTGGCTTTTGGAACGACACTGCGCGTGCCGAGCTTGCGCTTCGAGCACGCGCTGCGCTTCTTTTATTTTCTCTTTCTATGATAGCCGGCGCTAAGGCACCGGCTGAGAGCGCCGAACAAAGCGCTCCGCGCTGCGGCGTCGGTGGGCGCTACAGTATGTTTGGTATAAAAGCGAGTGCGCCTATACAAAAGAATTTCCGAAAAACAGAAGTCAAACCGGCTAAAGCTAAGCAGCATGCCATCGGATTACTACAATCGCTCAATTTAGAAAGTTTGTCTTCTTCAGTTAAGAAAGCAAAAGGCTTACATCTTGAAGTGTTCTTTTCTTGTAAAACGTTCAAGCAGGGTGATCCATTTCGAGCCATTGTCACTGAGAGAAACACGTGGCAACAACAGATAGCATGCTTTATTCAGAAACAGCTTTCAACACTGAAGGTTTGCGACCCGTTAGGTATTCCTAATTCTGAAGTGGTTGTTTCATATTTAAGAGAAGAAAATCCATGGTGTTATGGCGCTTTCAGTATCGATGTACAAGATTTATACTACTTGATTCCTCACGCAGAACTAATGAAAAGCCTCAAGATGTGAATTTGTGACGACAATGATGAAGTCAAGTTCCCAAACGATAGTGGAACATCTGTTGAAAATTTTTTTTGGCAATTCTGTCTCTTTATATCAAATTGACAATTATCGGATGGGAAGGTGCTATGTATGTGCAGAATTCTGGGGTATGTATTGGCTCGAAGGTTGCCCCAATACTCAGCGATATTTTCCTTGCACGAGTTGATAGAAACATTCACAAAGGCTTACTAGGTATAGTTAAAATGATTTTCCGATTTGTCGATGATTATTTAGTTATATATGATAAAGCAGAACGTGGCTGCAGTGTTATTAATGTTTTGAAAGTGGTCCGAGAATGTGGATTGGGCCTCAAGTTTACCCACGAGGTAGCAGAACATAATGAATTGCAATTCCTCGACCTAACACTGCAACTACAATCTGAACACACTTGCTGGATGTATAACCCTAGATCAGTAAAACCAATTCTTCACTACAGCTCAGGCCATTCAAAAATTGTCAAAAGTGGAATAGCAGTGTCGTGCCTTAGGGCCTCTTTGTTCATATCGTGCTTTCACACAATGAACCGGGGATTTTCACGTCAAATCGCGAGACTAAAATCGGTAGGATTCCCAGGTCACATGATTTGTAGAGCGCCTGAAAAAATTATTAGGTTGATTAAAATTGTCGAACCAGGGCAGTCTAGAAGCAGAGATGACACGCAGAGAAAACGCATTGCTGTCGTGCCCTATGTCCATCGCTTTTCCCTCGGACTAAAGAACGTTGCCAGCAGGTTTGGTGCTGACGTTATTTTCAGCGCCCCTGACAAGCTGCAACGAATATGTCAAGCGGTGTCCAAAAAGATTGATCAAACTAACAATAATAAGTGTGTCTGCGCCATAAAAGAAAATTCCAAGCTTGTCAAATGCAAATTGGTGTAGTATACATGTTACCATTAACTTGCGGTAAAGTTTACATAGGCCAGACCGGCCTATGTGTGAATACTCGTCTAAAAGAGCATCAAATATCAATCGACCAAGATAACCACTTAAACCTAGCCAACCTTGCAAAAGCTGTCATTG
Organism: Dermacentor silvarum; assembly: GCF_013339745.2. NCBI lineage: Eukaryota > Metazoa > Arthropoda > Arachnida > Ixodida > Ixodidae > Dermacentor > Dermacentor silvarum. Next base: position 153,485,728 of record NC_051161.1, read on the forward strand.
TAACCCTGTCTATTCTGATACCATGATTTTGTTTACTAATAAAGACAAACTAACACGCTAAATAACCGAGGCCTTCCATATCAAAAAGCGTGCTGATATGTGCGTAAGTGAGCCATCTATAACCCTAACTGACAAAGAATTTGCCTTTTTGAGCGCCACCTGATGTTGTTAAGTTACGTAGAAGTTCTGTGTATGTATTTTTTCAAAATGTCTTTATTATTTTTATTTTTATTTCTTTTCCGCATGCTCTTGCACATGCTCACTTCAGTCAGATTGGATTGGATTGGAGTGACGTGGTAGAGACGGGGAGTGCGCACGAACGATAGAAGGCGAAAGCGGGCATCGATACAGGGCGTCTGCATCATGATGACATTTGCCAGACCGGTATGTTATCGTGAAATCATATTCTTGTAAGCGCAATATCCAGCGTCCCAGGCGTCCTGACATGTTCTTCATAGATGACAGCCAACACAGAGCATGATGGTCGGTTACGATGGTGAAGTGGCGACCATAGAGATACGGGCGAAACTTCTGAATGGACCAAACAATAGCCAGGCATTCCTGCTCTGTGATCGTGTAGTTCCGTTCAGATGGCGAGAGGGTCCGGCTAGCATACGCCACAACATGCTCTTTAGACGCGGTACCCCGTTGCAGGAGCACTGCTCCGATGCCTTGCGCACTTGCGTCAGTGTGTGTCAGTGTGTGCCCTCTCATCAAAATGGCGAAGCACCGGTCCGGTAGTGAGATGTTTCTTAAGGGCTTGAAATGCCGACTCACAGTCTTCGGACCATGTGAAAGAGGCGCCAGTGACCAGGAGCTTATGTAGAGGAGCTGCTATTGTAGCAAAATTGCGTATAAAACGGCGAAAGTAAGACGCCAGGCCGAGAAAGCTGCGCAATGTTTTTTTGATTTGGTGGGCAAGGGAATTGAAGCACAGCAGCAATCTTCTCAGGGTCAGGTTGAACGCCGTCTTTTGAAACGACGTGACCCAGCACTTTGATGCTTCTGCTGGCGAATGTGCACTTTTTAGTATTAATCTGGAGACCAGCATCTGAAAGGCATTGGAGGACTTCGTCTAATCTCTGTAGGTGTTGGCTGAAGCTGGAAGAAAAAACAACGATATATAAGTTCATGGATGCACGCGGGTAGCACAATCATCTCAATGTGGTGACGAATGCCGTCGATCAAAACACGAGCCGTACATTGTCCGTCGGGGTGAATGGGTACGTTATTAGCGCCGCGTAAAACGGGTCCAAGATAAGGCGTTCTGACTTTACGGAGCCGTGAGCACAAATCACTACGCAGAACGGAAACAGCGGCACCAGTATCGACGAGAGCTTGCACAGGAACACCTTCGAGAGTTACAGATAGCATATTGGCCGGGCGACAAGGAGGTATTTCCGAAGTTCGACAGGACGCAGTTTTCCCTCCAAAAACGGCAATCCTTAGTTTTCCGAGTGTTGGTCAGCAAGGCGGGAGATGGGGCGAAGCGGTGATGCAGAGCGGCGGTAGGGAGAAGGAGAACGTTGTCTAGCCGAACGGGAGCCCTGAGGCAGACGTGGAGACGCTGGAGGAGATGGAGAACGACGCTGCGTAAAAGCGGACGGGCCTGGGTAGTAAGCGTCGTGTCGGCGGTTTTCGTCTCGCTCGAAATCGGCATAGCCTCGGCTTACATCCAGCTGACGGCGACGGCAGTAACGCGATATGTGGCCCCGTATGCCGCAGTAAAAGCAGACCAGACGAGGTGGACGCCACGGAGTATGCGAAGGTGCAGCAGGTGCTCGGGCGCCCATAGAGGCCAAATGGCCGCAGGTGAGGTCAGGAGGCCCAGAAGGGACAGTAGCAGGTGGCATTGCAGCGACTTCCGCGTATGTGGGCATCGGGAACGCTGCTGGGGCAACAGACGTTGTCGGTGTCGTCATGGCTGCCAACTCCTCCTTCACAAGGTTGCGCAAGTCGAACGTTGGCGATGGGGCGAGAACAACAGTGGATCGCCGCTGTTGCTGCTCCTGAAGTTCTTCGCGAATAATAGAGCGGATAAGAGCACGTAAATCAGAATGAGGTGGCATGGGAAGGTCGCTGTCACGGTGAAGACGGAGGGCCTGAAGCTCGTCCAAGCGCTGGCACGTCGATGTAATATCTTGAACCGAGGTAGGATTTTGGACAGCTAAGGCGTTGAATGCAATGGAACCAATGCCTTTAAGAATATGGCGAATGCGTTCGGCTTCCGTCATTCCAACGTTGGCGCGGCGGCATAGAGCCAGGACATCTTCGATGTACGATGTATATGACTCTTGCGGAAGTTGAACACGCGCAGCGAGCTTCTGTTTGGCGACTTCTGAACGGCCAGATGAAGACGCGAAAATTTGCCGCAAGCTGGTAGTAAACGCTGACCAGTCGGTGAAGTCAGTTTCGTGGTTAAAATACCACGTCTTCGCAACGTGGGTCAGATATAACGCGACGGTAGTCAACTTCTGTCTATCGGTCCACCCATTGGCCGAACTCACGTGGTTGTAGTTGTCGAGCCAGTCGTCGACGTCTTCCCCGCGGAGACCCGCAAAGAGTGGTGGATCACGATGAGGGGTGGTAATGGTGCACGATGTCAGTGCAGCCGATGTCGTAGGAGCAGGAGCGTCAGGGGTAGCGATAGTGCTGGCGGCCGACGCAGGGGTGGTCATAGCTGTGGGGGTGGCCGGGCGCAGGCGGCGACCGGAACGTAGCTCCAGGTAGGGCAGGGACGCAGGAGGACGTCGGGATCTTGACGCGCCTCCACCACTTTGAAAGACGGAAGACGACCAGGAGAGGCAGCACTGGCAGACCCGTTTATTCCACCGGCACAGCCGAGGCTCAAACACGAAGAAGAAGAGAAACAGGGATGATGATGGCTATATACAAATGAGAACGATGAAGTACGTAAAATGTGCTTACAATATATATATATATATATATATATATATATATATATATATATATATGTGTGTGTGTGTGTGTGTGTGTGTGTGTGTGTGTGTGTGTGTGTGTAATTTCCCTCTAAAAAATAAACTGAGTTGGGAGTCAGCGCCTGTCTGTCACCTTCGCCTTATTGTCCTCGTTTCTTGTGTGCGCGCTGCAGTTTCAAGATGAATAGCTACCAACTCGCCCAACTTTCAGTACTTTTATAACCATAATCATTATTTATTGCTGAACCTTCGCAATCAAAGCGCATTGATGCAATGACATCGGCTTGTGTTACATGGATGGAATAGGCTTACCCACAGAACAAAACCGAAGAAAGGTGATTGTAACGCATTCGCTAGTAAAGCGAAGATTCCCGGCCTCTACCTAGAAGTCAACAGCAAGAGTGCGCGATCGCCTCCTGCACATTGCCTGTATCCGTGAAAAAACCAAATAATAGTCGTCACCCACTCACGCGTGCATGGCAGCCCAGTTCAAAGAAAACTCAAGAACTGAAAAAGATTACCAGGTGTCCTTAGCTATCGCCTAAAAGACGCGAATGCGAGTCTTGTAAAATCTACTGTAATTCACCTCAATCCACACTGATCCACCTTCACGCACCTAATTTGACCTTAATCCACTCTAATCCTCCTTAATACACCTTACTCAACATTATTACTCCTTAATCCACCTTATTCGACCTTAATACGTATTAGTCGTCCTTCATGCACGTTAATAGACGTTAATCCACCCTAATCCTCCTTAGTACATTTTGATCCACCCTAAACCACCCTAATCCAACTAAATCCTCCTTAATCGACCCCAGCCCTCCTTATTTCACTTTAATCCACCTTAATCGACCTTAAACCACCTTAATCCAATCATTAATCAGTCATGAATTTACTTTGCTAATCATTAATAATCTATTCTACACGGCTGGACATGATTTGACTCGCTTCTGGCCTTCATTAGGTCACGTTACTTTCTGCAGCTCAAACTTTGGAATTAATAAGGAGCTTTAGGTGCGACTAAAGCCCCTTGATAATTCTAAAGTACCGCCACTCTTTGTACTCTGCCGCCACCGCGCGACCTCCTCGCCTCCTCCTCGCCCCTCGCGAGTCCCCTCCGCGGCAGACGGTCTTGCGCCCGTTTTCCTGCACGATGATTGGTCTCCCTGCTGTTGCCCTTGAAAACGAGCGGAGCTTGCGTTTTGCTTGTGTTTTGCTTTTTCGTTCGCGCCATTTTGCGCATGAGCTCGGATTGCTCGGCGTATAAAGAACGTCGCACGCTAACATTGCACGCTGTTTCGTGCACTGCTAGCGCTATGCCGTGCTGCTGCGCATATAACTGCAGCAAGAAACGTGATTATGGTTTTGTAGTTTTTACGATACCGCAAGGAAAGCGGGATGGCTTGCCCAAGAAGCAGTGGCTGCACAACATTGTCTAAAAGAACTTTGTTCCGACAAGGAACAGTATTGTTTGCGAGGTAAGGCGCCTTTCTTATTGCTCATATTAAAGCATCCCCTAATGCTGCATTTTTTCCATTATTCCGGCCTGCTCATTAGCGTTTGCGTTACGGCAATTTGTACGTTGCATATAAATGGGGTTCTCCTCAGAATGCTGCAAATTCTGCTGGGACTCCATCACCTCGCACGTCAACTGTTATTCAATCGGAAATGCAGCATTATAGATTCTGCTTTCCACTGAACTAATATACCCGAAGAGACAGCGTCTCGATCGCACTTTTCGTGATTGTTAGGATCCGTTGTCTGTTTTACTGAATATCGGAATAGGAGCGTGTAGAGGAGCTATTTACAGCTTCGATGTGTGTGTCATTCACGTAAATACAATGAATGCAGGGCCTGAATGCAGGGCCTGAGTGCGAAGTACACCCATGGTATTGCAGGTGATGAGCGCCAGCTAGTCCACATTTTAAGGCGAGACCCTTAGTTGGATATGTTTCAAGGTGAGCGTTTGAGGTACAAAAAGTAACGTGACCTAATGAAGGCCAGAAGCGAGTCAAATCATGTGCAGCCCTGTATAATAGGTTATTAGTGATTAGCAAAGTAAATTCATGACTGATGAATGATTGGATTAAGGTGGTTTAAAGTCGATTAATGTGGATTAAGGTTAAATAAGTATGGCTAGGGTCGATTAGGAAGGATTAAGCTGGATTAGGGTGGTTTAGGGTGGATCAAGATGTAATTTCATTTCATTTCATTTATTTACCCTAAAGGCCCAGAATCGGGCATTACATAGGGGGATAACAAGAAACTTCAAAACTGGGTTATAAGCATGAACAACAAAACGCAAATTAAGAACACAAATGATCACAACATTAAGGAGATACAGTGCATCTAGTAGTGGCATGAAGTAATTGTTATATAATGCAATAATACAAGATAGAGCTACAACACTTTTAGAATAATACAGCAAATGTAGGACAGAGTTCACAGGTAGTAACGCGTGCAAGCAGGATAATATGGTTGTGTAGAAATGATCAGCTGGTATGCCAGGTTTCTCATTAAGGTAGGTTAGTAAAGCCGATTGAAAAGAAGATGATTCCTTAATGCTGGCGATGGATTGCGGAAGGGCGTTCCAGTAATTTATTGATAAAACTAGAGGTGAGTGTAAATGTTTCTTAGTCATAGAAAATGGTGGGTAGACCTTGAGGTCGTGGTCAATACGCGCGGAGATGTGGGCTGCTGGATGAATGAATTTGCGTGAAAAGGCACTGTCACTGTTATAAAAACTATGAAAAAAGGATACTATCGAATACTTTCTCCGTATCACGAGCGGTAAAATGCCAAGTGTTCTTTTTATGGATGACACACTGTGATAACTAGAATACGAGGACGAGATGAATCTAGCGGATTTACTTTGAATGGATTCCAGCATGTCGGTAAGGTAAGCTTGATGGGGATGCCATATGTTGGACGCGTACTATAATGATGGTTTAATTAGCGAATTAAATGCCTGAAGTTTAGTGCCTGAATTAGCAAGGCGTAGGCGACGTTTTAGAACGCCAAGCTTTCTAAATGCTTTGCTAGTGATTAATTCTACATGATCATTCCATTTTAGATTGTAATTGAACAGGACTCCTAAGTATTTAATCGATGAAATTGATTCTACTGCAGAATTGTTAATTAGGTATTCGTTAGGCAATAAATTGGGACTGGGACCAAATTTAACGTGTTTAGTTTTCTTAATGTTAATTTTCATCTGCCATTTACTGCACCATTCTGAAAGAGTCGTTAAGTCAGATGGCAGGGTCAATGTGTCATTCTGGTTTGTTATTTCTTTATATATTACGCAGTCGTCTGCAAAAAGACGTATGGAACATTGCTTGTTGGTCGCTATATCATTTATGTAGATTAAAAATAATAACGGTCCCAAAACTGCTCCTTGTGGGACTCCCGACTTGACATGCGTGTGGTTAGATACAAACTCATCGATTTTAACACTCTGAAGTCTGTTACTAAGAAAACCCTTAATCCACATAAAGGTTTTGTCATCTAGCTGTAGGCTACGTAGTTTTGTGAGTAGACGTTGGTGAGGGACGCGATCGAATGATTTAGAGAAGTCAATAAAAATTGCATCGATGAAAAATGAACTATTGATGGAGTTGTGTAAATCGGTTACAAGCTCAAACAACTGGGTGTTACAGGATCTGTTTTTCTGAAAGCCGAGTTGGTTTTCAAAAAGTAATTTATTAGATTCAATGTGAGACATTATGTGACTGTAAATGATATGTTCAAGAAGTTTGCAGCAAATAGACGTAAGAGAAACAGGATGGTAATTGTTAGCTAAGTGCTTGTCTCCAGATTTAAAGCAAGGAATGACATGCGCAATCTTCCACTCATCAGGAAGACACCCAGTGTCCAATGACTGCTGGAATATTAGTGATAAAATGTAAGATGAGTTATCTGATGTTAGCTTCAAAAGTTTTGCACCGATACCATCCGGTCCAGGGCACGTTTTGCATGGTAGCCTCTCTATTGCACGTGCTACGCCTGTTTGTTATCGAGATAGTTGCAAACTCGTACGAAATTGCTTGCACTTGAAGCATCGTAGTTTGTAGCGGCAGCTCTTCTGAGAAAACTAAAGCAAAATGCTGATTAAAATCTTCAGCAGATTTTTCTGTCGACAGCAGGTCACCATTTTCACATTTGAGTTGTACCCTGGATTGCTTTTCTTTCGGGTTTACTACTCGCCAAAATTTTGCAGGGTCGGTAATCATCAGGTTGGGAAGAGTACAGTTAAAGTATTTCTTTTTAGCTTCCTTAATTGAGGAGAAGGATTAGGGTGGATTAACGTCGAATAACGTACACGAAGGAGGATTAAGATGGATTAAGGTCGAATGAAGTGTAATAAGAAGGATTAGGGTGGATTAAGGTCGATTAAGGTGTAATAAGGAGGATTAAGGTCGAATAAGGTGTATTAAGGACGATTATGGTGCATTGCGATGGAATAAGGTCTATTAAGGTATATTAAGGAGGATTAGAGTGAATTAAGGTCAAATAAGGTGCGTGAAGATGAATTAGTGTGGATTGAGGTGAATTAAAGTATATTTAACAAGACTCGCATTCACGTCTCTTAGGCCATAGCTAAGGACACCTGGTAACCTATTCCGGTTCTTGAATTTGCTTTGAACTGGGCGGCCATTAACGCGTGAGTGGGTGACGACAATTATTTGGTTTTCTCACGGATACAGGCAATGTGCAGGACGCGATCGCGCACCCTTGCCGTTGACTTCTAAGCGGAGGCCGGGAATCTTCGCTTTAACAGCGAATGCGTTACAATCACCTTCGGTTTTATTCTGTGGGTAAACCTTTTCCATCCATGTAACACAAGCCGATGTCATTGGATCAATGCGCTTTGATTACGAAGGTTGAGCAATAAATAATGATTATGGTTATGATGTAGCAATGCAGGGAATATTATGTAGGCAATAATGTTTAGCACTGCAGCGTATTAGCCACTTGTACTTGTATAAAGACGTTTTATTCATCCTGCCTGAGTGATTAACTCTTCGATAAATGTTCTAGCTAGATTTCACTGAATACCAATTTGAGCCGCGCATATTACAAGAACTTGGAAAAAACAAAAAAGCTGAAGCCCAACGCAGTTCCAATAATTTTCTCCCACCGACCTGTCGTGAAGCGCAGGAAGCCCCCTCGACATCGGCATGATCCTCGAACTTACAGTATTATGTGATTGCTGCTGCTTTCTCCTTGTCCCTCCTCTAATAATTTCAGCAATAATGATCTCGGTCGCTTAAAGACGCAGCCAACGACACTATGATACTTTGTGCAGAGCCTGTAGCCACCGTATGCTTGCCCGAAATCAACAATGCGTCGGCAATAGGGCCCCCGCTAATCAAAATCACAATTTTAACTATCCTACTACATAATTTAACGGTATATCGGCGTGAACTATAAAAATACCTTATCCAGAGGCGCTTCTTTTACTTAAAAGTATAGAATGCATTCTCCCATAGGTATACCGAGTATTTCTTAAGCTGCATTGACACTGACGCCTAAAGAATAATCTGTAAGTACCTTTCCTCAGCCTCTGTTACTGTGGGCGATGAGTGGTTGCCGGTACCACTTCATCGCACTGAAATTGCGCAACCGCCCTATTCAATGCAGAGACCACAGCTCAAAAGCTACTTTGACATTGAGACTAACACATGGACGGACGATGCACTCGCCAGTAATTCATTATAAGAAGGCACGCTGAATATAATCCCTGCGGTGCACATGCGCACACATGCAAGAAAAACTGCCAAGCACCGAGCGATTTGCCACAAGCAATACTAGATCAGATGCACAAAGTAAAACAGCATATCATGTGGCAGAAAAGAATTACTGGAGTATAGAACTCCCCTCAAAGCTCCTTTTACATCATCTTCTTCTTTCTTCGGTTTTACGTGCCAAAACCAGTTCTGATTATGAGGCACGCCGTAGTGGAGGGCTCAGGATTAATTTTGACCACCTGGGGTTTTTTAACGTCAACTACAACGCAAGCACACGAGCGTTTTTGCATTTCGCCTCCATCGAAATGCGGCCGCCGCGGCCTCCTTTTACATCAGTGTGTCGTTCATACAACTTTATGATGTAACCAACCTCCTCAAAAACGCTGCCTTCAGCATTCTCCATGCTGTTATCACCATTTTTGAAAAATTTCAACGCCGTTGGGGCGTGCAACTGGCCTAAAATCATGCGCCTCCATCGAATTCTGCGGCCCGTCCGCAGGAGCCCAGGCGCAATAGCGTGCCGTGCGCAGCGCGCGCAGCCGGCGGGCGAGGAGACTCGAGGAGGAAAGCGTGGCGAGGAGGAGAGTGTCGCTACTTTCAAATTATCAAGCGGCTTTAGTCGTACCTAAAGCCCCTTGATGTTAGAAAGTAGCGACACGCTTTGATCTACGCCGCAACACCCTCGCCGGCGCCGTCAACCTCCTCTTTTTCTCCCCCTCTTTCGCGGAGGCAGCGCATCCGCCACGCTGAATGGCTGCGGCGCTCGAGACTACCCCGTCAGGTGACCCTGACGTCACGAAAACGACGCGAAACTTGCTTTCGCGCGCCTTTAGTTTCTCCCGCTCGCCATGAGCAGTCCAAGTGGTGGTCGCCCTGCCGCTCCGAACGTGTGTTTCCCAAGTTTTTCCATCCTTTCGTAGGAATCTGAGATTCGTTCTCCGTGAAAATGCCTTGCTGCTGCGCGTTTCAATGCAGCAGCAGGCCAGAGAAAGGGCAAGCCTTATTTTATATCCCCCGAGGTGAACGGAATGTCGTGCGTCGGAAGCAGTGGCTCCATAACATCGGGAGAAGGGATTTCGCCCCTTCTAAGCACACCGTTCTTTGCGAGGTGAATGTTGCAGCTTTCCTCATATTTGTGGATTAAGTTGCATGGAGATTTTAATGCTCTTCGCATAGCCGGACTCTTCGTTCAGTTCAATACAGAGCACCGATAACTGTGCATATAGTTTTTTTTTTTTAAGTGAGTCGGCTGAAATTTTCGTTGACTCTTCGATCCGTGTCAAAGCTTTTTGTGTTTTCGCGCGTGCGTTAGTTTTCAAATGTATGCAATTTGTGAGTTAATACCTGTAACTCATATTTTGTAGTTGTGTGCGTGTGTGTGTGTGCGTGTTTGTGTATGTGCGTGCCTGTGTGCGTGTATGTGTGTGCATGTATGTGTGTGCGCGTGTGTGTGTGTGCGTGTGATCCTTGCGCCTGATACTTGTGAAGTCAAGGAACTATTTTACTCTTATTGCGTGCTTATTGTATCTTTGCAAAGTTTCAATAGCCAACCAGACGCATTTCTGGTTAACATCCCTGCCTTCTCTTCCTCTCCTCCTCCTCCTCCTTCAATACTGCGAGCACTTTTTTTTTCTTTATGTACTTTATGTTGCGAAGGCATGAACCGCAATATATAGGTAGATAAGTGGTATTATGTATTATTCGCGCATGCTCATTAAGTACAAGCCACGCGCTTCTGATAATCTCCCTCAATTCTGATAAACTTATCTTGAAGTCTGTAAGTTAAATATCAAGTGCCAGTCTTAGCAGTTTCCGTGTAAGCAATCAGCCCTTTTTTTTTGAGAGAGAGAGAGACTTAGGTTACTCCCAGAGGTGATGGAATGTAATTTCTCGTCGTTTCATAGTGACGGAATACAGGCGCGTGTGTAAAGTTCTATGTTGGCTGTTTCGCAAACACAGCACGTATTTCGCACAGTGGCATTGGTACAAAGGCTTTTGGCCCACTCATTTTGGCGAATTCACTTTAAGTAAACTATCACATTTCTTCTTGGTTACCTTCTCTCAGCCTTTTAAGAGCGAAGATAGTGAACCAAATTCTCGTTTATACTCTACGCTGCTTATATTGTATGCACCCAATACACCTCCGCGTTACGAACAACCCAAGTGGTGACGTAGAGGTAAACAGCTCAGCCACTGCTTGGTACTCATTTTTTCGGAGCGCTTCCGCTTGTATTTATCGAAGCGTGCTAAAAAAATGGCACGACATTCTATCGGAAACGTACTTTCGTCATGACAGTTTCACAAGGGATAAATTCCCATACAACGCTTCAAAGGGCCGAATAAACAAGCGCGCGCATTGATTCTAATGCGGCTGCATCGAGCCACTGGAGGGTTCGGCGCCGCGCCGGCCCGGTGAGGTGGAGAAATCCGAGGAGAATTGAGGAGGAAAGCGCGCGCGTGGGGGAGAGTGTCGCTACTTTCTAACATCAAGGGGCTTTAGTCGTACCCTCTGGGTAGCGTCACCTCGCGGCAACTCACTGAACTAAGGCGAACCAACGGCTCCCATTGCGGAGCGAGCGATTGCAATGGCATTGAAAAAATAGAGGAAGCGCTGGCCTGTCTAATATTTGTGGATAGGAATGTGAGAATTTAGGATTGAAATTTAGCGTTAACAAACAATGTTTATGTCATTCAATTAAAACAGTCAACAGCCAGTAGTAATAACGATGATCTGTAGTGTTTCATGGCGCAAAGGCCAGGTATGGCCAAAGAGCGCACAGCCAGTGTCAATACAGGGCCGGGAAGCCGGGGGAACCGTGACGGCGCACTTGGGATTGTTATTTTGCGAACTCACCTGGCTCTGTATATAGGCACGCCCGGAACGTACTTTTCTTTTGTTCCCTTTAGCAATAGAAACAAACTTTGCGAAGGCTATGTCCTTCTAATGCGTTTTGGCGGATCTGTACGGTCAGGGTATTCTGTTGTGAATTACGTAAATCATTTTTGCTTCACGCGGCAGTGCGTAGATAATAACAGGAGATCTCAACGGTACCACGCCAGGGATCTGCTCTTCAAGAAGACAGTCATACCCTTCAGGAATGGCCACAAGGCTACAATGATCCTGTCTTTGGGGGTGGCGCACGGCGACAAGAGGAGGACAGCCAAGCTATTCCCGATGTGGCATTGTGGAGGACGCCCTAGTCCGTCAACAATGCTTAGAAAGTACAAAGTTCATTGCGAGACGGGTAGCTTTACACGAAAGCGTCACAGGACTGCGACGGTAATTCAATAGGCGGAAACGGATGTTTTGGCACTCTTTGCTGCTAACCCTCGCGGTAGTGTGCGCGACTCCAATGCAGAGGCCGGAACCTCAAGGTCATCAGTGTGGAGGATTAAAAAAAAGGGCAATTGCATCTGTACCATGTAGATCTTCATAAAAAACTTGAAGACCTAGATTTTCAAGGCAGACTTGACTTTGCCAATTGGATTTTCACGAAATGTGAAGAAGAACCGGACTTTCTCACTCGCGTGCTTTGGACGGATGAGGTTATTTTCTCAAGAAATGCACAAGTTAAACTTCACGATGCACACTACTGGAATGACCAGTGCCACCACTGGCTGACTCAAACACAACACCAATACCAGTGGTCTTTTAATTTATGGTGCGGTATTTTTGATGGCAACATCATCGTACCCATCTTTTTTGACAACACACTAACGACGCAACGCTACGTCAACGACATCCTCGAGGGCCCGGTGAACGACTTCTGTTGCAACGTTCCACTTGCGCACCTCCGGAACATCTGGTTTCAACACGATGGTGCTCCTGCGTATAGTTGTAGTCAGTCTCGAGCGTGGTTCGACAAGCTTTTTCCTGGCCGACTCGGACCTGTACCCTGGCCTGCAAGGTCGCCGGACATGATACCGCAAGACCTCTTCTTGGGCTACGTGAGAGATCGAGTGTATTGCAGCAGTCAAACTGCCACACCGGACGCCCTAAAGGCAAAAATAAGCAGAGTCTGCAGCGAGATTCCAACCTCATTGGTCAAAGCAGCAACAGCCGAGTGTTGGAAAAAGCAATTACTGTATTGCTTCAGACGGTGATCTGTTTGAGCACGTGCTATAAGTGGCAGTGAAAATTAACCGCTCAAAAATGGCGTAAAACGTGACTGTTTAACGCACCTTCACGATGTCACCCTATCCTTACATAAAAAAATCTTGCGACAAAGGTAGAAATCGGTAAAAACTGTAATCCCTTCTACTGGGGTCGAGATGGAAGACCAGCGAAGCTGTACTATGGTGGGAATTATGTATTTCCGATTATGACTATTAAAAATAAGATGTGATGGTGTAATTGGTTATTTGAACTATTAAAGAATCAAAAATATATATGATCCGATGGTTTCCATTTATTTAGTGACCACAGGGACCATGGCCTTATGGTCGCTATGGTAAACCGCCATAGGGTGTACTGCAAATGTTCGCACGTTCTTCATAAACACGTCACCAACGCCGCGCGTGTACGGTGCGAACACGGGCAAAACGCGGCCGGCCGTCGACAACAGTTGTGCGCGCTTTGTGTAAGCGCACACAACCGCTGTCAAAACGCCCGCTAAGTGACGCAACGGCTAAACGCTGTGGTCGACACTGGTATGGGAGAAGCGGGCGAGAGCGCATAGAGAGTCGGCGCCACAGGCGGCAGAGACCGGCAGGGCTGCGCGCATGCGCCGCAGTGGAAGTAGTAGTAGTAGTAGTAGTAGTAGTAGTAGTAGTAGTAGTAGTAGTAGTAGTAGTAGTAGTAGTAGTGATTTTATTGCAGAAGAAAATGATGATTATTTCTGCTGCCCAATTGGGAGCACGGCGCAGCGTCAGGAAAAGGGGAAAAAGGAGATAAAGATGTTGAAAGGAAGTGAAGAGAAGGAGAAGCAGCAGGAGTCTCATCTGATCATGAAGGAGGCTGCACGGTGATGGAGGCGGTGGCCTGCTAGAGGCGAGCGCTTAGCGGTGGGCGGTGATGCCGTTCAATTCCACAAACTCCAAAAGGCTATGGAGAGCTCGGAGATGGGAACGCTGACGGGAACAGGAGGTCGCTGGTTGTCGCAGCAGGTAGACCCTGTTGCCTGTAGGCAGTGATGACCTTTGAGCGGTCCTGTGCCAGCGCTGGGCAAGAACAGAAAAGGCGCTCGAGGGTCTAGGGTTCGCCGCAACGTTCGCAGGCCGGTGAGGTGAAGCGTCCCTTGGCGTGCAGCCGCGCCGCCGTCCAGACACAGCTCCTGCGCAGACGAAGCAACGTTGCGCGTTCCCTCCCGGTAAGGCCACACTCTGGAAGTGGCCTGGAATCGTTGCCGTTTGCCACTCTGGCATCCGGGTGGACGGTTGTGAGCAGCTTTTTCAGGCACTCGCTTGAAAAATCCGAGGAAGCGACTGCTCGTGTGAGCGGCACTTTAGAATGGTGGGCGGTTTTGGTGAGGGTGTCACTGCCTCATTGCCGGCCATTCCCACACGGGAAGGCAGCCAGTGAAATGAGATGGTGACCCCGCGGCAGCCAATGCCGAGAACTTCGAGCTGAGCAAAGCCCCCGTAAGCCCTGATGGTCGGTGGTTGATTAGGCTCTGGAGCGCTGGCTTCGAGTCACAGAGCACTGCCACTGGTTGCCCACGAGAGTCCTCGGCCAGGACATCGGCGGCTAGGTGGAGCCCCGCTAGTTCTGCCGCAGTGGAGCTCGCGGCGAAGGGGATCCGACATTGTCTGTTGACCGCCCTAGCCGGGATGGTGCAGGCTGCAGCGGCCGATTCGATGGCCAGTGCTGATCCATCTGTGTAGGCTAGCAGACTTCCTTCCAGATCCTCGTGGAGTTTGCAGGCTGCAGCCTGTTGCAGTGCTGCAGCTGGTGTCTGTTGTTTATGCGCTCCATTGAGAGAGAGGTGGACGTCCGCTGGTCGATGGTGTGGTGGAGGCAGCGCGACTGTCACAGGGGGGTCCGTGATCACCGGCTCGTACAGGAGGCACAGACCTCCCATCCGTGAGGGCGGCTGGCTGCGGAGTCTAGCCAGCAGGTCTCCGCCATCTGGAGCAGGATGAAGGCGGTCGATGTGCCCCAGGGCGCGTTCGAGCATACTCCGCGAGAGGCCATTCACCAGCCTCTGCCAGTGTTGCAGCGACCGGCGAATGATTTGGGAGACCCAGGATGTTCCTAATAGCACCTCTGTGCAGACCCTCCAGCTGCTGTCTCCTGGCTGTTGTGAGGTTGACCAATAGAAGGGAATACAAGAGCACGGACGTTGCAGCGGCGTGGTTCAGCCGCAGCCCCCTCTTTGTGTTGTAGTCCGTGGCCATGTTGCTGCAGCTTGCTGACAGCTCCCTGCACACGGCGCACCTTGGTAGTAGCGGCTTTGGCTGCAGGAATCCACGTGAGCCGGTGGTAAATGGCGAGCCCCAGGTAAGTGAGCATTTGCTTCCAAGGTAGGGCACGGCCAGCAATCTTCAGCTGCTTTGTGTAGCGTCGAGCTGAGGCCAGTGGATGAATCAGCATGGCCTCGGTCTTGGCTGTGGAGACGGTGAGGCCTGTACTACCAAGGAATGTGGTCAGCGCATCTAGTGCCCGTTGTAGCGAGCACCGAACGGATGGCATGAACTTCCTCGGGCCCCGGGTCCAGAGTGCCACGTCGTCGGCATAAATGGCACAGCGAACAGGGAACCGTGGGTCCGCCGGGAGAGATGCAGGTAGGCCCGCGAGAGCCATGTTGAACAGTAAAGGGCTGAGTACCGATCCCTATGGGACGCCAGTCGTGATATCCTTGGGCTCGCTGAGTTGCTGTCCAACGCGCACCCGGAAGGTTCTGCCGGTCAGGAATGCGGGAATGAAGCTTTTGAGGCAGCCGCTCAGGCCGAGGTGGTCCAGGCAGGCCTCGATGACAGCGTGTGGAAGTCCGTCAAAGGCGCTCTTGACGTCCATAAGCACCAACATTGCCATGTCCCCCACGACTTTGGCATTCTCCAGGGTGGCCACCACATCCGAGATAGAGTCGGCCGTGCAGCGTTGGCGCGTGAAGCCTCTCTGCTGCTCTGGGAAGTACTGGAGTTGGGCCGCAGTCCACTCTAGGCGTGTCAGTGCCACCCTTTCCATCACCTTGCAGGCGGCGGAAGTGAGGGACACCGGCCTATATGAGGATAGGGTTATGGCAGTCTTCCAGGATTTCAAGATTGGTGTCACCACTGCAATCAGCCAGCTATCCAGGAGCACACCGGTCTCCCAGATGGTGTTGAAACACTCGAAGAGCCGCTTCTTCTCGGCATCAGCCAAGTTGCGCAGCATTTGGAACGTGATCCTGTCAGCTCCCGGAGCACTGCGTCGCCTGGTCTGATCGAGTGCCGCCTTCAACTCGTACACGTGGATTGGTTCGCTGCACAGTGCTTGTATTTGTGCAGCCACCCAGTCCGCGTGGTGGCAGGAAGATGGGATTGATCGGGCGGCTGCCTCTGGAGATGGTGCCTGCGGGGCTGGGGTCTGGCCACGAACTGGTCCGCCAGAGGCTCGGCCAAATTGCCCGCGCTGATGCCCATGTGGACTGCCACGGACAGTACCTGGCGATGTGCACGCGGCGCCAACAGGAGTGACGTCAGGAGGCGCCAGGCTTGTGGTCCGTTGGGAAAGCGGTTGATGGAACAGCAAATGCCCTGCCAGCTCTGATTTTGGCGTCGCCGAGCATGACGCCTGCAGACAGCGTCTACACGGCGGAGCGCTGCCCAGTGTTCCAGTCGAGAGGTGCGCAGTGCTATGCGCTCTGCGCGGCATCTCGCGGGTCGCAGTTTTAGGTGCTGGATGTCCGGGACTGGCTGGCCCACCTGAGCAGTGGAACGGATGGTGGCCGCTTTTGCACTGTCTGCTACCAGCTGGAGAAAGGTCCCGGTGTCAGCAAGTTTCTGGCCGTGCTTGCGAAAGGTCCTCCGGTCGACAGTGAGGCACTTCCTACTCCTAGCGGTCTGGCCTCTGAACGGTTTGAGCAGGAAGGGAAAATGGTCCGACCCCTAGCTGTCCGGAAGCGGTGCCCACGTATAGTTACTGCCCTCCGTTTCCAGGCTGACATCGAATTGCGGATATGACCACCTGCGCCGCGCGCCGGATGAATGTGGATGCTCCGGTGTTGAGAATTGACAGGGCTAGTTGGTTCACGACATCCCACAGTCCCTGGCAACGTGGGCAGCAACGGCGGCTTCCCCAGGCGGTGTGGTGCGCATTGACATCCCCGCAAAGTAGGAAGTCTTTCCCGAGGCGTTGTTCCAATGGCAGGAGGCTGGCTGGGTTCCATGGCTGGCTTGGCCGGACATAGATGCTGGCCACGGTAGTATCGGAGTAACCCAGTCGTACCCGAACAGCACTGCATTGAATAGCACCGCCCAGCAGGTCTGCGACGTGGACTTCCGCCTGTGACAATTCTCGCCGCACGTAGATCGCGCAGCGTGGTGATCCCTGCTGGTGGCCCTCATCAAGGCAGGGGGAAGTCTGGCAGGACTCCCGAGTGCAAGAAGTGAGGCTGCTGTAGCCCACGTATCCAGGAAGGCGCAGGTTGGCTGCAGCAGTGTAGACCTGTAGAGCGAGCACATCGTACTCACTCCGCAATAGGTGCATGGAGAGGTCTGGCTGCCGCCGCCGCAACGAGTGTGCGTCCCACTGGAGCACGCTCGGGCGACGGCGGCGATGTCCTGCTGCAGGCGGGAGGGGCCTAGCCATGTTGACTACTGGGTGGGGGCACGCCACCTGCCTTGAGGCAGATAGAACACAGCTGTTGGTTGTCAGGAGGCAGCAGGTCGGCGATCGCCCTGAGGAGGAGTCGCAGGTTCATGTTCTCCTCATTGCTGGTGAACTGAGGAGCCTCCTTCGGGGACGGCCCTAGCTTGATGCTGCCCCGCTTCTTTGCGCCTGCTTGTTGTACACGCTGCTGCAAGTGGGGTTGGGGGGGGGGGGTTGGTAGAGGTCTTGGCCTCCTTGTCAGGAGCACCGAGTGCTGCAGAGTAGGTTTTGCCTTCTGTCGGTGTGACACGTGGCAGTCCAGAAGCAGCTGCTGCTGAGCTGGTGGGGGTAGCCCGTAAGACCACCTGGGTCTCGCGATGCGACAGGTGTGTGGGAGCTGACGCCTTTATGCTGGCCAGACGCCGTTCTCTCTTCCATAGCTGGCAGTTCGGCAAGTCGGCTGGATGTGGTCCCCCACAAAGCAGGCATCTGACCCTGCTCGAACAGCACGATTCCATCTGGTGTGGGCCACCGCACCGCAGGCACCGTACCGGTCTCTGGCAGGTTGCTGTGGCGTGCCCGTAGCAACCGCAACGTAGGCACTGCAGAGGGCGAGGCTGGGAGGGCCGCACCTCGAAGGGCATGCTGAAGAGGTAGATTCTTGCGGAAAGGGGGGGCAGCAAAACGCAGCACCA
The DNA here is from genome assembly GCF_013339745.2 of Dermacentor silvarum. NCBI lineage: Eukaryota > Metazoa > Arthropoda > Arachnida > Ixodida > Ixodidae > Dermacentor > Dermacentor silvarum. Next base: position 153,503,846 of record NC_051161.1, read on the forward strand.
GGGTGGTGTCCCGTCGTTTAGCCGCAACCACCCGTACCTTCAATGGTACGGCAGCCAGCAGGTCCTCATCGGCGTCGTTGCCATATACGCCTTGCACCACGCCGCTGCTCTGGGTGCAGTCGGCCGGCATGCGTACGGTCACCGGCCTCCCGGCTATCTCTGCCGTGGCCAGCAGGTGCTCCGTCCATTCCGGCGATGCCGCCTCCGCAGCCACAATGTTCTTCTTCGTGTTCACGCGTACCTCCTTTAACCCAGGCAGTGCGGAGAGCGCCTGCGCAATGGTGAAGCGGGAGGTACGGGGAAAGGCGGCACCGTTGTTTGCCGGACGAAACAGCACTGCGCGGGCTGTCAGGGGCGAGGTGGGCACAGAAGTTGTGCGAACCCCGGCAGTAGCAACGGGATCCACGGCAGGAGGTGCAGAAGGCGCAGGTGAACTACAGGGGGCCGTAGGACGTGCGGCGGGAGGCACGGCAGGCTCGGTCCCGGGAGGTGGGACGTTGTTCGATGCTAGGCCCGGTGGCAACGCAGAACGCTGGCGGCGTTTCTGCGCCTTTGACAGAACCTGCTGAAACTCGGCCTCGGTGGTAATGTCACTAGCCGTGGTGAGGGGGTGATCGTTTGCACCTGTGACACGTGGCGGTAATTTAGTCGTCGATGCAATGTGTGGCGCAGTCCCGACTGCTTGCAGTTTGCGCGAGGCAGCCTCATCATCACTGCCGAGCTCGCTGGGACGCGAACGCTTACGCGTAGTAGTGGCGTCCATATCTCGGAGGTTTGCGTCTATCGGCACTGGGACGTGCTGCAGTTCGACGGGAGACGCGCCCGGCTACCCCGTAACAGCGACGAAATCTCCTGCAAGCAGTACATCCGAAGAGCTGGTGGGGGTTGTCGAGGGCGCAACGGCTGTATCGAGGGTGCCAGCCGATGGTGTCTGCAGAGCCACAGCAGTGGCCAGGGAGGCAGCAGTGACGGTAGCGGAGCAGGAGAATCCTGAAGTAGGCGGGTTCCCGGCGATCTCGTGCAGCTGCTCGGCGGGGTCGTCCGTCAAAAGAGGCGGCGTCGCGAACATCCCCATTTCGGAGGTGGTCGTTGATGAGGCAGTAGATGTCGGCCGTTCGCTGATGGCCCGGCAGAGGCGTTGCGCCTGCTCGTGGTGCAACCGCACTGCCTCAGCGCTGGCGATGATCTGCCTCTGATCGTGGGCAGGCGACGCTCACCGCGTGTCTGCGCTACGAGCTGCGTACGAGGGAATGCCGCGGGTGGTAGGTGGTGGTGGTGGTGAAAACATTTATTTTAGGAAAATACAAGAGTTGACCCCCGAAGGCATCTAAGTGGACTCCCTAGTCCGGGATTCCATTGGAGATGGCCGCCGCTCGGGCACGCGCTACCAGGGTGCGCTGGGCGCACAAGGTAGGTGTAACTGTTGTTCATGCTGTATTTACAAGGATTAGAGAAAAAAAATGTGGTTGATCCCTCTTATATAGGAATCGGTATAGAACACGAAAGTGAAACGTGTCTTCACAGAAGTAGTGTAATGTTTATTGCACATTGATATATAATGTCTATTGGTGTTTTGTGGCTAAAGCGCCCTTAGGCGTTGATGCACCCACGCTGACGCCTGGTGGCACGTCTCCTCCATCACGACTACCAACGTCGATGACCATGAGCAACCGTCGGGCATATGGAAGCTGCACTACGCTGCACACGCTAGCACAACGCGAAAGACGAAGCACGTAACTGACACACTAATACAACGCGCAAGACAAAGCACGTAACTGAATCGTCACCGAGTCAAATCAGCGCGTACAGCGCGTCGTAATTGCAGCCTCCGCGATCAACTTCAGAAACATTTTCAGAGCTAATTGCGGAGGCCACGCTCCGCTGTGCTGAGTACGGTGAACGCCACCTAGGTGGCGTTGGTAGTGCTTCTTGATGCCAGCGTCCCTTCGAATGCTGGCATCGAGGCGTCGTAGTGCTGAGACCACCGAAGCGTTCACTGTCGGTGCGCGTTAGTGTCATAATGCAGTACTTCTCTTTTCTGCTCGTAGGCGGCGGCACCGCCCCGAGCAAGAGCGCGGGTACACGGAGGAGTGTTAGATATATAAGGCGCGTCTGTGTAGCTCTCTGCAAATGCGTTTGTGGCGCAATGGGTTAAACGCTCGGCGATCTATCGTCGCGGACCGAGAGGTCGTGGGTTCGATTTCCAAATTTTGCATGTTTGTGGAACTTTTTCTTCTGGTTTCTTTCTTTGTATTATGTTCGTGTACATTGTAAGAACGTCATTCCGTATTTCCGTATGACGTACTTCCGTGACGGAGTCACGGAAATATTGCCGTCACGGAAATACGTTAGTATTTCCGTGACGGAAATACGTCAGTGAAGTCTTGGTGGACCCCGGCATAAAACACTTTCGTGTTAAAAGATAAGGCAGATCACCCGTACTCACCTAACAAAGCCGCGACGACGCAGAGTTCTAGTCAGTCCGCCCAATACGCTGTAGCCACAATTCTCGCCGAACGGCATTTTCTTTTCCTCGCGGAAGGAAAAACAGCTTCTTTCCATTCTCGTACCTGTTTTTGCAACTGCGGGCACAGCAGGTCGGCATCGCGACACGTGCAGGGCCAACGCGCCAGACTCGAGCGCGGTGGAACGCCCGCCACAAAACACTCGCACGCCGTGCCAAAAATAAAAAACGCAGTGGACATACAAAATGGCGCCTTCACTACCTTCAGAAAAGCTAGTGCGTCATGCTTGAAAAGCTTGCAGATTCTTAGCGCCGCCGAGTTTACACGGCGATAGTGGCGCTGCCATCGAGAGCATCAGCGCCGAGCGCGTCCGCAAGCAAAGGTCGGCTCTCGCATCGAGTATTGTTTGCTTGAGGTGATGTTTTTTTGCAGTGCAAGCGTTTTTATTATTTCATTGGTCTACAAAGCATGATACTTGCCGTATTTATCTCTCGAACACTCTTCCAATGAATCGCTTTAGACCGCAGCGCTCTAGTCCGTTCAGCGGAAAGATTTGAACAAGCCCATCTTTTCGGCCAACAGCCATGCCACCCCTCAACTGGCTCCATTTACAATCTGCAAGACACGCGGGAGAGGAGGAGCCTGCATGGGCGACACGAATGGCGCTACTTTAGTTTTTTTAGGGACTTTACCCAAAGGTGGAGAAGGTGCGGGTCCACGGCGGGAGCAGCCTGAGTTGTCTGTATGACACGGGTGTGAGATCGTTGAGTCGAGAGGGCATGGGCGGCCCAGGCGGAGTACCCGTCGGCGGAGGACAGGGAAGGAAAGGCTGGGTTCGAAAAGCAGGCCAGTCCGTGAGGCGGGCTGTACCCCATGTTTTGCGCACTATCCGCGTGGAGAAGGCGATTCGCAGCAGACAGTGGTCGCTACCAAGAGACTCCTCGAGGTTCTCTCACGTAGCGTCCCGGATATGTTTGGTGAGAGAGAGGTCCAGACACGTGTCACGAGGGTGGTCGGTCGGCTGCGCCGGGGAAGCTGGGGGCACCCCTGCCATCTTAGCCGCGCAAACGGCTGCGCTAGACAAGCGCGCAGATGGCAAGAACTAAGTCCAGATCGTGGATAGCAAAAGATGAAGACGAAATTGGTGGAGACGACGTCGTTGACCGGGCGAGGAGGCAGCGAGGACGACGGTCAGGCGAACGAGCTCGGCGAAGTCCACTCACAGTTGCAAGAACGCATCAGTACGTAGTAGAAGGAGGGGAGCGTTGCATGAGACGCCACAGCGTCTCCCACAGACGCGAAAGCTCCGAAAGACACGTCCGATTTGCTCGAACGCTCCTGGAAGAGAGGGCACGCGAACGCACAGTCTAGGGTGCCTCGATGCCCTCGTCGCCCACCACTCCACTTCCACTGGGATGTCACGTTTGGTCTTCGCAGTGCGTTCACTACCCGTGAAAGCGCGCGTCCCTCGCCCTCGCGCGCTTGCACTCGCACATACAGCCTACAGCCAAGTGAGAGTTTTTTTCTATTGCCAGATGCGGCCTTCGAAGAGTGAGCCCTTAAATGCTTCCCTGTAAAAAGAGCTTTGTTTTGCCTCTTTTTCAGAGTTCAAATGACAGAAATGGAAAATGGCTAAACCTGTTGCACCTTTGGGTGTTTCCTTGTGGGCGGCTGAGACGCCTTACATGCTTTCGGTTTATTTTAGATGCGAAGCATCTTATGCTCAGGACTATGTCACTCCCTCCATCCCTACCTCCCTCCATCCATCCAACCGTCGTGCGTCCACACTCCTCCCCCTTCTCTCCTCTCTTTGTCTCATCTCCTCTCCTCTCGGCATTAATGCGCATCCTCCTCCCCCTTCTCTCCTCTCCTTGTCTCATCTCCTCTCCTCTCGGCATTCATCCTCTCCTCTCAGGATTGCGCAACGAATGACAACACGTGCGGCTCCGCGCGCGATAATGCGAAGCAGCTTAGGTACAATGTACCCTTCTAGTACACTGTATCTTAGGTTAGAGGCGCGACGGTAGGCGCCCCAGAGGCACCGGCAACAGTCAACAACGCCGCGCGCGTTCGGTGCGAATGCGGGCAAAACGCCGACGGCGTCGACAACAGTTCTGCGCGTAGCTGGTGCTGCTGCATGTCTAAGTTTATACAGCTGATAAAACTACCTTGAGTCGACTCCATGGCTGCTTCGCATACTACTCAGGGTCCCCCATTCGGGAAGATGGTGTAATTTTTAGGGGCGAAGCTCCTTAGGGTGTGGGTCTGTCCCTCCTCTGTAGTATGTAGTAGTAGTAGTCGTCGTCGTCATAGTAGGTAGCCACGTCTACTTTTATGAAAAAAAAAATTCCGAAAGTTGTGTCCGTAGCGCGGAATCGAACCAGGGACCCCTCGCTTCCGAACGCGCGGCGCTAACCACTACACCACGGAGCGCACATGGACGCACGCACCACGATGACAATAAATACCCAACATTACCGAAAGACTGCGCGTTTCTAACGCGTTTGTGCTAGCGCGTTACGGCCCGTGTAAGAAGCTGGTGTAAGACGCTGTGCCCTATCCGCCTTACCCCCGTATTCATAAACGCTAATGGCGTCGGCAAACGCGGTGCACGTTCCGGCATGTGTAAACGGCTGCGTAAGACGCTGTGGCCTCTCCCCCTTACTAGAGAGTACTGCACGTTTCTAACGCGTTTGTGCTAGCGTCCCCTTAAGCGGGAGATGGTGCAATTATAATGAAGGGCGCTGTTATAAAATAGGAATGACGTCACATATGGCGCGTGTCATTGGTGGAAGTCAATCGTTCGATTTAGTGCGGCGAGACTGGGCGAATTACACGGAAGATTCACGGTTTACTGATGATTCCCTCCGGAGCTTCGCCCACTCATCATCATTCACCCCGTGGATATGCGGTGTATTTTTCTTCCGCAGCAAGCCAGCAAGCGCTGGCGTGGCTCAGTGTTAGAGTAGCAGACTCTCGCACCGTGGGCCCGGGTTGGATCCCGGAGGGAAGTGGGTATTTTTAGGGGCGAACCTCCTTAGGGTGTGGGTCTGTCCCTCCTCTGTAGTATGTAGTAGTAATCGTAGTAGTAGTAGTCGTCGTAGTAGTAGTAGGTAGCCACGTCTACTTTTATGAAAAAAAAATTCACAGCATATCCACAGGGTGAATGATGATGAGTGGGCGAAGCTTCGGAGGGAATCATCGGATCTCCCGCTTAAGGGGACGCTAGCACAAACGCGTTAGAAACGTGCAGTACTCTCTAGTAAGGGGCAGCGTCTTACGCAGCCATTTACACATGCCGGAACGTGCACCGCGTTTGCCGACGCCATCACATGACTGCCGAGAGAGTATACCCCTCGTATTCATAAACGCTCCTCGACTTGAACTTGACTTGCCACCACTTTGGGCAGCGCGTTCGAAACGCGTTGAAGGTAAGGCGGAGAGGCCACAGCGTCTTACACCAGCTTCTTACACGGGCCGTAACGCGCTAGCACAAACGCGTTAGAAACGCGCTAGAAACGCGGCCTTTCGTTAATGTTGGGTATTTATTGCCATCGTGGTGCGTGTGTCCATGTCCGCTTCGTGGCGTAGTGGGCTAACGGCGCGCGCGCGGAAGCGAGGCGTCCCTGGTTCGATTCCGCGCTACGGACACAACTTCGGAAGTTTTTTTCTCATTTTTCTCAGACTGGTTACACACTACTACTACGACGACGGCGACGGGGACGAACGGGTGCCGCTATAAGGAGCTTCGCCCCTAAAAAAATTCCGAAAGTTGTGTCCGTAGCGCGGAATCGAACCAGGGACCCCTCGCTTCCGAACGCGCGGCGCTAACCACTACGCCACGAAGCGCACATGGACACACGCACCACGATGACAATAAGTACCCAACATTAACGAAAGACTGCGCGTTTCTAACGCGTTTGTGCTAGCGCGTTACGGCCCGTGTAAGAAGCTGGTGTAAGACGCTGTGGCCTCTCCGCCTTACCCCCGTATTCATAAACGCTGATGGCGTCGGCAAACGCGGTGCACGTTCCGGCATGTGTAAACGGCTGCGTAAGCGCTGTGGCCTCTCCCCCTTACTATTGAGTACTGCACGTTTCTAACGCGTTTGTGCTAGCGTCCCCTTAAGCGGGATATGGTGCAATTATAATGAAGGGCGCTGTTATAAAATAGGAATGACGTCACATATGGCGCGTGTCATTGGTGGAAGTCAATCGTTCGATTTAGTGCGGCGAGACTGGGCGAATTACTCGGAAGATTCACGGTTTACCGATGATTCCCTCCGGAGCTTCGCCCACTCATCATCATTCACCCCGTGGATATGCGGTTTTTTTTTTTTTTTTTTATTGAAATGAACTCCTCAGTAGCTCTTTTCTGTTCTTCCGAGAGCTGCCTTTTTTTTTCTTTTTTCACGCTCTTTTGCGTACTGTTTTTTGTTAACATTGGTTGAACTTATTTTGTAGCTTTGTTTCATGATACGCGAAGGTTAAAGCTATCCCGAGTGACTCAAGATCGAGCGCAACATTCTCGCGTACGCAGATCCAGACGCTTATCGCACCACGCTAGTTAGGTCGCGAAACCTCTCGAGCCATCCTACATGACGAAGCTTTGCAGGAAGCGGCGATAAACGAATGCAGTTGTATATCTTTCAAATGTTGCTTGGAGGCGCTTGAGTAGCGGCCTGCCAGTGCACATCAATTTCACACTTTCCGTATTGCGCGGGCTTTTGTGTTTCAAGCGAAGCTTGTATTGCCTCACAAGTGTCGGCGGTGATGGTGGTGGTGGCGTCCCGCTGAAAGGTAGGCCGATCCTGGTGATAGTGCCGAAAGGGTCAAAGCTCAATTACACATGCCCTGCGGGCTCGAGGACCTGTAACACGCCCTTCTTCTTTCTGGCGTTTTTATGGGCCAAAACCAATTCTGAGAGGGCTCCGGATTAATTTTGACCACACCCGCCGCGGTGGCTCAGTCAGCTAAGGCGTTGTGCTGCTGAGGAAGCTCGGCGGTGGAATGAGATCTGCGAAGTCTTCTTGATATTTAAACACATTAACCAAGGTCTACACCAGTTTTCAACAGTTAGTAAATCGTTTTGAAGGGAAATATTATCATGGAAGCTATAGATAGGACAGTAAAGGACACAATCGTCTGCGAAAAGGCGAATACAGGAGGAGATATTTGTCGGTAGGCCATTGATCAAGATTAAGAAAAGTAATGGTCCGAGGACGGTGCCTTGAGGAACTCCGGATATAACAGGCGCTAATGAGGAAGTATGCCCATTAATACAGACAACTGTTGCCTGTTTTGTAGGAAGTCACACAGCCAGTCGAAGACAAAGGGGTTAATATTTAGGTGTGAGATCTTAAGGAATAGTCGTTTGTGTGGTACCTTGTCAAAGGCTTTCTCGAAGTCGAGGAACAAGGCGTCTATGGTAATATTGCGATCAATGCTTGAGCTGATGTCATGAGTAAATAATGCAAACTGGGTCTCACAAGATAAACCATTTTGAAAACCATGTTGCTGTGGGTGAAAGAAGTCAACAGAGATTAGAAACTTGGTTATATGCGAATAAATGACGTGCTTCATTAATTTTGAAGCTACACAGGTTAATGAAATGGGTCGATAGCTATTATGTGATGACGAAGTACCATTCTTTGGGACTGGGATAATCTTTCCCACCTTCCAGTCCTGCGGCACCACTCCTAACGACAGGGACTGTTGGAAAATGTGAGACTGGATGACACTTGTGCTATGCTTGGTATTTTTTAACACCTTGGAGTTAATTCCGTCGATGCCTGCAGAAGATGACAAAGATTGTCAATTAGTTTGCTGATTCCATGAGGGCTGACTTGTATATCGGGTATAGTAGGGTGACTAAATTCAAGAAAATTGGGCAGTTCATCATTCGGTTCAAGAGTGAATACAGAAGAAAATGTTTCATTAAGTACATCAGGAACCACTGATTCAGGAAGAGGGTTATTGTGATCGTCGCATAAGGAAACAGTTTTATGGTGAGCTGGTTTAATTGTTTTCCAGAATTGCTTTGGATTATAAGGCAACATTGTAGGTAATGTAGTAGAAAGGAAACGTTGCTTAGCTTCCGCTGCAAAGCGCTGAAATGTTTTTTCAGCCACGTGGTATCTTGCACAAGCGCATGCATTGGTAGTATTTTTGGCAGCTCGAAAATGTCTCTTCTTTTTGTTGTTCAGACGTTTTAAGTTATTATTGAACCAAGGAGACGATACGCGCTCTGTAACATATATGGTTGGTATGTATTTATAATTAGGTCACGCATTTTGTTTTTAAACAACCGCCAGTTTGTCTCAACTGATCTATCCAGAAAATCAACTAGTAACCAAGTGCAGAACTCAGCTAGGTCTCTATTCATGCTGCCATAATCTCCTTTATCGTACAGTGTTAATAATTTCTTTTCTTTTTTTGGGTGTAATTGTTTGCAATGAATGGAACCATTAACTATTACGTGATCACTCAACCCAGGTAGAATTGTTAGTGGCGAGACATTAGCAGGGTGTGACGTCAACAAAAGATCTAGTATGTGCGCGCTATTATCAGCAAGTCTCGTTGGTTCCAAGGTTAACAGTGTAAGACCAAATGTCAGGCATATGTTCAAAAATTCACATTCTTCGTTATTCCTTGATAAAGAAGATAACATATCAAGCCAGTTTACGGAGGGAAAGTTGAAATCGCCGTATAAAATGATGGAAGCGTTACCGTGTGTGGACGTTATAGAGCAAAGTAATTCGCGTAGCGAAACAATGAAGGAAGGTTCAGCGTCAGGAGGGCGATAGCATACACCTAATATAACATGTGGATATGAAGTTTCACAAACCATGAATAAGGCTTCGATTGGTGTAGCTATGTTAATTAATGAGCAGTTAAGACTACGGTGGGTAGCCAGCATAACACCACCGCCTACCGCCTCCGTCGCGACGAAAAATATCAAAATCGGGGGAAATGCATAACAGTTCAGAATCATCAGCAGATGAATTTAGCCATGTTTCGGTAAGAGCAATTATTTTAGATTCAGTGGTTTCGACAAGGTATTGAAGTGAATCTACAGTCGACCACGAAGACACCGAAAGACTAGGACTAGAGAATGTGAGATCAATTGCAGACTGATTTTGGCCACGAATGTGGTTGCCCCAGAATATACACAAGAAAGGTAATTATGTAATGACCAATCCCACAAGCGCTTACCGAATGAATCTGTCTTTAAACCCCATGAAACATGATGCGAATTGAAATCCGCAGTAAGTAAAACATCCCGCCCACAGCTAGCTAGAACACTGTCAAGAGAGCGAGTGCCCTGTACACCGGAAGGAAAATAAGTATTTACAATATAAAGAGGGAAACAACCAGGTAGAGTCAGTTCTATAGCCAGAAGTTCGCACTCAGAATCTATCAATGCGAATAAAAATTTGACTTTGTGACATATTTTAGTCGAAATAAATATAATTAGTCCACCCCTCTTGTAGGGCGGTATACTCGAAAAGATCTGTAAAATTTTAAATGAAAAGTTTTCTTCATTGTCTACCAAGTTTCCTGTAATACTGTTATATCTGGATTAAGTTGGTTCGTAAGAGAAAACAAATCTACAGAATCTGATAATAGTGAGCGGCAGTTCCACTGAAGAACCTTTAACAATCACCCGGTGTTGTCCAACTTGACCTACCCCTTTCCATTGACCTTCCTGCTCAAGCCCCAACTCAGCTTTGTTCTGCGGATTTTATTAGTCTTCTTCCCCAAGCTACAACCTGCATCACCGTTTTCGCCTGTCCACCTGTTCCTGACGGAGCCTATGTCCTCACTCTCGCGACTTCAGTCCTGCTTTCCCACAATGTCTCCTTTTCACACACCGTCACTTCTGTAGCGGCCAATCAGACCTGTCTTCCCATCCTAAATTTCGGCCAGTGCCCTCAGATACTTCCACGAGGGATGTCGCTTGCCACTTTGTCACCGTCCCGCGAGTGCGATATTTCAACTCTATCTGTTGCGACACCTTCGACCAGTGCTCATTCTGCGCCTTCTGAATCTGCCCCGGCTGACGACATTGCAAAGATGATTGCACCGGACCTCGACCCCCAATCCGCCGCAGAGCTCTTTGACCTCCTCGAGTCCTACGCCGACATTTTCGACCTCAACGATCGCTCTTTGGGTCAAACTACGGTTGCGAAGCGTCGTATAAATACCGACGATGCGGCACCTGTTCGCCGACGCCCATATCTGGGTGTCGCCCTCTGCGCGACAAGTTATCCAGAACGAAGTTGACAAAATGCTTGCAAAAGGGAGTATTGGACACTCTTCCAGCCCGTGGGCTTTTCCTGTTGTGCTCGTCAAAAAGAAGGACAACAGCTGGCGATTCTGCGTGGACCATCGTCATCTAAACCAGATCACCAAGAAAGCTGTCTACCCGCTTCCACGGATCGACGATGCTCTAGACTGTCTTCACGGTGCCACTTATTTTTCATTAATAGACCTTCGCTCCGGATATTGGCAAATTGCCGTGGATGAAATGGACCGTGAGAAGACCGCATTCGTTACATCTGACGGCCTCTATCAGTTTGGGGTAATGCCTTTCGGCTTGTGCAATGCCCCGGCGACCTTTGAACGAATGATGGACATGCTCATGCGTGAATTGAAATGGTCCATCTGCTTGTGTTACTTCGATGACGTCATCGTATTCTCTTCAACTTTTGCGGCCCATCTTGAACGACTTTCATCTGTGCTTTCTGTTTTTCGCACCAACGGCCTGCAACTGAACTCGTCCAAGTGCCACTTCGGTCGCCGCCAAATAACCAAGCTCGGACATCTCGTCGATTCGTCAGGCATTCGCCCCGATCCCGCTAAAGTTCGTGCAGTGCAGAATTTCCCTGTACCAACCTCTGCCAAAGATATTCGCAGCTTTATCGGTCTTTGCTCTTACTTCTGCCCGTTTGTGAAAACTTTCACGCATGTTGTTCGTCCCCTGATTGACCACCTCAAGAAAGACGTTCCTGTCTGCTGGGGCTCTGAACAAGCGACTTCTTTCTCGCGCCTTATCACGCTACTCACCACACCTCCTGTTCTCACCCATTTTGACACCTTCACTCCGGCAGAAATTCGCACTGACACCAGTGGATACGGCATCGGCGCAATTTCAGCCCAACGCCAACGTGGGCACAACCGCGTTATCGCCTACGCCAGCCGCCTCCTCCCCCCGTCAAGCGCAATTATTCGATTACTGAGCGGGAATGTCTCGCCCTCATTTGGGCTGTGGGCAAGTTCCGACATTACATGTATGGTCGACCATTTACGGTTACAACCGATCACCACGCCCTTGGTTGGTTTTCTTCTCTCAAGGATCCCACTGGATGCCTCAGTCGCTGGGCCCTACGCCTTCAGGAATACACATACACTGTGGTCTACAAGTCGGGTCGTTTACATCAGGACGCCGACTGCCTGTCTCCTTACCCCGAAAGGGAAACAGCGCGAAAAAACACAGCAAGAAGACAAGAAGGAAGACACACGCCAGCTTGTCTTCTTGTCGTGTTTTTTCGCGCCGTTTCCCTATCGAATATGTACCGACTAGCCCAAGCCTCTACCGCCTTACCCCGTCGATGCACCGAACGATTTAGTGGAAGCCGCACCGATCTGTGCTCTCTCGCTTTGCGCCTTGAAAGACATTGGGGCTGAACAACAATGCGATGAATCGTTACGGCAGCATCAAACGCCTGCTCTCTGACCCATCTGACCCATCCCCTCACATGTTTGTACTACAAAATGATACCCTGTATCGCCGCAACATGCACCCAGACGGGCCCGAGCTGCTAATCGTCATTCCATCTCATCTTCGGCAGACTGTACTCCAGCAACTGCACGACATTCCCACTGCTGGACACCTTGGCGTCTCTCGGACCTATGACCGAATTCGGCGACGATTTTTCTGGCCCCCTCTCAACCACTCCGTCCGTCGCTATGTCGCCGCGTGTGAGTCGTGTCAACGCCGAAAACGACCAGCTGTACATCCCGCTGGTCTGCTGCAGCCTCTGGATATACCAACGGACCCTTTTTTCGAGTTGGCATTGATCTTTTCGGACTATTCCCTATATCAAACGACGGAAATAAGTGGATTGCCGTCGCTACGAACTATACCACCCGCTATGCCATTACAAGAGCCCTTCCCACCAGTTTCGCTACAGACGTCGCTGACTTCTTGCTTCACGACGTTATCTTACACCACGGCGCACCTCGTCAAGTTTTCACCGATCGCGGGCGATACTTTCTTGCCAAAGTCATCGACGACTTACTTCGATCCTGCGCTACTAAACACAAGCTTACTACAGCCACCATCCTCAAACTAACGGTCTTACTGAACGCCTGAACCGGACAATAACTGACATGCTCGCGATGTATGTTTCCTCGGATCATCGCGACTGGGACACTGCTTTACCATTTGTCATGTTTGCGTACATTTCCTCGCGCCACGACACAGCTGGCTATTCGCCCTTCTACCTTCTATATGGCCGTGAACCGACCTTGCCTTTCGAGATTCTTCTTTCGACCACACTCGACTCGCCGACAGAGTACGCTCGTGATGTCATAGCCACAGCGAGCCAGGCAGGTCACATTGCCCGCCTTCGTCTGCCTGCTTTGCAGGCACGTCAGAAGTGCCGTTACGATCAGCGCCACCGCGACATCGAATACGAACCAGGTGCTCTTGTGCTAGTTTGGTCTCCATCTCGACGTGTCGATCTTTCTAAGAAGCTCCTTTCGCGATACTACAGCCCTTATGGCATCCTCCGCCAGGTGAAGCCTGTCACATATGAAGTGTCTCCACTGGATGCTACCATGCCTTCACCTCTATCTGACATCAGCCACGTCAGCCGCCTCAAACCGTTCCTTTCTGGAACCTGTGAGTCGCACCCGTAAGGTGCTCCTTCCGACGGGGGTAATGTCACTGTATGTAATGTGGAAAGAAGAGGACATGGTTGGTGCCCTGGGATACGACAAAGAAGATTCTGGGTTTTCGCTTCTCTACGCAGCCATTAAAACCGATCTGTAAATACTAGTACTCTGCTTCCTTCCCGTACTATTATGATGAAGAAGTTGCTGCTGTCGAAGGGGACTTCTTTGATGCACTATCCTCCAATGTAAACTTCGACTGACATTTCTTTGACTTCGGATGGGGAAGTGAGGATTCTTTGTTTACATAGCTCTTTTTTCAGCAAGAGCATTATGTTCTGCGTCTTTCATTTCACAATCATGTATGGTCTGGTTGTTGGAAGCAGAATGAGTGGGAGGGAAACTATTGCACGCTGTGCCATCTCCCGAGACAGTTGTGTCTCTCTTTCAATGGACAGATTGCTGCCCCGAATTTATAAGTTGATTTGCTACCGAGGATAGACCAATAGCTTGTATTAACGTATTCATTTGCGAGGGAATAGCCTGTGCGATGCTTTCACCAAGGTTTACCAACAACTGATCCATTGCCTTAGCCACGGCGTTTTGAACAGCATTTTCTATGGTTGCAGTGAGAGCTGAGTCAGGTATCGTATTTTGTTTAGCCGTAACTCCAGCATAGCCAGATGTTCTTTCATTTACAATACTTGCAGCTTCTCTTCTGGAGCAGCGTCTTTTGTCCATAACTTCGAGGATCCGCATTTCTTGGGCTCGCACAGCACAGTTAGAGTAATCAGCCGGATGGTTTCCATCACAAAGGCAGCATCTCCCGTTTTCGGAAATGCAATCACTGGGAGCATGACTATCCCCACATGTGCAGCAACGTTGGGTTGATTTAAATGCACCGATATTATGGCCAAATCACCAGCAATTGCGACAATGAAGCGGACGCGGTGCAAGTGGATCTACTCTGAATACAAGGGGCCATATTTTGATCTCTGAGGGGCAGGAAATGCCAGCACAAAAGTGGCTATCACTGATTCTTTTGGTACTCTGGTGTTGTCCAAGACTCGATTGCAGCGATATACGGCAATCACTCAAGCTGAAGATAACTTTACCAGTTTCTGTCTGGGTTAGACTTGAGTCGACACCTCGTACTACTCCCTTGGTGCACGCGAGGTAGGTAGGGATAAATGCACTCACCGGAATGGCTGCGAAAAATGTTCACTTGAGTAAGTCCGCACCACATGTCTGGTCTGGTGACCGACAAACAATGCCTCCTCGGCCGAACTGCTTTACACCCGAGATGGTCTGGTACAATGGAGTAGCATCATGAAGAGCCTCCTGGGTAGCCTGAGTATTATTCAATTTAATGAAGCCTCCACTCACTGGAACGATTTCCACGGTGATGCTGGTTACACCACTACGTGGGAAGAAATCCAAAGGTATCTCATGATTAGGAAGAGAAGATATCGAAGTGGAAAAACCCCTCCCGGGGGAGTTCTTGGACATCAGCCTAAGCTGAAGCGGGTAATACTAAGGAGAGGGTACGTTATTATTGAACAAAAAAGGACAACATCACCCGCTACTCAGACAAACCACCTAAGATCGAACGCAGGCGTCGCTCAGTCCTCGTCCGTCCGCGTGCAGCCGCGAGAGACTTGCTATACTGCTCCGACTAAGCACTCAAGCATCTTCGACTTCGCCCAGGGGGATAACGCGCCGTCCATTCCTGCGTCTCTAACCAAGCCCAGAATTAACACGGGGTCGGCGCAGCCTTTTTTACAGAAACCCTATCGAGCATCATCGTCAGAGCGCAAGATTATCGACGAACAAGTTCACGAAATGCCACAGAAAGGAATAATACAGGAATCATCCAGTCCGTGGGCTGCTCCAGTTTTATTTCTAAAAAAGAAAGGTACTTGGAGATATTGTGTAGACTACTGCTGTCTCAATTCCATTACCAAGAAAGACGTTTACCCTCTTCCAAGGATAGATGACGCACTGCATTGCCTTCATTCGGCATCCAATACTTTTCTTCTGTAGATTTGCGATCGGGGTACTGGAAAATCCCAATGCACCCGGCGGACAAAGAAAAAGCGTTCTCTTTCTTGTCTTCTCCGTTGACACTCCTTCGTCTTTCACTTAAGCGGCTACACTGACTGTAATAATATCATTGGTAGACAGAAAAGCAGGGAAGAGATTGATACCGCCGGATCCGTTAGAGACAGAGATAGCGGTACAAGGTAGGTAGATAAGTTTTAAGAAGGAGAAAAAACATTAAGGAACTGTATACAAAAATTGCTATAATTAAAAACATGTATAGCATACCTAATTGACTCAAGCAGACTAGGTGACTTGTCAAAGTCCCGTTTCAAAGAAGCTGTAAATAAATCATCAGTATCATCGTAGCCCTCGGCTGTAGCACACGGATACATTTATTTGTATTTGCCGCCGCTCATGTTTTGCTTAAAGTACAGTACAATTTATTCAGTGCTGACCTGAAATGCTGAGGCAATGATAGAATAAATACAAATTTGCGCATAAAAACAGCGTCTTATGACACAGAGACGCTGATATGAGGCGCCTGGCTTTGCAAACGCTCTTACTTTTGATTATAGTAACAGGTTCTTGCTTTCCTTGCCTTGTCGGTCGCTTCCTGCCTCTCGTGAGCGGTCTGTTCGAAGTTTAGAGTGGTCCATTTCATGTCGATACAGGCAGAAGTGAACTACACTGTACTTGAGAGACGAAACTCAACGTCGTACCCGCCTACGGTGACCGGGCCGTCTATTGACCCCGCAGGTAATGGGTCTACGTGCACGAACCCATCGTTTGATAGGCTCTCATTCTACAAGGATTCGCGCAGAGCGTATCCGCCCCGAGCACGATTATCTGCCGAAAGCCGGCCACGGCTCTATGGCGGGTACCGACTCGATCCGAAAAGGTTGGCTGAAATTTCCAAGCCAGACTTGAAACCTAACTGCATGCACTGGGACGCGCTAAGCACATACCAAGATGACATTCGGCAAGCCCTCACGCGCGAAGCCTGGGAGCTTGTGATCCAAACGGATGACCCAGAATGCCACGTCGTAATGGCAGAGTGGGCTAACTGCGTCGCGGTCACTTGGCCTCCAGGCTAGCTCCTCGGCCAGGGTCTCACCTACCAATTTACGCCTACAATAAAGTTTACTTCTCTCTCTATCGGCTGAACAAAATCGGCACCGGATGTAGCTGGGCATAGACTGCTGGCATCAGCTGACGACCATTCATTTCATCTTCAGAAGTATGTGTCCATTATATTTTTGGTGTGTTTAAGTATATATAAAACCGCAGCTGAGGCGGCAATCATGTTGTCGGTGCAATGTTTTCTGTCCGCGGCTGATGTTATGGAGACTGGCCGAATGGCAGTCTTCAGACTGGTTTTGTCGGTACGGCGTAACTGAATCCCCTCACACAGTCCCAATTCGCTGTTGTTGGCCACATCGGCGGCGTGGCTGGCCAAATGTGGCCGAAAGCCTCTCAGCGACACAGTCTGCCGACTAGTGGGTTGATTATCGGCGTCGTTGTCTTGTAGTTCTTTTGTCGGCTTCAGCGTCGGGTTGACGTTGCGTGCATAAGCCTTAACGCAATGAACAGGACGAACAACTCAACCCCAAATTCGAACACTTCACTACTCTCCTAATTAGAATTTCCGCAATATAATTATACTACAAAAGTTAGAAGCAACAAGCGTTGCAAACTAGAGATCAGGCATTTGCAAGTTAACACCTGTGCACCGGCAGTGGATGCTATCGTTGAGTTATAATGATGAGTTAACTAATGTATCGAAGCATGTTAAAATATACATTACAAGTACCGTATCGGATGGAATTAAATTTCCAGTAATTTGTATCTGCACCTTAAACAATTGTCGGCTTACTGCCTTTTATTTGTATGGCGTGTAATGAAGAAAAGCGACACTTGGCAGCGGGCGCTCGCACGACGGCCGCTGGGCGAAGACATTTGCAAGGTATCTTTACCGAGCCCTGCTGCTAATGCAGTCCTAATTCTCTCATGAATGCCATTGCATTCTTGTGAGTGAATTTGCCGGTATTTTCGTATCATTCTTAAAAAGGCTATCAGTGATTCCAACGTCTTTATGCCGAATAATATTTTTTGTGAGCTGAAAAATATCACGTGCCAAAGCAGGCATGCTGGACAGAATGCCAGCAATATATTCTACATCCACAAACCTTCATTGGCATTGCCACAGTGGCCAAGAATTTACCTCAGAGACATCCATGCTTTGGGGCGCAAAATTATTCGAGTCAAAGCAGAGTTGTTTAAATAAAACAACTATCGCGAAAGGAGATATTGCCATATTTATACAATATTATTATTTGTTTGCATATCTCTGTAAATAAATTGATAAATATACTATAAGTTGCACAATATTACAAGAAATTGCACAAACAGGACTAGCTCCTAATACTAGTGGCCTCCCAGGTACCCATGCCAAGCCCGTAGATTCCGCCACAAAAAACAAGGCTAGAACAGTTACCGTGTGTCTAGCGTGAATCATTAAGAAACTAGGTCGTCTCATGACCAAAATATCTAGCCTAACACCGATTACAATCTCATAGCTCTCGTTAACAGGCAATTCATAGTGTGCTAAGGAAATTTCACCGCGAATACCTACCTCCCTACATTTCAGCGTGCAATTAACTTACCAATCGGTAGTAGTGGACAACTTATTCGGGTTAGTGTTTTTTTGGTACATCGCAAGAACTGTAATCACGGTACCATTGAATATCTCAAATATGGTTACATCTTGAAAGTTTACCTGTAAAGAAACGCAAAATTAGATCTCATTGTACTGAAGAAGTTCGCTGAATTATCGCTACAGAAATTCGTATACTACTCATATGCGTCCAAAAAAAATGAGGAAGATAAATCTGTTCCTACTTTCTTCCCCTAAATATTCGACTTCTTTTTGCGCGATGGCCTAGAGAAGTAGTTCGTTTTGAAGGGAAAGGTTGGCGCAATTTTCTGCAGCCCTTGAAGGAGCATAACGCAGCGCCTTGAAAAAAAAAAGAAAGAAAACGCGGCGTCTAGTCGAGTGGTAAAAAAAAAACACGTGACCGTCTGCGAGCGAACGGCAAGTGGAGATGGGAGGAGTGGCGCGCGTAGACAGAAGACGGAAATACAAGTGTTGCCTTGCTGACGTCACGCGGCGGCGGTTGTCGCGACAGTCGACTGCGGAGCGAGAGAGACGGCGATCGAGTGCGTTCGCCGGGTGTAAGAGTAGGGGTCTTGGTCTCGTAGTTCGACGTCAAACGGCGTGTCGCTTTATAGCCTACGCCACCGGTGCATCTCGTGACGGGTAGCTGGCCTACGCTACCGGGGCGTCACACGGAGGCTAAGTGGGCCCACATCGTTGTCTGAGCAGAGTTGACAAGGAAGGTTGCTTCTTTCGTGAAGAGCACGAGGTCGGGCATATCCAAATGGGAAGCTAGCCTATGCCGTCGTCCACTTGATCCACGCTAAGGACGTTGTTGAATGGAGGAACAGATTCTCATCGAGAACGAACAGTACTGGGTTTATTTACAACAGTTACATGAGTAGTAGAGAACGTTACGTCTCTCAGTCTAGCATGACTGGATTGTCGCACACCAGAGAGCCGCAAAAGTCCGCTTAAAAGCCCTCTGCCCCCCCTAGATCCCTAAGCCAGGGAAAGCTGCACTCCCATCTTCCTCCAATCGGAGCGGCGAGAGTCACCGAAGGGTCCGCCTAGTGGGCGAGGGTGCGCAAAATCCCGCGGCGCCTTTGTTCTCTGAATACATTCGGAGAAGTGCACTCGGGCACCCACTGCTCACTCCCCCCAAAACGGAGGAGACACTCGTAGACAGTTTTGGCTATGCGGCTCGGCGGTCCCACAAGACTTGCTGCAATACACGCGCAAATCAAAATACAACTAAAAAATCCCCAGCGATTCCATTCTACAAACCCAGAAAAATTAAAGCCTGGTAAATATCACATCCAAATCGAAACGCTTACCGAGAGAAGCAGCACCATGTCACCAGTCCTTCTCCGCCGTATTCAGTCAGTTGAAAGAGCTGGTCATTCCCAAGTCGCCTATAACTTGATCAGAATACCGGTCGGTCACCATGTCCCCAGATCCATGAGGTCAATCCCACCGCTGCCACCAGTTGTAAGAATTGGGGTCGCGGTCTCGGAGTTTGACATCAAACTGGGGGTCGCTCTCTAGCCTACGCCACCGGTGTGTCTCGTAACGGGTAGCTGGCCTACGCTACCGGGGCGTCACATGGAGGCTAAGTGGGCCCACGCCGTCGTCCTAGCAGAGTTGACGTGGAGGGTTGCTTCTCTCGTGAAGAGTACGAGGTCGGGCATATCCAAAGGGGTAGCTGGCCCATGCCGTCGTCGGCCTCATCCACGCTCAGGATGTTGTTAAAGGGAGGAACAGGTTCTCATCGAGAACGAAGAGTACTGGGTTTAGTTACAATATTTACGGTCGTCCCGAAAACAGTAGCAGCCAACTAGAAAAACTTCACTTCGATGACCGTAGAATCATGCTATCATTCTGTTCCGAGAACAATTTACGTTTGAAAAGTATTAAATAGCAAGTAAAATCGCCGACCTTATTTTTTAGGCTTCGGCAATTCACAAGAACACTGAGCTGTGCGTCGCCGCAGTCTGGATGGACGCTCACTTGCGGGTTACTTCACCAGTTGCCATTTGTGCGTTCCTCACACATAGAACATACGGCGCGCGGCGACTATTTTATAACCCTTGGACTTTATACGGAACCTCCCGGTGACGGCGACGACGACGGCAGCAATGCGCTTGGAGTGTCCCTATAATTGCTGTTGCAATAACACGGTTTCGTATTCCCGCCTAAAATCTTCGGGCACGCGGGCGAGTGACTTGCTGCGAATGATTTCTGTAGTGAGAGATGCGTGCTGCGAGAACAAAATAGGGTGCATGCGGAAGATTGATCTAAAAGAACTTGTGATAGAGCTCAAGACTAGCACTACGTCGGCGATTAGATAGATGTAATAACCATACTCTGGTTTCAGTACAGAAATACTGACGTCATAGAAAGATTATCCCCCGTATTCAGAAATGCATCCTAAGTTGAAGGCCAAGCATGACTTGATTTAAATGACGCCTGTCGTGAACGCACCGAAAGAAACGCAATGAGCGTCGTGGGAACGTTCACACCAGGCGTCACTTAGATCAAGTCAAGCGTGGGCTCCAACTTAAGTTGCATTTCCGAATACGGGGGTTAGAATCAATTAACCTAGTACCACTGTTCCGAATCGATTCACATGAGTCGATAATATATTGCCACGAGACAGTGAAGGGGCTGCTACTGTCTGTCGGACCAAGACGATGGCGACGAAGTGGCCAGAGCCACGCTAAGGCCTTGCATCCGTCGCCGCCGCTTGTGGGTCTTGTAACCTTGTATATAATTATAATTCCTAAATACACGTTATTCCCGTAACATTTCTTTGGTGGAGGGGCGAGGTACACCCGTCAACGTGCTCCGTCAACCAAGCACGGAACTACGAAAAGGTCGCCGTCTTGGTTGCTCCGTGATGACCACCGAAGTGACGGCGGTGCAGCAGCCACCGGCTCCTGTCATTCTTTTGTACCCACAACACCCGGTAACCTTTTCTGGCACAGATGGCTTGGATGTCAAAGAGTGAATCGGCATGTACGAGTACGAGCGCATCAGCGACCACAACAGGTGGGACCCCACGCTGATATTAGCCAACTTGATATTCTACCTGAAAGGAACGGCATGCGCGTGGTACCGCGCGGAAGATCTTATAATTTAGGACGCTTTCAAGCCGAAGCTGCGTGAGTTGTTCGGCAGACCATTTGGCCGTCAGCAAGCCCTTAAAAGGAGCTCGGATCCCGCGTCCAGACGACCACTGAATTGAACATTTCGTACATACAAGACGTACTGGGCCTTTGTCGAAAAGCTGGCACAAAAATGACCGACACTGAAACGATTTCTGCATTTTGAAGGGAACAGCCTACGACGCGTTTAATATACTTGTGTTCAAGGATTGTACTACGGTCGACGCCATAGTTAAGGAATGAGAACGTTTTGAACAAGCGAAGAGGGACCGCATCGCCCGCCAGTTCCTTCAGCTACCAAGCACAGCCGCCACATCGTCATGCGAGAACCCACCGATGCGTGGGCAGTCTCAGCATCGGAAGATCTAACTCGCATTGTCCGCCACGAACTCGACGAAATAGCTCCTACAGCCGATCTTCCAGACGTTCGGTCAGCCAACCTGCCCACCGTGTCACTCATAAAAGCAGTCGCTCGCCAGGAGTTGGCGAACCTGGATTTAACAGGGCACGCGGCAAGCGTCTCAAGGAGGGTGCGATGGTCGTGTCGCGCTCTGCATCATCCACCCAGATCATCCTCGAAATCGTCTCATCTGCAAGAATACACTGCTCTTCGCAACCGGCAAGTCACCTGCTTTCTTTCGATAAGAATATTTTCATTCTAGAACCCATGTGCTAAAAAATATCGCCACTTCAAGTTTTGAAGCGGTGACGGCCTCGCTAGCCCTAACCTACCACTGCTGCGTGCCGGCATGGCTGACGAGACGGCGACGTTACATTCCACCTCCACTCTATCCTCCATCGAGTTGGATGAACCTGAAGGAGAATGGACAACGCCCGGAAATGTCCGAAAGCCTCGACTTGCTCCCCGCCCAAGTTTTGACCTCCATGCGGTTTGTGTCCACCTGCCAGCGTTACCTTCCGCCACCTCCGCACAGCTGCTGGACATTCTCCCAGCTTTCGTACGAGCGGCAAAGCTACCGGCGCATACTTGTGCTGACGTTTCAGTCCATCTCAGCAATTGCAACCGCCTCGCCATTCTCAAGACCCACCACATCGAACTCGTCAGCCGCCTTCTCAGCGTTGAGAGTATCATGCTCGCTGGCCGCATATATGCCGTAGCTCCATACCTCGCAGCTGCCACCAACTAGTGGCGCGGGATTATCCACGGAATTGCCCCGGACGCTACCCCAGAAGAACTCCTGCGTCATTTAGACAGTTATCAAGCCGATATCCTTGGCCCGCCGCATGGGAAATACGAACTCCGCCCTGATCACTTTCGCCTGGCATGCACGTTCCATTTTCCGTGTACTACCAAGGAATCGAGTTCCGCTGCCGTCCCCATAAGCCCCGCGCCCATCATTGCACTATCTGCCTGCAATATGGACATCGCACGTGTGCCTGCCCCGGAAACCAGCGCCTGTGCCCCACTTGTTCCACACCCATCAGCCAGCCTGATGAACCACATTCCTGCTCACCATGGTGTCTTCATTGTCAAGGCCATCACACTCCCTTTGCAGAAATATACCCAGTTAGGAAGCAACGGGACGAAGCCTGCGCCAACGCGGCCAAGAAGCAGCGCCTCCTACACAGACAGCAGTGGAAGAGTCTGAACACGTCACAACCCCCAGTAAAACCCTCCAATCCCTCATCTATATCCAAAGTGCACGCCTCGTCAAGCCTACTGCCTGCACACGCCCAGTGGGGTGGCCAGCACCAGCGTCGGACCCAGGTGTCACCAACCCCTGTAATTCAACCAGCACCGAGTGTACAACCGAAGCCTGCGGAATACCACAAGCCTGCTCCGGTCAAGCAAGATTCGCCCCTGCAGAAACCTGTAGATCAGGTAAGGTCGCCGAAGACTGCCGCCCCCGCACCTACAACCTCCCCCTCTCCCTGCCGCGTTGAACAGCTGGAGCTGGGGCTCACAGAGCTTACTTCTCGCGTAACCGCACTCACATCCCTCGTTGAGATGCAACAAGCACGTATCGAGGCACAAGACCAACGTACTTCCAACCTCGGGACGCTCATTTCAAACCTCACACAGTCCCTTGACAATCTGAACTCCGCCATAAACAAAGCATTTAATGACGCCCCAGGCCCTATGGAAGACAAGAACCACCTCTTCAAGCGCAGCCACCCCGTACCCACTTCGTCAGTAGGCCTGGCCCCCAAAATTAAGCCCGCCACCCTTCTCACTCCACCTAATCCTTCCAATAAAAAGCATCATGGCGATCACAATAATTCAGTGGAACTGCCGTAGCCTCTCCACAAACCGCACCCTCTTACAGCAATGGCTCCTTACGCAAACCACACTACCTCATTTTATCCTACTACAAGAAACAAGGCATACGAAAAACATCCCAGGCGACCGAGCTCTGCACGCCAACCCCGCCGCGCCGCTGTCTTCCGTTTATATTCGCCGGGATATCGCTTATGAAGTGGAAGATGTTCCATCCACGTTACTTCCATATGTAACAGCCATTTCGTATTACCCAGACCCCCCGAACCCACCTCTCACACTTGTGAATGTCTACAGTCCCCCAAATTATACCACAATTCTCTCCTCTTTCATTTTCTTCAATCCTTTCAAAAACACCGTGACATTACTCTTGGTGGAGACTTCAATGCCCCAAATACCATCTGGGGTTACCCAAACACTCTACGCCCTGGCTGCCTTCTTCACGCACACACTATGCAGCACTCATATGCACTCATCAATACACCAGATACACCCACACGAGACGGAAACGCAAAACAACGTCATACAACACCTGACCTCACCTTTCACCATGGCCACAATCCTCCAGAGACTTGGCAAGTCCTTCCGGACACCCTCCTATCCGACAAGTGAAATTAAACTGACCCTCACTCACAAACCCCCAAAACGCATCACCCGGACCAACTGGGACCTCTTCATCGCCTGCGAGTCCAGGAGTCAACTCCCAGCTATGATGTGTGGGTGGACTCACTACGGCGAACGCGGTCGCAGGCCACCACCACTACAGAAGCTAACCCTACGTCAGACCCCGCTGACCCACACCTCATGCGTCTCTGGAGACGCCGTAAACGTCTTCTTAGTCGCATCCGTACCCAACCTAACAACATCCAGCTTAGACACACATTAGACACACTCAACACTGACATACTAATTCACTGTTCCATCCTTGAGACAACAAATTGGAATCGCATATGCGATTCTATCAACTCTTCCCTCCACACCAAATCAGCCTGGTTGATCCTCCGGTCCCTCCTTGGGCCGCAACCTGCTCCCCTTCCCAAAATCCAAAAGCATCTCTCCGAGCATGGTGCTATGGTGCTACTTCCCTCCTTCAACAGGTCACGGATATGTACATCCCTCCCCCACTTCCTTTCCTGTACCATGAGCACACACGGCCTCCCAATAGAGGTCTGGACAACCCCTTCACTCTGCCGGGCCTAGAACGAGCCTTGGCTCAAAACAAGACTGGTACCGCTCCAGCAGCGGACCACATGACTTACTCTCTGTTGAAGAACATGCCTGATTCCGATAAAGAATTTCTTTTACACAAAATAAATGAACACTGGACCAACGGCACTCTCCCCGATGAATGGACCTCTTCCATCATTACTCTAATACCAAAGCCCGGCAAGCCCGCCACTCTCTTCAACCTGCGACCCATTTTACTTACTTCCTGTGTCGGGAAAACCATCTTACGCATGGTACTCGCACGTCTTACGGATCTTCGCGACGATACTCACATCCTTCCGCACAATCAGATTGGTTTCCGCCCCCATATGTCTACTCAATACCTATTTCTCCTGCTCCAGGAAACTTTTTTCCAACCTTCCAGGTTTCAAGTTCACGCACTGGTCACTGTGGACGTGCGCAAGGCCTTCGATACCCCACTTCATGACGCTATCGCGCTCACCCGCGGAACACCTCAAGGTGCCGTGCTCTCTCCAACCCTCTTTATCTCGGGCTAGCCCCTCTCGCAAAATCCTTTTCAGAGATTCCGCACCTGCAGTCAATTCTCTATGCTGATGAAATAACCCTTTGGTGTACTTATGGCTCACCGGGGGAGGTAGAATTCACATTACAAGCCGGCCTCAACCTCATTTCCGAATTCCTTTCCCGCTCTGGTATGCAAGCGGCTCCAGAGAAATCTGAGCTGCTGCTCCTTTCCGCTATTAAGCACCAACGGTCTGTGAACCCCCTCCTTTATCTCACTCTCGCCGGTACTCCCATCCCCCGCACGTCATCCTGCCAGGTTTTAGGCTTTCCCCTCCAAGACTACTCTTTCACCCGCGCAATACAGTCCACGATCACCACACGCCACCAAGTAACTCACTTAGTCCGACGAGTGGTCAAGCGTCGCGGCGGCCTCGACGAATGCACAGCCAATCAACTTGTAACAGCCGTTGCCTTGAACAAAATCCTTTATTCCCTGCCATAGTGCACACTTACGCAGACGCAAATGCATCGCATTCAATCGGCTTTACACAGTCTCTATAAAGCTGCCCTACATCTTCCGGCACACGCATCCACAGCCAAACTATACACAACAGGCCTATTTCTTCCCCTTGCAGAGCTCTTGTGCCTCCATAGGCATCGACAACTTGGCCGCCTATGCAGCTCTGCGCAGGGTCATTGGCTACAGCAGCGGGCTGGCATCTGGCCCATTGACTTTCCTCTGTACACCCCTCAAGGACCTCTTCCTAGCAATCTCCGCTGTGCCCCTATTCCCTCTAATATGACCCTACATCTTCATGAGGGACGACGACAAGCCCACGCTCACTTCCACGACCCTTTTCTACCGACACTGTCACATGCTACGTCAACGCAGCGTATTACCAAACTGATGGTTCCACATCTTGTGTGACAATGTCGACCCCCCTTGGCATTCCCATCACTTCCACCACTGACCCCTTCTCACTTCCTACTTCTTCTCTCTCCCTTGAATTGGCTGCGATCATTCACGCCACACACGAACTAACCCTTCTTCCTCCCTCTCCTCGCTATCGCATTTGCTCGGACTCCATGGCGGCAATCCGGGCTCTTCGCGACAACAGACTTCCCGATAATTTTCATGACGACCTTTCTGACGCTCTCTCCCTTCTCTCCCCTGTTTTGGTCACTGTGGTGTGGGTGCCAGGTCATGCGGGGATTATCGGCAATCAGCTCGCTCATGAGCTTCCCGCGAGATTAATAGCCGGGCGCTGACGATCCCCTGGCCTTACCCGCCCATAGCGGACGAGGCACACTTTTATAAGCAAACTCTGAAGCAGCACTACAAACACCTCCGGCAATCATTGCAGACGCTTTCGCCACCACACCCTCGTCTCTCCACTGCCCAAGTACGCACCCTCAGGGCCGTCCAGCTCAACACCTTGATCACTTCAGCACGCCTATACCTTTATCGTTACCGCTCAGACCCCTCATGTCCCAACTGCCCCTCTACGTACGCAAATGCAGAGCACATCCTTTTCTATTGCCCCGCAGCCCTACAATCCCCTTACTACCCTAACCCCCCACCTCCTCACTGGCGAGTGTGGTTGGCGTCGGCGGCCTTCGCCGACCAGCTGGCCATGGTCCTCCTGGCGGAGGAATATCTATAGGTCTTAGTCTGACCTGGAATAAAGTGTTTTCTCTCTCTCTATCTCTCTCTGGGTTTAACATCGGCGGTCTGTTGTATCCGTACACCCGAACTGATCCCTGCCAACGCCACCCAGAACCAGGTCTACCCTTCACGCTACAGAAACTCGGCAGACTGGAGGACGGCAGACAACTGACCCATATGTTTAAGCTGCTGTCGCGTTGGACACATTTCCCGTCACTGCCGCAGTAGCTGGTCGTCGCCTTCATACTGCAGCACTGGATCTTGGCGTTGTCCTGGAGGCAACATTCGACGTTTTTCCCCTCACTCTGATCAACATGCTTCCGACGCCGCTGTTCCACACTCTAGGCTTATCCACTCATCGTCGCCACAAGGCCGTCGATTTCTATGGCCACGACAATGCCGGCGCCGGAATCTTCAGGACATTCAAGTGGACATTGTTACCGTTACGGCCCTAACAGACACTGGAGCGCACATTTCTATAATGAGCGCTGCTCGCCATATTCAGCTCCGCAATGTTATTACGCCTGCTATTCCAAGCACAGTACGAGTCGCTGATGGCAGCACGCCTGCCGTTCGTGGAATGTACACTTCCCGAGAGAGCATTGCTGGCCATCAGAACACTGTTTTGTTTGCCGTGCTTCTGCACTGTCCTCACGACGTGATCCTCGGCCTAGACTTTTTCTCGGCGCACTTAGCCTTTATCGACTGCTTCACAGGTGTTATTCAAGTGGGACTCCCTTTTGACGCCCACATAATATCCCACACACCCAGCCACTTATGTTCTGTCGCGTTCCTCCACCTACCAACGCAAGCCGCAACGTATGTCCCACTAAGTCCCTCTCCTCCTGTATGCGATGGTGAATACGTTGTTTCCCCGATTCTCAACGTGGTCCTGACACACTATGCCGTCCTCCCGCACACTGTGGTTACCGTACGTGAAAAGAAAACCTGCCTGTATCTTTTGAACTTTGGCCACTCTACCCATGTGCTACCTGCTGGTATAACGCTTGCCACCGTGTCGTCGTTGCAGGAATCCGATATTCCTGTGTTAGGCATCAACGGCTCTCGCAGTGTTTCCGACTCTCTCACAGCCACCGCGTCGCCATGTGCCGATTTCGAAAAAAAATTAGGGGCAGCGTCACACTAAGTGGTGCAAAGACTGGGTAAACAGTGAAGCTGGTGGCCCTTCCCTAGCTTTACCTTTGCTTTCCTTTGCTTAAGTTGGATTGACTTGGCTGGTTCTTAGCTTTGGTATTGCTTAACTTGGTTTGGCTTGGCTGGTTCTTAGCCAAACTTAGCCGACCCTGAGTATCGGGACGATACTTGGTGTTGGCGCGCAGTCTTCTAAAGGCCACTTTATAGTCCGGCATAGCGCGGACGCGTAGGGGCGCTCCGCACGGGGACGCCACGGCAGAGAAAGCACAACACTCCACCAGCTCATCTTGCTCGACGAGACGCGAATACGATTCATTCTGGGTGACCAGGCCGGTGCGAAATGCAGCATGTCGCATCTCGACGCCGGCTGCAGCTGGGGAACGCCGACAAACGCCGGATACGTCAGCCGCGCCTCGCGCTGTGGCGAGGGTAACCTTGGGGAGGAGGGCAGCCTTGCCGAGCGATGACGTTACGTGCGTCGCCTAGCAACAACTGGCACAAGCTGCGCGAGGCGTTGCGAGCAATGCTCGGTGACGTCATCACCAGGCGCACTTTTTTGTTCGCACTACGCAGTCTAACCAAGAGCTTAAACAGCTCCATTGCTAAAAATGATATATGCAGGCCTCCTGCTTACACAAGCAGAAGATCTGCGTCGGCTCTTGCTAACATATTCGGATATCCTTGATCTCTAAAATCGCCCTTTAGGCGAGACAATGTACAAGAGGCCAGACAATGTACAGCACAATATCCACACCGGCGATGCTAAACCGGTTCCCCGGCGCCCTTATTGCGTTTCCGCTGGGGAACACGCCATAATCCAAAAAAAAAGTTGACAGAATGCTGGCCAAGGACATCGCACCGTGCTCTAGTCCATGGACCGATCCTGTTGAGCTGGTCAAGAAGAAGGACAACACCTGCCGATGTTGTGTTGATTATCGATACCTCAACAAGATTACGAAGAAAGACGTTTATTCCTTGCCCCGTATAGACGACCCACTCGACTGCCTTCACGGCAGCCAATATTTCTCGTCTATTGACCTTCGCACAGGTTATTGGCAGATTGCTGGTGACCCACTGGTCCGCGGAAAAGCCGCATTCGTAACACCAGATGGCCTCCATCACTTTAAAGCCATTCATTTTGGTCTTTGAAATGAGCCGGCCACATTTGAGCACATGATGGATTCGCTTTTTCGTGGCTTGAAATGGTCAGCCTGCTTGTGCTACCTTGGCGATGTCATTGTATTTGGCCAATATTTGACAGCCATCTTCAGTGCCTCTTCGCCATTTTCGGGGTATTCCGCAATGCCAGTCTCCAGCTCAACACCTCAAAATGCCGCTTCGGACGCCGCACTTGGCCACCTCGTCAGTGCGGCGGGTGTCCAGCCCGATCCTGAAAAAAGTTGGCGCCGTGAAGAATTTTCCTGTACCTTGGTCGGCTAAAGACCCAGGCAGCATTATTGGATTGTGCTATTAATTTCGCCATTTCATTCGTAATTTTGCCAACATTGCGCGTCCCCTTACAGCGCTCAACAAAAAAGACGTTGCTTTTGCATGGGGCTCACCCCAAGCTGCTGCCTTTTCGGCGCTTATCGACGCCTTCGCGACTACTTCTATTTTAGCGCATTTTGATCCAGCTGCGCCTACAGAACTTTGCACAGATGCCAGCGGCCATGGAATCGGTGTCGTCATCGCTCAGAGTCAGGGAGGACACGACTGCGTTATTGCGTACGCCAGCCCCCTCCTGTCCGCACCGGAGAAGAATTACTCAGTCACAGAACGAGAGTGTCTGGCTCTTGTCTGGGCTGTCGACAAATTTTGTCCCTGCCTGTTTGGCCGCAACTTTACCGTGGTAACTGATCATCATATGCTCTGTTGGCTTTCTTCGCTCAAATATCATACAGGCCACCTTGGTGATTGGGCTATGCGCCACCAAGAATACTCATTTTCGGTAGTGCACAAGTCCGGTCAGCTTTATCAAGATGTCGCTTGTCTGTCACTGCATCCCCTGGAATCCCCTCACGTCACCGAGCAAGACACCGACCCTGCGTCTTCTCTATCTCAACATCATTATCATCATCAGCAGCAGCCTATTTAGGTCCATTGTAGGACGAATGCCTCTACCTGTGATCTGCAATTACCCCAGTCTTGAGCGAGCTGATTCCAACTTGCGCCTGCAAATTTCCTAACTTCATCACCGCACCTAGTTTTCTGCCGTCCTCGACTGCGCTTCCGTTCTCTTGGTATCCATTCTGCAACTCTAATGGTTCTATCATCGTCAGTCTAAGCTTTGCTACACCTGAACCTTAACTCCTATCGATGCTAAGACGGCAACGGGTTAGAAAAACTAGGACGGGAGTCATGGCGTAGCACCTACGTATTCCAAACATCTTCTTTTCTTTGCCTACACTGGCTGGCCGCGTTTATTTAACTCCTTTTTCAACATTCCGCCCCGCCCAAGAAGCAGTGGTTATCTCCATGTGATGCAGGACTTGAGCTGGTCCTTCTAGTATTTTTCCGTCTAGGGTTTTTACAGAACAAGCCTGCACCAATCCATCACGGCCGGGATATACTTGCAGTACTCGAGTCAGTGGCCAAGAACATCGGTTCTTTCTGTCGTCTTCCAATAAAACGACGTCATCCACTTTCACACTTTGGTTAGTGCTTTGTGGATAATGATGCAGAGATCATAATTCCAGGCGATACTCCTTTGTCAATCTTTCCGAGATATGATTCGGAATCCTTTAACGGTACTCGAGCTTCCGTATAACATCTTTTCGAGTAGCCTGTGGCCTCGACGAGGTGTTGCAGAAGCTGGGGTCCGGATTAGCGAGGATTGAATTGTCAACCAGGAAGTTGGCTAGACATACAGGCGGCGCTTCCCCTCCTTGTAAATAAGCCTAAATCAAAATGCGGGAGTTGCACATAGCCTTCGCTTGTAGGTGTCGAGTCCCCAACTTGTCATCTGTGTATTCTCCTCTGAGTGGAGTCCAGACGCATAGCGAAACTTTTGTCATCCTACAATCGGCGACATGAGCGCACCACTCCCTCAACGTCGCTTCCATTTCCTTCCGTCTTTAAGCATTTCGTGAGATTTCCAAATGCCATAACCTTTGCAATCGAAGATTGGAAGTTCGAGTAACAGGCGAGTAACTGCTTTTCAATCCTTCTAGTCGTTCTGCTTTGTCCTCGATGTCAGCATTTATGGCTATTGCCAACCGTCGAAAACAGAGCAATAGTTGAAGAAGATCCTCTATTAGGCTTGCCACGTTTCGAACCGTTCCTTGAGCGACAGATATCTTCCTTTTATATGCGACAATGGGTCGAACACAACTCGCAGTTATGTTGTCAGAGTTTTCTAGAATAATTTCGTGACGTGGCATGTAACATAGTCCGTCATAGTCAGATGTCACTTCAGGAAAAACTTTGGCATGCTCAAATTGCAAGTATTGCCGTGTGCTGTCATTATCTTCTGTCAGACCATCATGCTGAGAAAGCCTTTTGATTAGCTTTTAAAGACAATTGACATCTGTGCCACGGTTGCCATGCAAAATTTTTCCGGTCGCCTTCCTACGGCAGAGCCACGGTGCATCTGCCACTAAGATTTTTGGCTGTCTCCCTATAATCTACGAGGCTCTTATCAGATAGATCTTCGCTCGAGTCAGTGATGTTCTTGGTCTCTATATAACCGAAAGAATTGAGAATTTTGTCTGTGGAGTCTTCTGTATTATCCACTCTTAAGACGCTGATCGTGAGATGAGTGCTACAATCCAAGAGAACCTTTTGACACACTGGTCCTTGAGTTGTCCAATCGAATTTAGCGTCAATCGCGACGAGGCCTGGAATTTCTGCGCAGCGGATGATTTCCCCTTTAACGACTTGCCATAGGTAAACCAATCATAAAGTCCGAGGTATCTTCGAAAGCTATGATTCGCCAGTAGCTTGCCTTGCGATCTGAAAAAATTGGCTGTGGTTTAGCTCTGGTTAGACCTAGCCGCGTAGCGATAGCTAAAGACCACCGGCTGCGCTTAGGTACGCTCCTCTTCGGTGTTTTCGGCAAGACGTTTCCTCAAAATTTCAGCACGTGTTGCAAGGCTGGCTGCTTTCAGAGACGCAGAACTTGAGCAGCAGTCATCATCAGAGGTCGGCGCTGTAGATTCATCGTTAGAGGCTAAGCGAGCCCGTCTAGCGGCATCGCTGTCACGGTGTTTGGCCAACCGTTCGGCATGCTCCTCTTGAGTCTCTTCAGCACACTTCAATTCATTTCTACGGCGATCCCTGGCCTCTTTCGGGCTAGCCGACTTCTCACCATCCATACTGCGTCCTCAACTATGGCTGCGGCGACGCGAGCTCTCCCCTTCTATACACCCGGTTATCACAGCTGCGGAGCGCGGGGTGTGACGTCATACAGAGGTCGCAGCTAACGCCCAACGGCTAAATACCCTTGATCAAGGGGCTTTACAAGAGTGTACTAGAATATGCTTGAGTGGGACGAGCGGCTGGGGCGGCGCATGCTTTGCAGTGAGGCGCCCGACGACGAAGAATACTGTGGCGGCGCTGCGATCGAAGTGGATTGGGCCGCATCAAGGTCGCGCCATTGGAAACTGCTGGCGATATTGCTCGCCAAGGTCATTCGTACTACTTCTCGCGCTGGTATTTCCGCTCAGACTGCTCAAGTAGTGTTTATAATTGCATATAACATGTGTTTATGCCTTAAGAATAAAATTCTTTCTCTTCTTTATTTTATTTTTGAATGCCGCTCGGTGATTGCGCGTGCATTGCGGCCGCAGTGTCGGCTTTCATTCTACTATGTTATTGTACGGTTACCTTTGGAGAACAAATATTTTCTTGGTCTTCAAGTAGCATGTATCTCTCATGTGTACTGTTGCGCATAAAGTTTTCCATCAGTAGATCTTGCGAAACGCAGACGGAGAAACATATGTAAATTTCCTGCTTGCCGCTTCAAACAAGTAAAGTATATCTGACCAATCCGGCGCTTTGTACTCAGATTTACGGGTATCATTGTTATAGATAAAAAAGAGAGTAAACTGGAGCGCAACATTCCATTCAAGTTTCCGCGTTCCTCGCGTTACAGAATGCGGAGTAATTGGTACGGGGTCATTTATTTCGGTCTGACCTCGAGCGCTGTTAATGGTTTTAGTTAGTCATTCTATATGCTAATCTTTGGTCATAAGCCGTACGTTGAATTTTTTTCCAGTCAATACTTCAAAAAAGGAAAGAAAGCTGGCGCGGTAGCCTAATTCGTGGCTATATAGTGGATAGGGTGGTGGGCGTGGAGCAGAGGTAGAATACCCGGCTTCAAATCTGAAGGTCGTAAGTTTGAATTCTACTCCAGTCCACTACATTTTCAGGCATGGAGTGGTGCCTGACACCGGCAAGAAAAAAATATATATCACCGAGAGCTAGTGGGGCTATACTAGTTCAGGTGCAACGAAACTAGGAAGGCCCACTAAGCTTCATCAAAGTCACTCTCTCACCAGAACAGGAATTGGCCTCCCTGGTGCAGTATTCGGCCACTACCTCCCTCATGACTCCGACAATTAACCCACGGCCCTCAGTTCCCAGTGGCTGCGGAGCACCTGACCAAGGCGGCGGTCAGACCTGCTACGCGGCAGAGGGTGCTAAGAATCTCTGGGTCAAGACAGGCCGCCAATGGAAACTGAACCTGGCAACATTCAACACGCACACCCTCTCGAGTGAGGCTAGCTTAGCAGGACTATTTGAAGAATTATCAGGCATTTACTGGGATATTCTTGGTCTTAGTGAGGTTAGAAGAACTGGTGAGGCTTACACAGTGCTGACTAACGGCCACGTCCTCTGCTACAGAGGTATTCCAGATAAGAAGGAATCCGCGGTAGGATTTCTAGTGCATAACAACATAGCGGGCAACATTGATGAATTATACAGCATTAATGAGAGGGTAGCAGTCGTCGTAATGAAGCTGAATAGGAGGTAGAAAATGAAGGTAGTACAAGCCTATGCCCGAACCTCAAGTCACGATGATGAAGAAATAGAACAGTTTTATGAAGATGTTGAACTAGCAATGAGAAAGGTGCAAACTCATTATACTTTAGTCATGCGCGACTTCAATGCAAAAGTGGGAAAAAAGCAGGTTGATGAGGAAGCAATTGGCAACTACGGCATCGATTCTAGGAATGCAAGAGGAGAGATGTTAGTAGAATTCGCGGAAAGGAATAGGCTCTGAATAGTGAATACCTTCTTCAGGAAGCGCAGCAACAGGAAGTGGACCTGGAAAAGCCCTAATGGAGAAACAAGGAATGAAATAGATTTCATACTCTCTGCCGATCCAAGCATAGTGCAGGATGTAGAAGTATTAGGTAAGGTTAAGTGCAGTGATCATAGGTTAGTGAGGTCTTGGATTTCTCTAAATTTGAAGAGTAAGAGAGAGTGAAATTAATCAAGAGGATATAGGCCTAACTAGAGGCAGTAAAGGTAAAAGCAGACCAATTCAGGCTGGTGCTTGCAAACAAATATGCAGCTTTAGAAAAGGAAGATTAAGACAACATAGAGGTAATGAATGAAACCGTAACTAGGTTGATCTCAGAAGCAGCAATTTAAGCGGGAGGTAGGGCACCAAGGCAACCAGTAGGTAAGCTCGCCCAAGAAACAAAGGACCTAATAAAGAAACGACAGAAGATGAAAATGTACAACACAAGAGATCAGATAGAATTCGCTGAACTGTCAAAACTAATCAACAAGAAAAAAGTAAGGGATATTCGAAATTATATGCTGGGAAAGGTTGAGGAAGCCGTAAAATATGGACGCAGCATTAAATCAGTAAGAATAAAGCTTGGCATAGGACAAGGCAAGGTGTATGCACTGAAAGATAAGCACGGTAATATCATTAGCAATTTCAATGACATAGTAAAAGCAGCGGAAGAATTCTATACTGACCTGTACAGTGCCCAAAACAGCTAATGCCGCAAAAACGGATCCTCAGCTAGGAAGAATTGGCAGAGCAATGTCTTACACGTGCCGAAAGGGCTGCATAACGTTTTCATCATCATCATCATCATCATCATCATCATCATCATCAGCCTATATTTTATGTCCACTGCAGGACGAAAGCCTCTCCCTGCGACCTCCAATAACCCCTGTCTTGCACTAGCGTATTCCAACTTGCGCCTGCAAATTTCCTAACTTCATCATCCCATCTGGTTTTCTGCCGACCTCGACTGCGCTTCGACTGCGCTATCTAGGGGTGTAGGACATCCTTGGAGAGCTGAAGCATGACATCCTGTGTGGACAACTGTGGACGAAAGCCGAACATAGAGTCTGGACATAGGTCATGATGATCCAGATAGGCCTGGAGGCCTCGGCCAGGATGAAGTGCTCGAACAGCTTGCCGAGACAGGAGGTGAGAGAGATGGGGCGGAGGTGTTCGAGGCCAATAGGTTTACCGGGTTTGGGGATGAAAGAGACACGTGCAGTGGGTCTAGGAGGAAGGAAGAGTACCAGCCTGCCATGCGTATTGAGAAGGTCAGTAAGGGCTAAGAGGGAGGGGGTATCTAGGTTTCGGAGTGCCTTGTTAGTGATGCGGTCCGCTCCCGGGGTCGAGGTGGTGCGGAGCGTGAGTAGCGCCGCACGAACCTCTCCCAGGAAGATCTCCGCGTCAAGGTCGGGGTTGGGGGAACCAGTGTAGGCGGGAAGAATTGTAGGGTGGTCCGTGCAGAGGTAGTGGTCCCGCAGGTCAGTATCGGTGAGTGGGGAGAGAGGGAGACAAAACTTCATTTTAATGGGGCACGGAGAAGCGTCGATCTCCGTGGTGGGTGGAACCTTCAGTCCAGGGACCCAGCGGCGGTAGCAGCACTTTCGGCTCTGGCGATTAGCTTTCGCTGATCCTCCAGTGTCGAGCTGGTCAGCACCGTGTCCCACTGCTCGTGCGTTGTGTTTCGATTTGGGAAGTTATTGAGAATACTTTGGCATGCCCATGTGGTGTGATAGCGCGTACCTCGCTCTCAAGAGAAAGGACAAAGCGGCTGATAAAGGGTGGGGTACATCGCGTGAAGGAGCATGAGGTGAGGATAGGTGTTGGTCTGGAGTTGCCTCCAGGTCGTGGCTTCAGCTGTAGTGTGGGATGGGTGCGGTGGCGGCATCGTTCTTCTAGAAAGGCGGTAGTGCTGCAGTATATCGTAGTAGGTGTTTAGTGTTTATGGACTTGGGTCTTCTGGCGTCTCTTGCAGTGCCCGGTTGCAGTGACCTCGGGCTATCGTGTGTGCACGATGGTTCCCTCTGACGCCTTCGTGTCCCGGTGTTCAAATTATCGTGGTGCGGGGTATTTCGTTGAGGCGATTAAGAATATCGCGTGCTATTTTATGTAGGTGGCCGTTCACGTAGGCTCGACATGCTGACTGACAGTCTGTAAGAATATATCGCTCTTCGTTTTGTCTCGATGCCGAGATGGCGAGGGCAATGACGTCCTCTTTTGCTGCGGCGACCTTCTGCGTATGAACGGAGGCGGATACCGTTCCTGCTGTCTGTGTCCAGCCACGCTGATTACCATGCCCTCTCCATTCGGGTATATGGCCGCATCTGTCCAGCGAGCAGTGGAGAGAGTGCCGTATCTCCTTTCTATTGTTATCGCTCGTGCTTTTCTCCTGCCCAAGTGATATCCCGGGTGCATTTTACGCGGTGCAGGGGCCACCATTATTCCCTTAAGGGACTTGAGGAGTACTTGTTGATTGTTAATTGTCGCCACGGGGTATTGCAACCTTCGACGAGTTGCTCTGCCTGTTCTTGTGAGGTTGAGGCGTGTGATTTGCGCATGTCGGTGTGCTTCAATTAGCTCTTCTAAGGTGTTGTGGATGCCTAGGGATAGAAGTTTCGTTGATCCGGTGCCTGGAGGAAGGCCGAGGGCTTGTTTGTACGCTTTCCGCAGTAACACATTTATTTGGGATTTTTCGGTTGATGTTATGTTCAGATAACGTGTCGCGTACGTGACTCTACTGACGATAATGGCCTGAGTTAAGCGTAGTAGGTCTTCTTCCTTCAAGCCATGTCTGCGACTGGCAACTCTATTGATCATGCGAGCTACGCTGTAGGCAGTTTGTTTTAGTGCGTTTACAGTGTGATTATTGCGACCACTATTTTGCTTGTAGACACCTAATATGCGGAGTGTTTGGACTCTGGGGATATGTTTTTGGTTGAGGTGTATTTCTATGGCCTCTCTATTTGTGCTTTTTCTTCTGGATTTCTTTTTGAGAACGAGGAGCTCGGATTTTTTTGGGGGGGGAGCATTCCAGGTTGCACTCTGGCGTATTCGATGACAGCGTCTGCCGCCGCTTGCAGGGCGTCCTGCTGTTCTCCATCCGAGCCTCGAGTTGTCCAAATGGTAATATCATCCGCATATATTGCGTGACGAAGGTGCAGAATCTTCTCTAGATGCTCTGGGAGGTTTCTCATGGCGACGTTGAAGAGAAAAGGCGATACGACTGATCCCTGAGGAGTGCCTCTATTTGGAACCTGTTGCTGTTTTGTTCTTAGGGTATCCATGTCTGCCGTTGCCGTGCGGTCCGTTAAGAATGTTCGAATGTAGTTGTAGGTTCGTCCGCCGCAATTTAGTTGCGATAAGTTTTTAAGGATGGTCCTCATGAGCTACGTGGGGAGGAGTGAAGAAGATCGGAGATATCCTTGCGCTGGGAAGCGTTGGTGCGTGTAGGATATAACAGCACCCTGAGAAGCGACCACGTGTCGCGGAGGCCCAGGTTGCCGGCCATGCGGTCGCAGGTCTGGCCCCACTGTTGTCGAAGAAGAGAGGAGCAGTGCTCCTCCATGTTCGACGCGAGCCGTGCGAAACGGAGGAGCAGTCGGCGATTATGTTTATGAGCCTGCCACCGGCGGTGGAGAGCGTGATAGGCCTCCCAAAGGTGCAGTAGACGGCTGTCTGCCATGGTGGAGTGTGGGGCTGCAGGGAGTGAGGATGTGGCAGCACGGACGTCCATCAAAAGGGCTTCAGTCCAGGCAGAGAGATCGGTGATAGGAGCAGAGGAGGAAGTAGAGAGACGAGTGGAACGGAAGCGGTTGCACTCAACTATCTGGGTCAGACGATTAGAGGTGCGAGCAAGGGAGGGGAGAGGGAAAGTGGTGCAGAGGATGTAGTGATCGCTACCGAGGGAGACTCCTGTATTAGACCAGGTGGGATCGGCTACATTTTTGGCGAGGGTAAGGTCCGGATTAGTGTCTCCTTGGACACTGGATCCCATCCTGGTGCGACGAGCGCAGTCATTAAGGATGGAAAGACATTCGTTGTGGATGAAAGTCCACAGGCTTGCCTCAGTGCTACGGCGGGGAGGATTTCGAGGAGGAGATGGGCAAAGTCTGAAACGTCCAGCTGGTAGAGCACAGCAGCAAGGTTACGGTGCACCAGCGTGGCAACGTTTGGGTGGGCCTCAGAAAAACGATGAAAGGAGGTGTAGTCGTGCAGATTCACGGGAGCTAGGGGTTCGTGGAGTTCTAGGACAGATGGGAGAGTGTGGGGAGGGACGTTCTGGAGGTGGAGCTGCAGGGTGCTCCGCCTGCCGCGGAACCCCCTACAGTTCCACTGCCAGAGATTAAGGTGCGGGGGGTGTCTGGTCATGATGGATGACGGGGTCACCGGACGGAGTTGGGGTAGGTACCGGGGTGAGGGGGGCGGGGAGCGAGAGGTGCGCGAGGGTGGCCTCAGCCGCACTCTGGTGGGCCTCTAGGACCGCGACCCTGTGGTCTAGGGCGGTAATGTGGGATTCTATGGTAGCCACGCGGTTGTCGGCACTGGCGACGTGCTCCTCAAGTCGCGCGAAGCGTGCCATGACGCGCTGCTCAAACGCCTCCAAGAAGCAGGCTGTTTTGCGAACGAGGTCTCGCTCGGGCGCGACGTCGTTGGAGGGGGGTGATCGGCGTTTGTGCGGGGGGCGGCGGGTGGGATAGAGGCGCGCGATGATGCAGCCGAGGGTGCCGTGTTCATTGACTGCTTGGCGCTGAGCCGTGCTCCCTCAAGGGCTGCAGAAGATAGCGCCAACCTTTCCCTTTCCCTCAAGAACCACTTATCATCATCATTGACTGCTCATCTGGCCCCGGCCGAGGCTGCGTTTGTGAAGGTGCGGGAGCTGGGCAAGGAGGAGGAGAAGGAGCAGGGGAGGACAGATGCGCTAGTGCAGCCTGCAACTGGCGCGACAGCTCCTGAATTTGTAGCTGCTTGGCAGCTATAGTGGCCTTGAGGGCCGTGGTTTGGGGGCCCGACGTGTGAGGCTGCGATTTCCAGCTCACCGGTGGTAAGGTGGTGAGGGCTGTGGACGCCTCGGACCTGGGCAGAGGCGGGAAGGAGACGGTGCGGTGGCGGCTGGCAGACCGGGCACCACCGGAGGCAGAGTGGCGGCCGGAAAGCCGAGAGGTCTTGTGGATGGGCCCGGTGAGTGGCGCTGGTGGGGGAGGCTGGGGCTTAGAGGTGGCCGGAGGTGACGACGGGCCGTTCCGGTCGAACCGGAGATTGCACGGACGCGAGCCCGTGAGGCGGGCTCCCTTGCACAGGATTCAGCAGGGGACGGAGGTCAGGGGCTCGACTGCCTGGTGAGCCTGGCCGCAGCAGTGACAGAGGGCGGACTTGGACTTGGTGCAGACATCCGCGCGGTGACCAGGAGCCCAGCAGTTAGTGGAGGCCTCGGCTTTCAGGCGGAACGGCTGGCAGCGGTAGATCCCTCAGTTGAAGACGATAGCACTGGAGAGGGTTGTAGTGCCGACGAAGGTGATGAGGATGGGTTTGGAGCGCCCCATCTGGCGTGCGTCGGCGATGGCGTAGGGGGTGTTGACGTTCATGGGTTGTAGATCTTGGACGATCTCGTCCTGTGTTTGGGAGGCCACGGCGTTGGATATGATGCTGCGGAGGGCGTTGTCTGGTGCTGCCATGTAGGCACGCAGGGGGTAAGAGGTGGGACACAGGCGGAGTTCCGATACCCTGAGGTAGAAACGAGCGCGTGGCTCAGATGGGGTGGGTGCTGACAGTAAGGGAGTTGTTGTAAGGATTGATCCGTACATGGTCGGCGGTGCGGGCGGTGCCACAGTCGATGGTGGCAAGAGTGCAGAGGATTTGCAGCAGGGCTTCGCTAGTTGTAGTGCGGAGGTCAAGCCCCCCCTCTCGGTCTGAAAATGATATTGAAGTCCTCTGCTGGGAGGTGAGGGAGGGGAGCGTGACGGCGGAGAGTGGTAGTTCAGGGGGTGGCGGCTGGCGGTGGAGTAGGGGTCATGGATGGGGACGAGGCAGGCGGCATCGTGGCAATGGCCTGGTGGGCCGCGGCTGCACGGTGTTTTTCACGCTACGGATCCACCGTGAGTCGGCTTCTAGCTCAGCAGGGCGATGGAGACGCCTTCGACTTGGTGTGCCATGTGGGCGGCTTGGAGGGCTGCGAACGGCTTCGGCAGAGGCGGCGAAACCGGGTGGCGTCGGCCGCAAGTGTGGCGTGGAACACAGCTGCGCGTTGCGCAGTGGCTCGGAGTCGAGAGTTGCGCGCTAGGCTTAGCGCGTCGGTGGCGTGGCAGATCACAAAAAAGGTTCGAAATGGTCGAAATTCCACGGAATCAGCCTCCGAGAGTGTCAAACGAATCCTCTCACCTTCACGGATGCGTTGGTGAAGTTTCGTGAAGAAAGGGTGCAGAGCTGCGGTGAAACGGGTCAAGAAGTACGGATCCCATGCGAGGCACATCCGTTCAGCGTTCCGCTCGCGGCGGCCGGCCTCTCTCCCCGTGAAAGCGCGCGTCCCTCGCGACCTTTCACTCGCACATACAGCGTCCGGCGCGCAGCGCCGATTTCGTTGACGTCATGAGGTTCCGTTGACGTCATAGGGAACCTCATGGCGACGGCGACGGCAGAAATCTGCTTTGTAGTGTTAATATAATTGCTATAGCAATAAAACAGCAGTTCACCTGGCTAAAGCTACATTTGGTACCGGCCGTCAAGAGTCATGGGCGCACCAAAGCATCTAAAGCACACAAAACACCGCATATCCACGAAGTGAATGATGAGTGGGCGAAGCACCGGGGGATCATTCGGGCAAAAACGTTCTCCGGAAGCTGGAAGCTGGTTTCTGGAAACGGAAGCTGAACCGGAAGTGGAACCAGAAGCGGAACCGGAAGCGCAAGGCGGCTTCCGGTTCCGGAGCTACGGACTACGAGGGACAAGGCTCGGCCCTAAGATGCTTCGCCCCTAAAAATGTACTGCACAGACGTACTGCGAGAAAAACTGGGTGTCCGGCAGTGTCCGCGTAGCGTAGCGCCAGCGACCGCGTAGCGAACGCGCGTTCGCTAGTAGAAGGCGCGCTTGACAATGACAGCAAAATTGAAGACTTCACGCTGTATAATCCCTGCCTCAAATATATATTGCTACGCGAGAGACATTCATCCTGGGGCAGACGACGAAGAAGACGGCTCTCTCTGGTGCTGGTGGCTGTCCACCATCTTGGCTACTGTGTCTCTCTCATACTGTAAATACAGTGTAAATAGTCCCGCCTTGTGCCGTTTTACGTAACATCTTTTTGGTGGAGGTGCTGGGTAGTTCCCTGTTTCGATCACGGAGCTTCGCAACGGCCGCCTCATCACGGTTGCGACCATGTCAGTCGGTGCAGGCACATCGTCTTCTTCGTCGTCTGCCCCAGGATGAATGTCTCTCGCGTGTCTTTCGACATTCTTGATCGACCCCTGAGCCAGACTAAGATTGTCGCCCACCGTATCAACACTGGCGACTCTTTGCCCATTCGCCGTCGACCTTACCGTGTGTCCGCATCAGAGCGCGAAGTGATTCAAAAAGAAGTGGCTAAAATGCTTGCGAAGGACATCATCGAACCATCTTCTAGTCCTTGGGCCTCTCCCGTCGTATTAGTAAAGAAGAAAGACGGTTCCTGGCGTTTCTGCATTGATTATCGGCACCTCAACAATATCACCAAGAAAGACGTGTACCCTCTTCCACGTATTGACGACGCCCTCGACTGCCTCCATGGTGCCACCTTCTTTTCATCCCTGGACCTTCGATCTGGCTACTGGCAAATCGCTGTAGACGACCTGGATCGTGAGAAGACCGCCTTCGTGACCCCTGACGGCCTTTACCAATTCAAGGTCATGCCTTTTGGTCTCTGCAATGCACCAGCCACGTTTGAGAGAATGATGGACAAGTTCGGCAAAATGGTGAAAACATAAATTTGCTGTTGAAATAAAGCACTATTTAAGAGCGTACTATGCGCAATCAGCCTTGGTGCTCGCAGCGAAAGTACGTTGAATATGCCGCGGAGCGCGTCTCCGCACTAACCCAGTTCGCTCGCAGCACCCTCGCACAATTTTTCCACACGCGGCGCCTCTGTAGCCTCAGCGGGAGAGCGCCGTTGGGTCCACTCGACAATTGTCTAGTACACTCTAATTGGGGCGGAGACGCGCTCCGCGGCATATTCAACGCACTTCCGCTGCGGGCGCCGAGGCCGATTGCGCACTGTACGCTTATAAAATAAGGCTTAATTTCAACAGCAAACCTAAGTTTACACCATTTTGCTACAATACCTACAAGCCTACAATAGCGTTATTCGACCTATACTGAAATACGCAAACGTAACTTAGCTCCCGGCCAGAAAAAAAAATTGTTACAAAAACTGGTAGGTGTGCAAACAAAGGCCGTATAAATGGTTTACAAGTATGATTTAATCGATAACCCTCAGAATTACTTGTAAGATCTAGACTTTTAACGTTATGTAATCGCGCGAACTTTGCACGCACAAAATGATGTTCCAACTTCTTCATAAACTGCTTAAGATTGACAGTTAAATCTGTGCAAATACAACTATATTTGCCGTGTGACTGGCCACTCAATGCACTTTGCGTGCATTCGCGGACTTCTTTCACGCTCGGAAAAACGCTTTTATTTGGCACGTATTGAGTAACACAAAGCTGTATCGGCAGCTTTTCATCCCTTTAAACCCCTTCCCCCGTGTAGGGTAGCAAACCGGACGTGCTTCTGGTTAACCTCCCTGCCTTTCCTTCTTTTTTTTCCTCCTCCTCCTGTATCGGCAGTTTTCATGCTGCTCTACAATTTTCTCATTGGCACTTTTAATCTAATAATAATAACCAGTGGTTTTTATTGGCGCAAGGGCCAGATATGGCCAAAGAGCGCCATGACAAATGGTGATGGTTTTTCAATGTACTATAAATAGACTGGTATATGAGTTATAAATGGTTGATGTAGCGTGACTGTAAAAAGGCCTAAAATCAAGTCGCTGTAAATTGCGTAAAATATATTGGTATTAAAACAATGACAATGACTAAAGATTTGAGTTATGACTATAAAAATTCCGTTACGAATTAATGATATACTAAAGGTAAGGTAAGGAAAGAGTGGAGAAGGAAAGGCAGGGAGGTTAACCAGTTCAGGACAACCGGTTTGCTACCCTACACATGGGAGCGGGGTGAGGGGGAATGAAAGATGGGGAGGAGAGAGAGAGAGAGCACATAACGTACACAGCACACACATCGTCAGTCGCAGTCCGTCACTCTTGCGTGGTACGTGACATCACTGTCATAGCCGCTTGTCTAAGCCCGTTTCCTTTAAAAACCTAAGCAGTCCCTTCGTTGCTTTCAGCTGCGATGTCTTCTGTCGACGACACGCGAGAATGGTTTCAATTGACAGTGGTCGATTGTCCAGATGTGCTAGAACGGACGCCAGGGACTGTCTCGGAACATTATATTCAGGACAGTCGCATAGAATATGTTCTAGCGTCTCCTCGCGAAGACAGGCATTGCAAAAAGGGTTGTCGGCCATTCCAATGAGGAATGAATACTAAAACGTATACAATAGCACTAGTGCCTCAAGAGGTCCCTTGAAATCAAGGGCTGAGAGACACGTGCTGTACAAACTTTTTGCACTGCAGCTGCAGCCTGCAAGACGAGGCTGCGCTACAGATACCCTGGCCAGATGATTTGTAAAGCGTTTACGTCTGCTAAAAACTTTAGGACTGTATTAAAATCAAAAAGCGGCTCATGGCTAAGAAAGAATGCTGGGTGAAGAGGGATGTGCTCACGATATGCGGGATAAAAGTACTTTTTACGCTGAGCTTCTATTTCAGGGCACTGTACAAAAACATGGAGGACTGTAAGAACGTCTCCCCACCTATCACATTTTGGAGGATAGCTTCCAGAAAGGAGGTAAGAGTGTGTGCCATAGGTATGACCTATTCTTAACCTGCAAAGAAGCCCTTCCTTGTGTCTTGCCATCCATTTCCCTATTCTTGGTTTATCGTATGTAGCTTGTTTGCACTTCGCTGTCCCACTGCCTTTGCCAAGATCTCCGCAACTGATGGCGCAAGAAAGGCTTTAGATCTGTGGGAGGGATAGCTATTTTTGTGTCTGTATAGTTAAAAAATACTGACGTGGTACTTTCATCTGCAGCTACATTACCTTTTATGCCTCTATGGCCAGGTACGCAGCACACTATTACTACTTGGTTGCTCATGTACGCTGAACATAACCGGCTGTAGAGTTCGTTAAAAACTGAATTCTTGTGTTTTCGCAGACTCAATAGAGCTCTAACGACGCTGAATGAGTCTGTGAACACAGCACTTTTAATCTAATTATAATATTTGAGAAGTTTATTAATAAATTAACACTACTTATTTATTTAGGCGGAATGCAAAAAAATAATCTGAGTATCTCTAAGCAACGGCAAACAACATTCCCTTGGTTCTGTCCAGCTACGTGGCATTTGGATACCTTAAAATCTTGGTGCATGGTACTTAGAACACCCTGTATATATATATATGCACGAGAAGGGAAACCGAGGAGTTCGAATCTTGTTAATCATGCCCATAAAAAAGTTGTCGCAGTTTCACCTGAAAGGCGAAGCATCAATTGCGA
Source organism: Dermacentor silvarum (assembly GCF_013339745.2). NCBI lineage: Eukaryota > Metazoa > Arthropoda > Arachnida > Ixodida > Ixodidae > Dermacentor > Dermacentor silvarum. The sequence continues at coordinate 153,548,720 of NC_051161.1, forward strand.
TAGCAAATTTGTAGAGAGCTATACGGAGTAATGATAGTAGATTTATCAGCTGTATAAACTTGGACATGCAGCAGCACCGGCAACACGCACAACTGTTGTCGACGCCGTCAGCGTTTTGCCCGCGTTCGCACAAAATGCGTGCGGCGTTGGTGACTGTTGCCGGAGCCTCTGATATAAATAGGCACTTGGTGCTGCAGCTAAACGTCGCTTCTCTTCCCTCCCCCTCCCCCCCACGGCCTTTCGTGCGTCCGAAGAAGGCTCGTTTGCTCTACATATACGGTGATTGTGAAGGAGGAAAGAGACGCCTACTTCTGCAGCCCTTAACGCACGGCGCAGAACGCGCGTTTGTTCTCCGCCGTGGGTTCACTCCCCGTGAAAGCGCGCGTCCCTCACACCCTTTCACTCGCACATACAGCGTTCGGTGGCGCGCGGCGACGATTTTATCTCCATTGACGTCATACGGAACCTCACGGCGACGGCGACGCCGACGGCAGAAATATGCTTTGGAGTGTCCATATAATAGCTATCGCAATAAAACAAAACAGACCAGGAAGTAATAAGAAAGAATAGATGAAATCAGCTGGTGGGGTTGAAATTGAAATCTAGAATGATTTAGAACAATCTCAGGGACATACAACAATGTACGTTGTGCTTTCACACCTACTTACCTACTAAAGTGAACAAAATGCACGCGTCTTTGGTATGCTAGCTATGTTAGCTTTTCAAACAATGTTAGTCGAACATGCGTGGTGGCAGTCATGTGCAGTGCCTCGGGAAAATGCATGCACCAGTACAACAATACCTTCTTTCCTGTTCTTGCTCATGCCATATCAACCGATTAATCGATATGGAATTATTAATCGAAAAATAGATAGTTAGAATTGCCTCGCACAATGCACTACTCGCAACAAAATCACCTGCAGCACTTGGCGAATGAGTGCCGCAGTGCTACACTTGACGTGTTGAGGGGGGCCGGGCCTTTCCTAAAAAAAGTTTCAGTGGCTTAGCTCGGCTATGCCAGGATATACGTAGCGTTAGCAAAGGTTCAGCTGATTATTCTTAGCTTTCCTGGTTGTCTAGATTGTCAAGGATTAGCTTGAGAGCAGCATTTGCGCTCTCCTTCTCCATGGCTATTGACCCTTTTCGCGGAGCAGTTTGTTGTAGAGAAACGAGATGGCGCTCACGGCGGCGCGCCATTCCTCTCCTCAGCGACCGCGCACAAATACGAAACCATTACCGCTTCTACCTTGCTTCTGTGCTATCAGCTGTCCGAAATGCAGCTGAGTTTTCGCTAACACACTGTGCTCCAATCATGCTAAATTGAATAATGTGGATTGAAGACGTGTGCTGTAGTTGGCTGCAAAAATAGGCATGTTAAGGAATAGAATGAATCTGTGTGGCGAAGTTCGCGGACCGCTGCTGCAACTGTCCGAACGTGTTACCGGCACTTCGTGATGTACGGATTTCCTCGAGGATATATAAATTTGCTCATCCGCCAGCCTTGTATCGCTAACCTTCAAAGAAAGGGCTTCATCCCCAGAACGTCGGCAAGAGTAAGTACCACTTGTTAAACAATGACAAAGGGAGTAGCGCCGCTTCCTGTCATAGTAAGTTTCACGCACGTTATCTATACACATCTGTCCAAATGGCAGGAAAACTTACGCCCACTCTATCGCCGACGTATCAAGAATAAGGGAATGGACGCACAGTTGAATATATGCGCACTGCATACACATAATAAATGACGGACTACACCTATGGCGCACCAATGGTCGAAGCTGAATGTTTCGTGACGGTCCACAAGAGTAAGCAAGTTACTAGCTGTAATATATATTTGCTACAAGGTATTACAATGTACAAAACAGCTACGTTTCAAGCCTTGTGCGCAGCAAGAACAAATCTATCGGATTCGGAACTGAGCACACCCGCGAGTGATTAGGCAGAAAATAATCAGATAGTGGCCGCACCGAGGATCTTCACTGAGTCAGAAACTGACAAGCCGCTGCTTCAAAATATTTGCCAAATAAAGAACAAAGAGCAAAACACACTAATCCTGACTGAATTCATAATCGGAAAGCTAGGAATGCATATTTAGCCCCGCTTTTAGAAGAAGCACCATATACACTGCTTGCGCCGTTTGGACATAGCGTAATCACTCTGAAAGCGCTTTTGCATGTTCTTTGAAGCTGTGATCAAAGCTTCGTGTCGTCCACCTAGTCACCGTCTACGATATCTCCGAAAACAGAGGTTTTCTAAGCCGCGACGGCGTCATACACTCCCATTGTAAACAAAGAGGCAACAGAGGCAGTTGAGCTTTGAGGCAAGCAATGGACGCGTCACCACGTGATCAAATATGGCAGCGCCCACGGGATCGCCGCGAAAAGGGTCAATACCACACTGGCAAACGCCAGTCAGAAGCGCAGCGGCTCCAGCGCAGTGTCAGACGGCGACTGCACAGCGAGCGTGCGCCGGCGCCATGCGTCTACCACGGCTGCGACGTCACTCCTCTGGAATGCGCAGACCGGCGGCGGTGAGTCGCGCGCGGCGGCGGCGGAGTGCGCGAGAGGTGCCGGCTCCGGTGCGCAAGCCGTGTGACATCACTGATCCTTGCGCATGCGCAGCACGGCTCGTGATGTGCCGCGCGAAACGGGCTTGGCTTGGCCAGTGTAGCCAACGCTACAAAAATGCATAGGGGACCGGGCCCCTCTGATATTAAGCACTGCCTTCGTTCCGGCTACTGGCAGATTGCCGCTGACGACATGGACCGCGAGAAGACTTCCTTTATAATGCCCGACGGCTTATACGATTCAAAGTCATGCCTTTCGGCTTATGTAATGCTCCAGCTACTCTTTAACGCATGATGAACACAATCTTACATGGTCTTAAGTGGTCTAACTGTCTTTGTTACTTAGATGACGTCATCGTTTTTGCTCCTGCATTTGCCACGCACTTGAAGCGCCTTGCACTCGTTTTTTCTGCTTTTCGCAATGTTGGCCTTCAACTTAATTCGTCTAAATGTCACTTCGGGTGTCAACAACATGTTGTTGACTCATCTGGTGCGCGCAGACCCGGACAAAGTTCGTGCCGTACAGAGGTTTCCCGCGCCAGCCTGTACTAAAATTATCCGAAGCTTCGTGGGCCTGTTCTCGTACATCCGCCGCTTCATGCACAATTTCGCCGAAGTCGTCCGTTCTCTTACTGCTTTTCTGAAGGCAGACATTTCATTTTATTGGAGCCCTGCACACGCAATCGCCTTCTCGAAGCTTATCTCTCTCCTGACATCTCTACCCATTCTGCACACTTCGACCCGTCTGCTTCAACAGAAGTTCGCACTGATGCCAGGGGTCATGGAATCCATGCCATTTTAGGCCAACGTTGGCGAGGTCCCGATCACGTGATTGCGTACGCCATCCGTCTGCTTTACCCTGCTGAGCGGAATTATTCCATCACTGAAAGTGAGCGCCTTGCGCTTATCTGGGCAGTGGCGAAATTTCGCCCTTACCTATATGGTCGGCCATTTACAGTGACCACAGACCACCATGCGCTCTGCTGGGTTCCGTCCCTGAAAGATCCTACCGGTCACCTAGTTTGCTGGGCGCTACGCCTTCACGAATACTCGTACACAGTTGCTTACATGTCCGGCAGTTTATACCAAGATGCCGACTGCTTGTCCCGCCATCCTGTCGACCCTCCTGATGTTCCTGCGACCTATGCATCTGCTTTTGTATTTTCGCTGTCTGCTTTCGATGACCTCGCTATCGAACAGCGCCGACATCTAAACATACGCCGCGATATTGCCGTGTGATAACTATATCTTGCCGCTAGATAACTATTTCTATTCATTTGGTATTCGTTTGCGGTCGAATAACTCTCGATCACAAAGACTTCACCTTTAGTACCTGCTACCGCTCACCTAGTTCAACTACCACAATTTGCAAGGAAGTTTCCGACATTTTAAGCAACTTGACACAGCAGTTTTTTCTTCATGCCCTTTATTCTTAGTGGGCTATTTTAACTTTCCGGGGATTGACTGGAAAGTCAACCTACAGTTATAAAGGGTGGATCTGAGTGCCTTGCATTCATTCATCTATGTCTTGATTTTTACCTCGCGCAACTTGTCACTAAACCGACACGAAGTTCAAGTCACTCAGCCAACGTTTTGGACCTCATATTAACCACAACCCCAAACCTCATTGCAAGTGTTCAACATTTTACTGGCGTTAGTGATCACTGCATTCTAGTTTTCGACTTACGCGATTCCATTCCTTCGGTCAAATCATCTAAAGTCATTCGTGATTATAAGAATGCTGACGTCACCGCTAATAATTCGGAATTAGAGCACTGCACGGGCCGATTTTTGCAGCCCGAGCCCGGGCCCGGTTTTTACATTGGGCGGCCCGCCCGAGCCCGATCAAAACTTTTATGGCGAGACTCGGGCAATAGTTTACATTACCCGCCCGGCCCGGCCCGCCACCCCTTTACCTTAGGCCCGAGCCCGGCCCGAGCCCGGCTCGAAACCGGCGCGAACCCGGCCCGAGACCGAAAAATACACGTTTTTCAGAGTTGAGAGGCCCGAAAATAACTCACTGCACGTTACATGCGCGCCACCAGAAAGCCGGAGCCCAGCCCGGGCCCGCGTCAAAAAACCCGAGCCTGGCCCGGGCCCGGGTCAAAAAGCACACGCCGTGCCCGAGCATGGCTCGAGCCCGTGAAAAAACTGCTCTACCCGGCCCGGCCCGGCCCACGGGCCGGGCCGGGCTTTCGGGTAAGCCCGAGCCCGTGCAGTGCTCAATTCGGAATTGTCATCATTCATTAGCGAATATCTGCCGAGTTTCTATAATCTCACGGTAGAGGTATGGCTTTGTTTATATGGGCTTTGTTTATAGATGGGCTTTGTTTAATGGGCTTTGTTTATAGATAAAATAACATACCTATTTGACAGTCATATCCTACTGAAGCGTCTTAAAATTGAATCTCGGACACCTTGGTTTGACGCACAACTTAAATGGTTAGTAAATAAAAAGAAAAGGTTATTACGGTGCACAAAAAGATACGCAAATGGCTCGAGCTGGTTTGCTTACACTAACGCAGATAACGAGTGCAAACAGGCTGTAGCTCGCGCTAAGGATGACTTTTATAGTAACACACTATACATGAAAATCCTCGAAACACACACTTCTACGTGAAAATCCTCGAAAATTTTGGTGCGCAGTAAATAGCAAAAATGAAACTTAGATTGAGCTTTGCGATACTAGTGGCATTCCTGTAAATAACAAGGCATGTTAAATTGTGACGTATTAAATAATGCATTTATCTCGTTTTCTTTCGCATAATAATCCTGTTGTATATCCTGATTATCCCGACTCAAGTTATTTCCCTATGTATCCTATTGTGTTTGATACAACTGGTATTTCTCGTTTATTTGAAAACTAAAGGTCTCTAGCTGTGCTGGGCCTGACGGTATTAATTCGAAGTTTTTGAAATGTACATCAGTGTATTCATCATTGCTTCTTTGGAAGATTTTCTCACAGCCATTGCAATTTTGCACCATACCAAGTCATTGGAAGATGGGGAAAGTGGTTCCTTTGCAGAAATCAGGTGCGTCTCACTCTGCACTGAACTACAGACCGATAACATTGACCAGTGTACCATGCAAACTCATGGAACACGTCATCCATTCACGTGTGTCATGTTTTCTTGAATCTAACTCATTTTTCTGTACTTGTCAACATGGTTTTAGAAAATCTTTTTGTTGTGAAACGCAACTTTTGTTATTTACAAACGACACATTTCACGCTCTTGATAATGATTTCGTTGTCGACTGTATTTTTCTAGATTTCGCTATAGCATTTGATTGAGCCTCACATCAGCTACTCTATCTTAAGCTTGACAGGTTGAACCTCGATGCCAACGTTCTGGGTTGGATTAAATGCTTTCTTTCTAACCGCTTTCAATATGGTTCGGCTAACGGTCATCATTCTTCGTTCGCTTCAGGAACATCGGGGGTGCCTCAGGGGTTGGTTTTGGGACCGCTACTCTTTCTCATGATCTTCCTACCCAAGTTCCTTCTTCATCTATAAAACTGTTTGCTGATGATTGTGTAATGTATCACATAATTTCTAACACCTGTGACCGTACTGCATTACAGACTGACCTTGATACTATTTCCCGCGGGTGTTCTGATTGGCTAATGAAACTTAATATTACCAAGTGTAAAAGCATGCGCGTGTCCCGAGTGCCTTACTCAACTAATCCTGCTGATTACACTATTAATAGCACACCCCCTAGCCGCCATGGCTACTTACAAATATGTCGGCGTCAGTATAGCCCCGAATCTGTCATGGACTTTACATGTGAACCTTACTACCAACAACACTAATCGCATGTTAGGTTTCTTGCATCGCAAATTTTCACGCGCCAGTACTACAGTAAAGCTCGCACTTTACACGGCCTTGGTCAGACCCAAACTTGAGTATGCCTGATGAATTTGGGATCCTGGACAGGTAGCACTAACAAACCTTTAAGAATTTGTCCAGAATCACAGTGCCCGGCTTAAACTTTCTCACTATAGTCGCTATTCAAGTGTCTCCTCAATGAAACTCTTGACCTACCAGACCTTGCTCTGCGCCGAAAGTGTTCTCGACTGTGCATCTGAATAAAATATTTTGCTTCGATCACATACTTAGGGAAGAATGACTCCATCGGCCATCGTACGTATCATCTCGCATTGATCATTCCCAGAAAGTTGGTGTACCCCTTTGTCGCACAAAAATTTAATCTGACTCACTTATACCAATAACCTCGGAAGACTGAAACCGCCTCCCTGCCTCCATCACTGCCATCTCTGACTCCAAGAATTTCAAGACCGCCATTAACACTTACATTTGTTTTTGCCCCTCCTCTCTGTAAAGCCTTCGGGCGATCAAGAGCACGAAAATAAATAAATAAATAAATAAATAAATAAATACGCGGTACCATAGATAAGCTCACATCTGGGTCGAGAGATCCCTCCCTTCGCTTGTTCTTACTCCAAGTCGGCATTTTACATCGGCGCAGCATGCACCTTAGCGGACCTGAGATGCTACTTTTCCTTCCCCTGCATCTTTGTACCACTGTCTTCTCCCAGCTGCACGATGTACCAACTTCTGGTCACCTCAGGAAATCTCGTACGTACGACCGCGTCCGGCGACGATTCCAAAAGCCTAGTCTGTACTGATCTGTCCACCGCTATGTCGTTTCCTGTCAGTTACGCCAGCGCCGGAAGAAGCCGTCTGTGCTCCCTGCTGGTCGGCTCCAACCTCTTCAGGTTCCTGCCGAACCCTTCTCTCACGTTGGTGTAGACCTCCTGGGACCTTTCCTCACATCTTACTCCGACAACACGTGGATTGGTGGATTGCCGTTGCAACCGATTATAGAACTCGGTTTGAGATCCGCAGAGCGCTTCCAACCTCTTGTGCAACAGACGTAGCCGACTTCCTTATTACCGACTGGGCTCGCTACTTCCTCTCTAGAGTTGTGCGCGACGTGCTCCACCTCAACCGCATATCAAACTTACTACTACATATCATCCGCAGACGAACGGTCTTACTGAGCGGCTTAATCGAACAATAACGGACATTCCCTCCATGTATGTTTCTGATTAGCCTCGTGACTAGGATACTGCTCTCCCCTTTTGCCACATTCGCGTACAATTCATCACGCCACGACACTCCAGGTTACTCTCCGTTTTATTTGTTGTACGGCCGCGATTCCGTACTGCCTTTTGGCACAATGGTGCCTACCCCTCAGGAGTCCGTGTCTGAGTATCCCCGCGACGTCATTGCCTGAGCAGAAGAAGCATACCAAGTTGTTCACCGTCGCCTTTATGCTTCTCAGAACAAGCAGAAAAGCATTTATGAAAGTCGTCACCGTGACACCGACTATGCTCCCAGGGATCTTCTCCTTCTGTGGTCTCCGACCAAACCAGTCGGCCTCTGGGAAAAACTAATGTCCCGCTACTCCGGTCCTTGCCGGGTCCTCCACCAGGTGACCGAGGTGACCTACCAGATCTCTCCGGTCACACCTACTACTCACTCTCTCAAGACTTCCCATGACGTCGTTCATGTCAGCCGCCTGAAACGCTACCATTCCTCTTCTACGTAAGAAAGCACCGGGACGGCGCTTACACGCCAGGCGGAAATATTGTTACGACGCGAGAAAAATGGAGTTTATGAAACAGGCCTCAGCGCGAGCCTCCAACGGGCAAAAACGTTCTCTTTCTCGTCTTCTCTGCTCACACTCATTCTTCTTCTACTCATGCGGCTACATTGACTGTAATATTTCTCCCCTCCTAGACGAAGCCCACCGAGCAAGTCAGTTAAGTTCTCGGTGTGAAGGGCTTGAGACGCGCGACATGCGCAACCTCAGTCGTGGCGGACCACCGTCCACTTGCGGTGAGACGCGCCAGTCGATAATTTACTTCACTGAGCTGGTCAACAATAACGTACGGGCCAGTATAGTTGGCGAAAAGTTTCTGACACAAGCCACGTTTGCGCAGCGGACACCATAGCCAGACCAGATCCCCTGGAGAATAGGTGACATCCCGATGGTGCCTGTCGTACCGTGCTTTTCACCGGTCTTGCGAAGCGAGAGTACGTATGCGGGCCAAGCTTCGAGCTTCTTCAGCGAGACACAGAGTCTCGGCGATGGGGAGATCGTCGTGGGTGCAGAAAGAAAATACGGTGTCCAGTGTGTGACGCGGCGGACGAGCGTAGATCTGCAAAAACGGGCTTTAGCCAGTAGTCTCGTGCCTTGCTGTTTTAAAAGCGTACGTAATGAAAGGCAAAATGTCGTCCCAGTTTTTATGGTTTGATGCGCCGTACATGGACGACATGTTTGCCAGTGTGCGGTTGGTACGCTCGGTCAGCCCATTTGTTTGCGGGTGATACGGTGTCGAGTGGCGAAAGCTGGAAGCGCATAATCGAAGAAGCTCTTCAACGACATCTGCCGCAAAAATGGAGGCCACGGTCACTGATGATTACTCGAGGAGGGCCGTGACGGAGAATGATCGAATGTAGTAGAAAAAAGGAAACTTCGCTGGCGGTGGCAGATGGCAAAGCAGCCGTCTCGCAGTACCGGGTCAGATGGTCGGCACATACGATGACCAACGGTTCCCTTTCGATGAGCGGGGAAAGGGACCCATGAGATCAATTCCAACTTGCTCGAAAGGAGAGCTCGGAGGCGTCAGTGGTTGTAGTTAGGTGTTTGTGGGCCTGATAGTGAGCGCAACTGGCCACATACATTTCAGTCGACCGACGCATTCGGGGCCAATAAAACCGTTCTTGGGCACGATGAAATGTACGCGCTGCTCCTAGATGTCCGGAGGTAGGATCGTCCTGCAGAACCTGCATAATAGTGGAGCGTAGCTTCTGCGGAACTACAAGAAGGAAGCGGGCACCAGTGGTTGCGAAATTCCTCTTGTAAAGGAGGCCATCACGAACACAATATCCTCGGCTTGTTGTAGAGTCATGCGCAGCGTTGAAAAGCGGCTCTAAGCCGAAGTCTTCTCGCTGCTCCTTCTCGAAGGTCTCTTTATCAGGAAATGCAGGTGCCAAAGAAGCAACCAAATGATCCAAGTTATCGGCATCACAAAGTGTGGTGTTTAGCGGCATTCGCGAAAGGCAGTCAGCATCGACGTGTCGGCGACCACTCTTATATGAAACTGTGAAGTTGTACTCCTGGAGACGTAAAGCCCAGCGCGCGAGTCGACCAGAGGGTATAGGAAGATTGACAAGCCAGCACAACGAATGATGATCTGTGACGATGGTGAATGGGCGTCCATACACGTACGAGCGAAAGCGTTGCACAGCAAAAATGACCGCTAGGCATTCTTGCTCCGTAACCGTCCAATTTCGTTCAGGCTTACTTAACGTACGACTCGTATAAGCAATGACGTGCTCGTTCAGGTCGCATCGCTGAACGAGGACTCCACCGACCCCCCGCGATACTCGCATCAGTGTGGATCTCTGTCGGTGCGGGTCGGTCGAAATGCCGAAGGATGGGACCCGTCGTCAGTAAGAACTTCAGTTGACGAAAAGAAGCATCGCACTCGTGAGTCTACTCAAAAACGGCGTCCTTATGCAGAAGACAAGTCAGGGGATATGCTACAACGGCAAAAGCAGGTATAAATCGGCGGAAATAAGAGCAGAGGCCTAGGAAACTACGAAGCTCTTTAACAAACCGAGGAGGCTGAAACGCTTCAACAGCTGCTGTCTTTTGTGGGTCAGGCCTGATACCATCCTTGTCTACAAGATGGCCAAGCACCAATGTCTGCCACTCACCGAAGTGACATTTCTTAGAATTCAGTACTAGGCCGGCGTGTTCGATACAGTCTAAGACGACTTGCAGGCGCCTGTTGTGCTCTTCAAAAGTGCTTCCAAAAATGACAACGTCGTCTAGGTAACACATGCAAATATGTCATTTGAGGCCTCGAAGAATGGTGTCCATAAATCTTTCGAATGTCGCGGGTGCGTTGCAAAGCCCAAATGGCATGACGTTGAAATCAAAAAGGCCATCCGGGGCTATAAAGGCCGTTTTTTTTTCTTTATCCGCCGGGTGCATTGGGATTTGCCAGTACCCCGATCGCAAATCTCCAGAAGAAAAGTAGGATGTTGAATGAAGGCAATCCAATGCGTCATCAATCCTTGGAAGAGGGTAAACGTCTTTCTTGGTAATGGAATTGAGACGGCGGTAGTCCACAGAAAATCTGCCAGTATCGTCTTCTTCTTTAGAAGTTTGACTGGATCAGCCCACGGACTGGATGATTCCTGAATTACTCCTTTCTGTAGCATTTCGTGAACCTGTTCATCGATAACCTTGTACTCTGACGGTGATACTCGATATGGCTTCTGTCGAACAGGCTGCGCCGACCCCGTGTTAATTCTGTGCTTGGTCCGATACGCAAGAATGGACGGCGCGTTATCCCCCTGGGCAAAGTCGAAGATGCTTAAGTGCTTAGTCAGGACGTTCACTAATGTACGGCGCTCGTCCATGCTGATCTACTTGCTGATCATCGGCAGAATCTGCGAGTGTTCCGAGCAGATGTCAACTAGTGTATGTGGAGCATCTGCGAGCACGGCGAGTGGCGTCGATCTCTGTTCTTTGAAGGAAGCAAGCTTCATGCCAGCAGGTACCACTGCGTTTTCGCCTGAAAGGCTGACAACCCATAATTTAGAACGCCGCTGAGCAACAGACACAAGACAGTGTGGTAGAAAAATATCCTTCTTCATGCACGGTAAATACGCCTGCTCTACTGTGGCGTCGAAGGTCCGATGAGTGGCAGTAGCGCAGCCCACCGGCACACACACAACTGACAAAGCAGGCACGAGAGTGTCCTCACAGGCATGAAACGCGCCATCCTCGTTTGGAGCATTCTGCGTGAGCTCGCAAGAAATGTCGCAACTCACAAACATCTCCCCTGTTCGGGAATCAACGGTGGCACCGCACATCTGTAGAAAATCAATGCCTAATATAACATCATGTGAGGAACGGGGGAGGATTGTAAATTCAGTCGTGAAAACTTGACCACCCAGTGACACTTGTGCAGTGCAAAAACCAACAGGCCGCAATGAATCCCCGCTCACGCCACAAAATGTTGCCACTTGGTTCCATTGAAATACCACTGTGCGTCCTAATAACCTTTGGGAAGCGAAACTCATCACAAAAACAACAGCACCTGTGTCCACTAACGCCAATGTATACACACCATTAACGAGGACTTTCACTTTGTTCTTCAACACAAACACAGGCGGAAGCATATCTTTCAGCAGCGAATCTCCAGCGACCTCACCTCCATCCCTATTGCAAAAACCAGCGTCTTCCAGTGCCTTCCATTGTTAAACCAGCGCGTTTTTTGACACTGGGTGGCACTGGGGACGCTGGCGCACGCTGCGAGTCACTGGGAGTCACTGCGACACTGGTGAGATCGCTGGAGAAGTGCTGGGTCACACTGGACGAGACGCTGGTTTCACTGCTATGACGCTGGGGCGCACTGGTGTGCGTTGTACCTTTCTGGATATCAAGGGAGCCTATGACAGTGTAATCCAAAAGGATTTGTGGGACATACTGGGCACTCTAGAGGTGGAAGATAGAGTAAGAAATCTTTTAAAATATATCTATAAAAGTAACAAGGTGCTTATAAAATGGGAAAACGAGGTATCTGGGCCTATAGAGATACAGCAGGGGCTTAGACAAGGGTGCCCTCTGTCACCTCTGTTGTTCATGCTGTATTTACAAGGATTAGAGAAAAAATTAGAGAGGAGCGGACTTGGCTTCAACCTTTCCTATTTCAAGCAAAGAGAATGTATTAAACAGTCATTACCAGGACTGATGTATGCGGATGACATTGTACTTATGGCTGACAGCAAGGAAGACTTGCAGAGATTAATGGACATCTGTGGTAAAGAGGGAGATAGCTTAGGTTTGAAGTTTGTAAAGAAAAATCAGCAGTCATGACTTTTAATGATAATCAGGGCAGCGAGCATAGGATACAGGTAGTTACGCTGGAGGTGGTGGATAAGTACAAATATCTTGGAGTGTGGATAAACAATGGGGCTGAGTACCTAACGGAAGATGAAAAATATGTGACAGCTAAAGGTAGCAGAAATGCAGCTGTGATGAAAAATAGGGCACTGTGGAATTACAATAGGTACGAAGTGGTGAGAGGGATTTGTAAAGAAGTGATGGTCCCTAGTTTGACTTTCGGCAATGCGGTCCTGTGCATGAGATCAGAGGTTCGAGCAAGGTTGGAAGTTAAGCAGCGAGGGGTAGGTAGACTGGTTCTGGGAGCACACGGAAATACACCAAATCAGGGGGTACAGGGTGACATGGGATGGACGTCATTCGAGGGCAGGGAAGCCAGCAGCAAGATAGAATTTGAGGAGCGATTGAGAGAAATGGCAGAAAAGCGGTGGGCAAGGAGAGTTTTCAGTTATTTGTACATGAGGAATGTTGATACAAAATGGAGGAAGCTGACCAGAAAACTGTCAATCAAATATTTGGACTGCAGGAGGGGTGCAAACCAGGAAACAGCGGTTAAGAAAAAGGTTAAGGAAACAGAGAGGGGTCTGTGGAAAACAGGGATGCAGACGAAATCAGCACTGGGAACATACCGAACTTTCAAACAAGAAATTGCCAAAGAAAATATCTACGATAATTCTAGGGGAAGCTCTTTGTTGTTTGAAGCCAGGACGGGAGTATTGCGGACTAAGATGTACCGAGTCAAGTACCAAGGTATAGACACGTTGTGCTGTGCGTGTGGAGAAGAAGAGGAAACGGCTGAACACCTCATACTTTTCTGTAAAGGGCTTAACCCTACAGTGCAAGGCAACGGGGCCGATTTTTTCAAAGCATTGGGGTTTAGGGACAGTGAAGGCAAAATAGACTTTAAGCGGGTAGAAATAACCAAACAGAGGTTATCTGATTGGTGGATAAAATCAAGGCAGGGGTGAAATTTCACCCACCACAAAGTACAAAATATGTTAATAGTCATGGCTAGGTGGCGTATGCCACCGCCCGGTTTAAAGGGTTCAGCCTCATCCATCCATCCATCCATCCACGCGCTGGAGTTCGCTGGCTCGTACTGGAGACTGCGCTGGTTTCGTTTGTGCCGCACTGCCGGAGTATAGGCGCTGTTGAATATTAAATGCTTGATACAATTTTATGGCCATCTCCTGTCCAAAAAACAGACTCCTGTCCTAAATATAGCGCTATAAGTTGGGATCTTAAATGGCTATTTCGTGTCGGCGGTGCTGCAGCTTGGAATAAAGGTGCGTGATGCTAGCCCATGCATATGCTACACTTGAGATCACTTTCGCTTTGTACATTTCCCTTTTGACTGTGCGGATAGCCGTATTCGTGAACGAAATTACGCAAACGCAGATAACGCCTCGTTTTCTAGTAGTTTGTACGCAATCGATGACTGCGAGTTGTCGCAGTGTTGTACAGTCGACACGAAACCGAGCAGCCGTTCAGCCGCGTTCGAACGGACCTCAGAAAGCCTGCCGCTGATTGATATTATCGCACCGACAACAAAGCTGCGATGATTCGTGCGCTTCCACTTTCCCTGCTGTACTAAAAATAATAGTTAAAAGGTTCTGAATCTCAAATACAGACATTTTTGCATCCGCCCGGTACCCACACCGAGATCGTTCGCTTCAACCGAAGGTTAAGCCTACCGTACGTGTCCCGCCGAGTTTGTCTACACTCTATCGGCCCGTCTGGGCTGAGTAATCAACAAGTCTAACGAGGATAAATCACTCTGTAGTTCACCTTTCCCATCGGTGTTTTTAAACAGACCATTCTTTCGTGCGTACAGTGTCAGCATAACAAGCGATGAGCGCCGATATGACGTTATAAACATACCTATATGTGATGTCGCCGAAGGCTGTCAGCCGCATTAACCGACCGTTTCTCTTACGGAGATATGTGCCTAAACATACGTGTCGAATGAAAAGCATTGTCGAGTTATGGAAATGTTGCATTACCTTTGCGCGAAGAATAAGAAACGGCTGTCAAAATTGGCAGTAACGGCCCGTACAACATTCCGGGTCGGCGGTTCATTTAAGGCTTTTTTCGTTGTTAATATACCAATCGCAAAAGCAAATGAGTGTTGCAGCACTTCCAGGCATACTATGCAATACGGACAACAACTTTTTCGTTCTGATAGAGGCGTAAGCTTTAGCTGAAGGCGATATCGCATCTACCATGCCTGTGCAAGTGGTCGGCGCAAAGCTACAAATGTGTCTACGCGTTGACATAGGAAATTATGCAGAGGTAATCATTAATCGGCGTGGCGTAGTGGTAAGATACTGGGATTGGGATCTGTAGGGCGAGGGTTCGAATCCTGGCAATTTTTTTAACACGAAAGTGTATTATGCCGGGGTCCACCAAGACTTCACTACAGACAGAACATAATACAAAGAAAGAAACCAGAAGAAAAAGTTCCACAAACATGCAAAATTTGGAAATCGAACCCACGACCTCTCGGTCCGCGACGATAGATCGCCGAGCGTTTAACCCATTGCGCCACAAACGCACTTGCAGAGAGCTACACAGACGCGCCTTATATATCTAACACTCCTCCGTGTACCCGCGCTCTTGTTTGGGGCGGTGCCGCCGCCTACGAGCAGAAAAGAGAAGTACTGCATTATGACGCCTAGAATATACTTACTAGTGTGCCGACCGCGGGCTTTCCGGTGGCACGGAGAATGATGCCTTCCGCCGGCGGCCACCAGACGGCGATAGCCGTACGGACCGTGCTATGCCGAGCGGCGTCCCTAGCCAACGCGCGCGTGTGCGACAGACGCCAATGGGCTGTCCCAGCCCGTTTCGTTCTGCGGAACGTTGGTTGAGGTGCAAAGTGTAATCGAAAGAATATGATTTCGTTGCACTTACAAACAAGCGTACGCACAGTTATCATTACAACGCTACACGATACCGGGTGTTTCTGCGAAAAATGCCAATAATAAAATATGTGGTTTCCGAAGAAGTGTAACCTTTTTCCACAGTAAAGCATTATATGCGAGACATGCCCACAAATGCTAAATTCACACCAAGTTGTAACTAATTACCATAAATGACGGTAATTAAACAGGGCACATTTTCATGGGCGGCGAAACACCGTTGACTAATTTTGAACGAGCGCTCAATGTAGCAATTATTAAAGTGTTTCTCACAAGCGACAGCCGCCAGAGTTAGCCTTCGATCTGCCCTCTTATATTCTTCTCCCACTCGGCAAAACGTTCTGAGTCAGCAGGCGCGCTGAATAATGAGACTTGCTCGTTGTTTGAGCGCTATCAAGTTGTACAATATGGGACAAAACAGGTGCTGTGTTTACGCCTCGTTTTCTGCGACGACATCTCGGTTCCGTCCGTGAACAGACACAAGTGCGAACCACGCGCACAGAAAAGAAACCCAGCAATGACATGCGGAGGCACCACATGCTACTTGCTCGAAAGCTACAACGCGCCGCAACCGACTGCGCTTACGAACGCGCATCCGAAGTGCATCCGAAGCGCAAGCGACGCGTGATGCGCCGCTCGGTTAGCACGGTCCCAAACAGTGTCGCCGTCTGGTGGGCTCCGGCGGAAGGCATCACCGGCGGTGCCAGCGTCTCCCATTGGAAACGCCCGTCGGTCGGCACACTAGTAAGTATATTCTAGGCACTATACCGACAGTGAACGCTTCGGTGGTCTCAGCACTACGACGCCTCGATGCCAGCATTCGAAGGGACGCTGGCATCAAGAAGCACTACCAACGCCACCTAGGTGGCGTTCACCGTACTCAGCACAGTGGAGCGTGGCCTCCGCAATTAGCTCTGAAAATGTTTCTGAAGTTGATCGCGGAGGCTGCAATTACGACGCGCTGTACGCGCTGATTTGACTCGGTGACGATTCAGTTACGTGCTTTGTCTTGCGCGTTGTATTAGTGTGTCAGTTACGTGCTTCGTCTTTCGCGTTGTACTAGCGTGTGCAGCGTAGTGCAGCTTCCATATGCACGACGGTTGCTCATGGTCATCGACGTTGGTAGTCGTGATGGAGGAGACGTGCCACCAGGCGTCAGCGTGGGTGCATCAACGCCTAAGGGCGCTTTAGCCACAAAACACCAATAGACATTATATATCAATGTGCAATAAACATTACACTACTTCTGTGAAGACACGTTTCACTTTCGTGTTCTATACCGATTCCTATATAAGAGGGATCAACCACATTTTTGTTTTACTTTCTATTCTTTTTTTTTGCATTACAACGTTCTCTGTTTCTTTCTGTATTCGAAAAAGTATATAAAGTAGCCAGGCACCACGTATTTCTCGCTCTAGAGCTGTATTTCGCACGAGTACCCCGCGCCCAGCGCCTCCCAGTATGCCGCGCCTTGCCAGCGTCCCAGTATACAGCGCGCGTCACTGGGCCCATAATCAGGCATGACACTGGGCACTGGATACTGGGTTTCGCAATAGGGATTGGCCGCACTCTCTAGTTTTCCGGCGGTGATGATCTTGAAAGACGCCGTGGTGAAAGAGAACGGTGCAATCGAGGAACAGGAGGCGGCGTCACGCTACGGTTGGAGGCCGGTGAGCTGTTCCAGAAGTTTCCTTGCCAAAAGTTGCTGCTAGAAGGCGATTGCGCCATATAGAAGGCCATTGCGTGTTGGGCGCTGGGGCAGTAAGTTGATCGTACCAAGACCTTTGGCGATGAGGACAAAAATGGGATCTATGGCCAAGAACGCCGCAGGTGTAGCATGTCGGAAGCGGACGGCTTCTGCGGTAGTCTTCAGAACTGTCAGACACGTCTCCACGCCTAGGACGAATAACTCGGTCGTAACGCGGAGCATTGCCAGTGGTCGGGCGTCTAGAGGAACGTGCCTAACGAGGGCGAGGTTCAGATCAGGTATCCGAAGAGTAGTGGCCTCTCGATGCCGGTGCGTGTCGGTACTCTGATAAATCCGCGACGTTGACCGATGGTTGTCATCTATTCAAAGGTGGAGAAGTAGCCGAGGCTTACGAAAAGGAGGCATCAGAGACATCAGGCAGGCGACGTGTCGTCTCATTGTGCCTGTCCAGCCCATCGCGGACGATCTGTCGTATGGTCGACGCCAAGTCAAATGAAGAGCTCATAGCGATACTGGCCAAAGTGGTAACATTGGAAAATCGGCCAAACTGTGGCGTTATTCGGCGCATCTTCAGCGCCTCGAACGTATACACGGCAGTGCTTCATGACATCATACACTGAAGCGAGACTGTCCTTGCCGATCAGAAAATTGTATACATCCTCTGCTATGCCCTTGAGCAGGTGCCCGACCTTGTCTTCTTTGGATATTCTTGCGTTGGCTTGCTTGCACAATTTCAAGATCTCTTCCACGTAGGTAGTGCAAGTCTCACCTGGTCGCTGTGCTCTCTGTGACAGGGTATGCTCTGCGCGTTTCTTTTTTGCGTCCGAGTCGCCAAAGCATTTCTTTAGGTCATGAACGAAACGTTCCCACGTTGTTAATAGTTCTTCGTGATTCTCAAACCACGTCAGGGCAATGTCAGTGAGATGGAAGACAAACTTGGTTAGTAGGTCGGTAGTGTCCCAGTCGTTGGACTTGCTTACCCGCTGGTAATGCCTGAGCCACTCTTCCACATCTTCACCTGCTTTTCCGGCGAAAACCCAAGGTTTTCGGTAGTAGCGCCACGTACCAGCAGGCGTTGATCCCGGACCGGCAGGCATAGGTCCTCGAGCGTCTCCTTCGTTGGCCATGTTAACAGGCGAAGGTGGTCGTCTGACGAGGCAACGACTCCGGCGAATAATAAATGGTTCCTGGTCCGTCGTTACTTCAAGTACCCGGCACCTTCCACCAAAGCTGTTACGACGCGAGAAAAACGGAGTTTAATAAACAGGCCTCAGGGCGAGCCTCCGACGGGCAAAAACGTTCTCTTTCTCGTCTTCGCTCACACTCCTTCCTCTTCTACTCATGCGGCTATATTGACTGTAATAATATGTTACACTACTCTGCAGTGTAACTGTGTAAATGGATCGCGAGCTTGGGGCTGAAGACGACGCTTCAGTGATTGGGCTGCTGTGGACTTGTCCTCGTCAATAGTGTACATATTGTTATACATTTCTAGTCTTGCTCATTCTATCCATAATAATATTAACGCGATAGCGTTGAGGGCCCTGTGTCGCCAAAAAATCCGGCGGCGGCGTGGATGTCAGCGTCCATGGCAAAAAAATCATCCCCAGCCACCCCGACCGCGCAGGTCCTCCGCGTGGCGCAAGGTGTTAGCGAAGGAGAAAATCAACCCGAACCACCCCGACCGCACAATTCCTACATGTGGTGCAGAGTTTTGGTGAACAAAAATTTAATTTCTCACAGTGAAATCCCTCAGAAAAACGGTGAAGTACGATTTCACCACATTCTACTGAGATGGTGGCGTCGGATTGTATTTGAATGTACGAGAAAACAAAATTCTGTTACGAGGTAACTCAAACACAAATCCCTTTTCCAGCATTTTCACCACACCAACACGGAGCGCTCGGGTAATTTAGTTGCGAAAATGCTATCCAGATGGAGCTCGCATCATTGGCAAGTGGTATGCGAAGGTCGAAAAGGTAATAAATGGTGGGAATTCACCAAGGATTGAAACAAGGATGCCCTCTGTCACCATTGTTGTTCACGCTTTACGTTAAGGGAATAGAAAGACAACTGGAAAACAGCGAATTAGGTTTTGATTTATCCTACATGCGTAATGGACAAATTGTGCAACAGAGGGTCCCTGTACTGATGTACGCAGACGACATTGTGTTACTAGCGGGCAATAAAAAACATTTACAGATAGTTGCGAATATCTGTTGGAATGCAGCGAGAAATCTACGCCTTAAGTTTAGCACAGAGAAATCAGGAATTATGATCTTTAATGAAGATACGAGTACCTTCGGGGTGCCAATTCAACAGCAAGTAATACCCATAGTGAAGCAATATAAGTACCTCGGCGTACACATAAACGAAGGAAAGAATTACTCAAGCAACCACCAAGATAATCTGAAAATAAATGGGAAGCGGAATGCAGCAATTATGAAACACAGAACACTGTGGGGCCACAATAAGTATGAGGTGGTGCTTAGAATCTAGAAAGGAGTAATGGTGCCAGCGCTAACATTCGCAAATGCCATTCTCTGCTTAAAATCGGATATCTTGTCGGGTTTGGAAGTTAACCAAAGATCAGTAGGCCGGTTGGCTTTGGGAGCCCACGGTAATACAACAAATGAGGCAGTCCAGGGTGACATGGTTGGGCCTCATTTGAAGTCAGAGAAGCACAGAGGAAAATTAGTCTTGAAGAAAAGGCTCAGGAACATGGATGAAAATAAATGGGCGGCTAAAGTGCACAAGTACCTCTACATGAAAAGCGTGGACACAGAATGGAGGAAGAGGTCACGGAAGTTGGCAACCAAGTACAGGATAATCGAAACTGTAAATAGATAACCAGGAGTCATCAGAAAGAAAGTAAGAGAAATATAGACCGTGAATTGGATGCAAAGAATGGAAACAAAAAGGACAATGGAGATTTACAAGAATGAGAAGAATGAAATTATAAGGGAAAATCTGTAGGATAACACAAAGGGCAGTGCCTTGTTATTTGAGGCTCGAGCCGGTTGCCTAAGGACCAAAACACACCGGAGCAGTAATTCGGAACTAGATGAGGCATGTGCATGCTGCAGTAAAGATCCAGAAACCACTCAGGCACATCCTGATGGAATGTGACGGGATCCACCCAGCGAGAACCGTAGGTAACGTGCAACTCCCAGAAGCGCTTGGGTTTAAAGTGGAAGGAAACATCAACAGATCAGCTGTAGAGATAAGCAAGAGGCGATTAGAGTACTGGTCGAAAAAAAGCAGGGAAAAGATGCATATGACCTGATCTCTTAAAATCATAGGTAGCGGTACAAGGTAAATTTTTGAAAAAGAAAAAATAATAATGAGAAATATGCAAAAAGGCTAAATAAAGCACATGTATAGTATACCTGATTAAATCAAGCAGGCTAGGTGACTATTTTTCGCCGCCCCGTTACAAAGGGCATGCCAATCAACCATCATCATCATCAGGTCAAATAGGTGACCCGTAAAATGACGAGGGATTCTGGGAAGCGCCGTCTGCTAGCTGTTTCCGGTTCGAGTCAGCGCAGCCTCCGCCAGCGCTTCGCCGCTGAAGTCTGGGGTTTTACGTGCCAAAAGCAGTTCTGATCATAAGGCACGCCGTAGTGGAGGGCTCCGGATTAATTTTGACCACCTGGGGTTCTTTAACATGCACTACAACGCAGGCACACGGGCGTTTTCGCATTTCGCCTCCATCGAAATGCGGCTGCCGCGGCCGGGATTCGATCCCGCGAGCTCGTGCTCAGCGGTGCAAGACCTTAGCTGACTGACCCACTTGCGCTTGCAGTCTGGCTTTGTCCCACTCGAGTATTACCCGGTTGCAGGTGCCTAGGAGAACTGTCGTTGGCTGTTCAGCCGTTGGCTGCTCAAATTCAAGTGTTAAAGATGAATGCATTTAACTACTGCCTTGCTGAAACCCTTGTGGAGTCAGCTGTGCACAAGCATAAGAGGAATGACTGCCACTTCCAAAACTAAAACAAGGCAGAGACCATCCTTGAACAAAAAGAAAATGAACGTACAGTGCCACTTATCAGGCGGCGATTAGCTGTGTAAGGGCCGACACGGAATGATTCCCCATGATATTTCTTTCTTTAAGATTGACTCAGGCAACCAGAACTATTTCAGTACTCGCATGCGCATATAGGGTTACTATGAAATGAGGTTTTACGGCCCGAATTTAAGCGGCATAAAGCTGAATGCATACATAATACTCGTAACCAACTAGCCCACATAAGCTCATTCAGCCGAGATAGAGATAATGCGCAGCCGTAATATAACGGTGATACGGCCATTGTTGACAAAAAAGCAAGAACGTCTAACTACGTACCACTTCAAATGAACCTAGAGTTTCGACCGAGAAATGCCGTTGACAGCGCGCAAAGTTGTTATTTTCAGCGTTGGCTGCGGCGTTATACCGACGATATCGGTTTTTAGCTACGATCACAGAGCAGCATGCACCGCTGTAGCCATCGCCTCAGCACCCGATTTTCCAAGTAATGCTTCTATACGCTTGCTAATTTATCGGATAACGATAACTTTTTCACCTGTCTGACGGACCCGCAGGCAGAGCAGTCAGTGACGGTGCGTCCAAGCAACGGCAAATGTCGTAGAGCTATACCTCGCAGAAACAAAAAAGGCTGCCGAAACGAAAACCAGAGTTCCTTTATGAATAAAAGTGTATCCTTGCCTTTCTTGGCTCGTCATCGTCGCGCCCAGAGTGAACGGAAACCTAGAAATCAGCTGCATGAGTGGTACGACATTTATGGTCGACAAAGTGGACGGAAAGCTTCGCACGACTGACAGTTCAAACCACGTAGAAAAACACTTGCGCCGGGCATGCCGCCGATGCCACAGCGTCGTCCGTCGAACCGGAAGCTGCTAGCAGACGGCGCGCCCCCCAATTCTCTGCGATTGCTCGTTTTACGGGTCCCCTATTGGGACTTCGCCTGCCTGTTCAGGACACGCGCGCGAGTCCAAAACCGGCGTTTTCTCGCTCTCCGCTTTCAGCCACATTGGTGCAGAGCAACGTCGGCACACGTTGCTCTGCAACCACCTGCAGTCTGGCTCGTCGGACCGGTCACTTCGCCTGTTCGTCATTGTACATGGCACCTTATATCGCCGGAACATGCACCCCGAGGGAAAGGAACTACTACTCGTCGTTCCCGCTCATCATCGGCCAACCGTACTCGAAGAACTGCATGATGTCCCTACAGCCGGCCACCTTGGTGTTTCTAGGACGTATGACCGTGTATGAAGACGCTTTTTTTGACCCGGTCTCTACCGTTGTGTTCATCATTAGAGTGTTTTAGTTGAGCGTCTTTACGGTTCGCTCCACTCCGAGTTGCCCCGCTAAGCCACAGCGGAGCGGCGGGCGACATTCACGTTTTAGTTGTGCGTTTAGCGTAGCGGAGCGGACCTTTCGTAGTTGCAGCGCCCTCTGGCCAAAGTCAGCGTAGTGAAACAAAATAAAAAGCCGTTTTGTCACTTTTACAAAGTAAGACGAGTATATATAACTTATTTGTTCATGAGGTATCTAGACGGGTGCTTGTAATGCGTTACCGGTCCATATTATCGAGTGGACAGTGAAGCGTCGACTTCGTGAACGCCACGTGATAGCCAGCGAGTTTGCATTTCGAATCCAATCCAATCCTTTCTGACGCCAGTGCGCTGGCGACGTTTTTGGTAGCTGTGCTGTTCACTTTATTTCCTTAAAGAAACAGTTGGAGGTGTATTACAAAAATTATTCGTGCTCGCACAACTAGTGCATCGATGCAAGGTGCTTCGATGCACGCGCGAGAGAGGGCGCGTGCATCGATCACACTCGCTAGCGGAAGACGGCAGCAACGCTCCGCGCTCCGCTTAGACAGCTTGTAAGCGGACCGTGTTTCTCGCTCCGCTAGCCCGCTTGCGGCTAAGCGGAGGACGCAGTGCGCATTCGTGCTTCCGCTCCGCTCAGCAGCTAAGCGGAGAGTAAAAACGCTAAATTAAACTGTCTATTATGTCGCTGCCAGCGAGTCGTGCCACCGCCGGGAAAGACCAGCTCTTCCTCCAGCTGGGCTCATCCAGCCTATTGACATATCAGCCGAGCCATTTTTTTTTTTTTTTTTTTGTGCTTGGACTCGACCTTCTCGGATCGTTCTCTCCCTCCACCCCTGGCAATAAATGGATTGCCATTCCTACAGAACATGCGACCGTTACGGTATCACTAGAGCTCCCCCGACCAGCTGCGCTACGGACGTCGCCGACTTCTTCATGCAAGACGTCCTTTTACATCACGGCGCTCCTGTTCAGCTTCTCACCGACCGGAGTCGCTACTTATCTCAAGTCATCGAAGACTTACTTTGTACTTGTGCCACAAACACAAGCTTACGACTGCGTACCACCCTCAAACGAACGGTCGTACTGAACGCCTGAATGGCACGATCATTGATGTGCTGACTATGTATGTTTCGTCTGACCACCACGACTGGGACACTGCGACACCTTTTGTCTTCTTTGCGTATAACTCCTCACGCCATGATACCGCCGGCTACTTTCCCTTTCTATCTTCTGTATGGACGAGAACCAACGCTCTCTTTTAGGACACTTATTTCGATCCCTGCCAAACTGCCTGCCAAACTGCCTACTCAATACGCTCGCGACGCCATTCCTACAGCAGAAAAGGCACGTCACATTTCCAGTCTTCGCCTCTCTGCGTCACAGTCACGGCAGAAGTTGCACGACGGCCACCGCCGAGACGCCCGCTTCATTGCGGGTGACCTGGTCCTTCTCTGGTCCCCGTCTCGGTGCGTTGACCTTTCTGAAAAACTACTTTGGAGGTAATCTGGCACTTATCGTGTCGTGCGACATTTGACAGACGTTACTTACGAAATAGCTATGCTCGATCCTACCGCGTATTTTTACTTCCTCAGACGTCGTGCTTGTGGCACGCCTCAAGCCATACGTTTCGCCCACAACCCTGCCTTAGGCGCCGGGTTGGCGCTATTCCGGTCGGAGGTTAATGTCACGAGGCTGCAAGCAATGTGACAAAGACGACGTTGGTTACTGGGGTAAAGAAAACGATGTTTGTAAAAGATTGTCTCTCTGCCATCTTTGCATTGCTGCAGCTCGCTGTAAATTGTTGGGAAATATATTTTCATTTATACCGTTTCTTGTGGCAATATGTTACTCAGACCGCTTACACTGTCTTCAGTAGTACGTTAACATGGTAAGCCATAAAACTGACGTTGCCATTATGGCTGTACAGAATATTATAACGGGCTACCTACGGAATAATATTATAATAATCAGGGGCACGTAGGTTCTACAATTTGTAATTTATAACAATCCATCGAATAGCGTCACAGAAGAAAACACTGCGTTATTTAGTCCCACACGCGAGTAAGGCTCAGGAACATAACTTCTTCACTTGGTTGGTTAATAATTTAGTTTGTTATGATTACAGAGAATTAATTTATAAAACAGAATAAAGGATTCCGAGGTCATTCAGGAAGGTGAAAAAAAAATGTCGCACTTTCCCCCGAAAGGAGATGCATCGATTGCGATAGCAAATTAGTAGAGAGCTATATGAAGCCAGGATAGTAGTTTAATTGGCCGTAAACAGTTGTAAACATTCGCTTACTTACTAAACAGAGAAGCACAGTGCCACGCACGCACAGGCAAACATAACCACATCTCGCTCGAGGACCGCGGAAAGTCGCTGTGAAAGCGTGGGAGTGAGACAGCGCGCCAGCAGCTGTGGGCAAATTGACCTTCACCCTGTCTCGCGTCTCACTTCAGGGCGAACTAAACGTCGAATGCAGAGAGCATGCGAAGCTACCGACACTCGGCGCATGCACTTTGTCGCCATCGCAGATTGCTTTGAAGATGAGGCCCGTCTGGGCGCGCACTTCGCCGACATCGCATAGATCGCCTTCAACATACGGCGCCCGAGGGGCGTACTGTGGGCAGCAGCCGACGGAGCAGAACGCAGCCCCTCCCCCCCCCCCCCCCCCCCCCCTACCTCTCTGTCAGCTCACCCTCTGCCTCGCGCGCGCGAGAGACGATCGCGCGCTTCCGGCCTACTTCCTCCTTCGCGTGCGCTACACTGGGCCGCGATTGCCGGCTCACCCTCGTACGCTTTCACTCACAAACACACTCTCTAAGAACATAGAGAGTTCCGGGAAATCTCTTTGAGGGAGTATGTGCTTGTCCCATATTTCACTCTCTTTTCCAGAGTAAAACGCCTCCATCTCGGACTGAGTACAGCAACTCCCCGAGACAGAGTATTAGCATTCCTTAAAAGAGTCCTAGAACTCTTCCAGAGTACGGCTACTCCCCCCCACAAGAATATTAGTACTCCCCTGAACCAAGTTCTACTCCGTCAGAGTGCTTGTACTCCCCCAAACACATTGCTTGTACTCCTCCTAACAGAGTGTTTGTACTCCTCCTAACAGTGTGCTTGTACTCTGCCGAACCGAGTGCTGCTACTTCCACAAACAGAGTGCTTGTACTCCTACTAACAGAGTGCTGGTACGCCTCCCAATTGTGTGAAAGCAATGGCGATGTAGTGCCATGGTCATATCTGAGTCGATTCAGAACACTTACATGTCGGGGGTATTTGATTCCTTCATAAGCAGCTCCTGCACTTATGCTTGGTGAATTGCATTTGATGTTTAGTCGTCGAGTCATTCGAGTGGAACATCTTTTTAACACGATGGCGTTAAGGGCATCGTGTCGCAGAAAATCCGGCATCAGTGATGGCGTTAAGCATCGGTATCTGGCGGAAATAATCATGCCGAACCACATCATCCCGAATCACCCCCACCACACAGGCCCTCCAACCGTCGACCAACGTGGCTCACTGGGTATGTGACACTTAGTCCTCCGCGTGGCGCAAGGCGCTAGTGAAATAAAAAAAAATTTCTCAAAGTAAAATTTCTCAGAAAAATTGTAAAGTACGACTGAACCACAACCTACAGACGTGATAGCGTCGAATTGTAATTTCAATGTACGAGAAAAAAGCCTGATACGCAGCCAGAGATTTTTCAATGCTATCACGCTCCACTCTTATAGGTGAAACTTAGGCGTCCTCCAATTCTAATGAATTTTCCCTGTACATTGGTTCTAGGCAACATTGAGGGGAACGTTGAAAATGTTGAGGCGTTCTAAATATTTATCGGACCCCATGTCGCAGAAAATAGTAGAGACTTTTAGTATTGCGGAAAATGCTTGCGTTAGCGTTAGCGTGTTACGCACGCTAAATCTTTGCGGGACGCTGTTGGATAGAGTTTTAGTATAGCGTAAGACAACGATGCGCCGCTAAGCGCAAACTTCGCCGCGCCATCTAGCTGCGAGTAGTGAAAGCTTCAAAGCTGATTGGCTCGCCATCTAGTAGCGAGTAGTGAAAGCAGCAAACTGAGCAGCTCGACAAGCAAACTAACCGTTTGGATCCACGCCAAGCCTTGGAAAGAGCCTGCGTAGTCTCGCGTGCATGGTTCGAGCACGGCGTTGGTTTCGGTTGTTCGTGTGCAAGTGCATTCTGTGGTGAAAGATGCCGTCGTCTATATTGTGGGACCCGCAATATCTAGCGACTCTTGGATGGGACGACATCGAGGCGCTTATGACAAGGGCGCCGGTGGTGCAGCCCAGAGTGTACGTCTCGCGACACGGGTTGCT
Source organism: Dermacentor silvarum (assembly GCF_013339745.2). Classification (NCBI taxonomy): domain Eukaryota; kingdom Metazoa; phylum Arthropoda; class Arachnida; order Ixodida; family Ixodidae; genus Dermacentor; species Dermacentor silvarum. The sequence continues at coordinate 153,575,546 of NC_051161.1, forward strand.
GAACATTGCGGAAATGCCATCCGATGTTTTTCGACGGCATTTTCGTTTTGAAAAAGCAGACTTCTCTGTCCTACAACGGGCACTGCGCATTCCGGATCTCGTAACGAGCGCGCAAGGTGTTCACGTTCGTGGTTTGGAGGCGTTGTCTATTTGTTTGAAGCGGCTGGCCTACCCAAACCGCCTTTGCGATCTGCAGCACTTCTTCGGCCTTCACTACTCCGTAATATCCAGCATAAGCAACAAAGTGCTGGATCACATAGAGGTGAGTTCGGCCATTTCTCGGATGAGCTCACCAAACACCAATTGCTCTCAATGAACGACTTGGACGAGCTTTCTCAGGTAAGCCAACTGAAACTAGGAAATGTTTCGTCTGCTCGCCAAGAAAGAATGCAGAAGAGTTTAACTCCGGCATGACTTTTGATGGTCGCTGTGGTGAATGATTAGGTAGCTAATACGAGCTTCGAACAGCGTGCGGCATAACTTGCCGTATGAAATGATTGTAGTGTTGCGAAAAAAGAAAAATGTGCGCACATGTCTCGCGATGGTACGCACACAACAGATGTGAAACAAAATTGTGCAAGTGTAGGTGGATAAATGGTTGCATGAACGTGGTTATTACAGCTCGAAAGTTTGTTTATTTGATTATATAAATGTTGAATTAATTACGGTGTGAGGTACCGCAGCAGTCTTATCAGTTTGCTCGTTTATAATAAATACCACCTTCTCGACTTTAACCTCATTTGAAGTAGTGCTATTCACATTGCAAGTGGTCAAAACCTGCAAACCATATCCTGTGGTGCGCTTGGAACACGTTGCATATATCAAAGATATGCTTTGTTAAGTGCCACAAATTCTGCGGACACTCCTGGCGACACCATGAGTACATGAATTCCAGTGAGGTATACTTAATGCAAGTTGTTTGAGCTCACCGAGAAGCTTATGAGCATGTAGACAAATGTGGCATAAACGCATGTGCCTGAAACAGCTCCTCACTTTACAGAAAGCATAAAAATTTGTCATGGTGGTTTTTGTCTTTAAGGACTGGTATGCTAACACTGATTATGACTTTACGTGGTTTCACCTTTATCTTGCAGGCAGTGCACAACAAAGGCGCAGCTTTGCAGAACTGCTGGGCCTTCATTGATGGGACTGCACGGCCCATCTGCAGACCATCCGAAGACCAACATGCCTATTTTTCTGGACATAAGAGATTGCACGTCCTCAAGTACCAAGCGGTGATGTGTGCTAATGGGCTTGTTTGTGAGCTCGATGGCCCGTATCCAGGAAGGAGACACGATGCAGGTGAGACAACGTATTGCTACTTTGTAAGAATGCTAATCATTTTAAAAAGGCATAAGTATGTTACTTATAAAGAATGCCAAAAAAAGACTCTTTACTATGTGAAGAGGTTTGTTCAGCCAGAAAAGATGAAAAAATTGACATTGTGTGACTTCGCTTTAGACTTTGTGTGATTTAGGAAATCTGTAGTCTGTTTACTCTATGCAAATGCTGCAAGATGGCTACATTCAACTGTAGCACAAGAATTAAAGCACCGTTGTATGTAGGTATACGTGTAATACTGGACTGTGCACGTTGCTGTCAGCATCTTCTTCCCTTGGCATGCATAGGGCCTTGCCTTTGTATCATTGCTTCGTAGGGGTCTCACATTATACATTTGCCTTATTTGGCAAAGCTTGCAAATGTTCTATTATATAAACAGTGCACGGTGTTGCCAGTCATGGTGATAAATTTCATTATGCAGCTTTTGAGAGTCCTAGTACGTCACAATGGCAGCCAAAATGACATCATTTCAATATGCCTATGAGATGTATTATTATCACTTGAATGCGTCTTTGCCTAACATAACTGCTAATATGTACATTTTATTTTTATGCACATTTGTACATTATTTGGTTTACATTGGTGCAATGAGATTGTATGCAGCATTTATGAAGATATCGGTCATTCAGTTATTCTATAAATGTCCGAAAACTTTTGCTTCATTTCAGGCATTTTGCACGAGAGTGGACTGTATGAGAAACTGGAAACGTTGGTCCAAGGCAAAGATTATGTGATCTACGGGGACCCAGCATATCCTCTGCGGCCACTACTCATGAATCCGTACGGTGGTGCCTACCTCACTGAAGCACAACAGCAGTTCAACCCATCAATGAGCTCAGTGAGACAAGCAGTGGAGTGGGGATTTGGAACAGTTATATCGTAGTTTGCGTTTCTAGATTTCAAAAAAAAATCAGAAACTTCTGCTTCAAAATGTTCCCCGCATGTACAGAGTTGCAGTGATTCTCATGAGCTGCCATGCCTGCATGTATGAGAATCAAATTTCTCTTTATTTTGGTACAAAACCACCAAGTCTTCATGCTTACTTGAGGACTTGAGGCTTGGCGCATATCTGTGTACAGAAGCATAAAATTTCAGTGGAGTGTATACGGCAGGCATAACGAAATTCTTACTGGGAGCTCACTACTACCCTTGAAAAGAAAAGTGTAAAATCATTGCATTCTACCGGTACTAATATATGGGGTGGAAACGTGGAGGTTAATAAAGAAGCTCGAGAACAAGTTAAGGACCACACAAAAGCGGCCGCATTTTGATGGGGGCGAAATGCGAAATCACCCGTGTACTTAGATTTAGGCGCACGTTAAAGAACCCCAGGTGGTCCAAATTTCCGGAGTCCCCCAATACGGCGTGCCTCATAATCAGATCGTGGTTTTGGCACGTAAAACGCCATAATCTAAAGTACGATGGAACGAAAATGTTAAGCTTCACGTTAAGAGACCGGCGTGCAGCGGTGCTGTCACGGAGGGGCATCTTGATTCGAGACGCGACACGCCGATTACGGACCCCGAAGTGTGCGTCTACGGCCACGTGGTAGTGCCGGGCTTGACCTTGGCCCTTCACCTTGGGGGAGAGGAGAATCTGCGTTTGTCGTCCATGGTGAAAGGGACGCGGCCAAGACTTTTGGGAGCTACAAGCCGTGAATTCGGAGAACTCTACATACCGGCAGTTTCCCTACATAGGGAACTAGGGAAAGGAAATTCTATTTAAGTGCAGGTTTTGGGCCCTGCTGATTAGTCTAGAAGCTGACCCATGCGCTGCTGAGAAGCCGTCGGGGGCCTAGTGCCGTCCAGTATCGCCTGGGCCGCCTGGCCGCGTTGGAGCTCCAAGTAACTAGTTGTCGTACGAGACGTCAAACCAGCGTCTGCAACGAAGTTCACGGTAGTTCGCCTCAAGTTAGCTCAACCTTCTTGAGAGAAGACGGCAGATCTAGACTCCCCGGAAACCTAGCCCAGCAATTCGCATCCACCTCGACAAGATCGGACCGCCAGCATTCTTCGGGAAAGCTTTGTGCACCGGCTTCGCGATTCATGGACTTGCTGCTGCTGCCCGGCCATGCGTATGACACCAATTGTTTTCTTTTGGACTTTGATTTCTTTTGGACGTTGTTTCAGCGAAATGCTGTTAAGTGTATTCTTGTGTATTTGATCCTCGTACTGTTTCATTTTTATACCTACTGTTAATCGCTCGTATTTATTTGTCCTCATCATTGTGTATATTAAGTTCAGGTGTGTTAGTCTGTATTGTGTTTTCTTTATTATTTTATTTTATTAATTTGTGTATATTTATCAGCCGATAAATATCTAGTTTTTCTGTTTACTCCCGACTCTGACTCATTTCACTGTGTTCGCTCGAGCACGGAACGACCAACCAGCTTGTCTACCCCGTCGATCGACTTCGCGCCGACGACGAATCGGGGACAGCTGTGACAGGTGCAGATCAGAGAGCGAACGGGGGTAGCCGATATTCTAATGACGTTAAGAAAAAAATGTCGCTAGCCAGGCTATGTAATACGTAGGACGGATAACTGTTGGACCGCTAGAGTTACACAACGGATACCAAGAGGATGGTAGCGCAGTCGAGGACGGCAAAAAATAGGTGCGGTGATGAAGGTAGAAAATTTACATGCGGAAGTTACAATCGGTTAGCGCAAGACAGGGGTAATTGGAGATCACAGGAAGAGGCATTCGTCCTGCCGTGGACATAATAATAGGCTAATGATGATGGTGTTAATGAAAAACCCCAGGTGGTCAAAATTAATTTGGATTCCCCCACTAAAGCATGCATCTTAATAGTATGGTTACTTTCACACTTCAGACCCCCACATTGAGTTTCTCTTACTTTAACGCTGCAGTTGGAGTCGAAATGAGTGTCGAGTGTATATTCCATGTAAGCTATGCTTTCTTTGTGAAAGAAATTTATTCACTCCTTTTTCAATCTGTCGAATAATTTGTTCCCAATTTCCAGAAGAGCACTTTGGTGCGCAGCATTTGTGCGCCGCTGCTCTTCTCTTTCCCTTCGGTCATCCTCCCTCACTCTGAGCTACTCCATGCGGATCTCAGATTCTCGCTGCAGGCGCTTTCTTTCGAGGGCCAGCCTGTGCCGTTCCAAGTCAATCCTCTTTTCCTCGAGCGCAACCTCTTTGTCCTTCAGCGCCTGCTCATGCTTCCATCGTTTTTCCAGGAAGGCGTGGTCGGCTGTTGAGACTTGCCCCCGCTTTCCTGGACAAAATATTTCAGGATACACTTTGCAATATGTCAAGGCACACGGCACACAAGTCAGATATGCAAACGAAAATTAAGTAAGTAATGGCCACCACGCGTGCTCTGCCAAACTTATTTGAACACAACCTAACGATCTTCAAAATCACATTTATTGAAATTGGAAGAGTACACAGGAAACATAGTATACTACATCTGCATACCTAGTGCAAGGCTTCCAAGAACATTATTCTACATAACAACTGGTATATACCTTAGTTATGCTTACACTGAAACATGCTGCAGAGCATAGTATGCAGGCCTTTGTTATGGTTACATTGAAAGAAAAGACTTCTTTTTTGGGGGGAGGGGGAGGAGGTAGCTCCGGAAATTCGTTATAACATGTTCATTGGTATCTAACCGTGACTTCGAAGCAAAGTAATGCTGGCCTTGGGTACTGTACTTCTGTGTACTTACTGCGATGCCGCCTTGGCAGTTCAGGTGCTGTATCACCTTCGATGTTCGGTACTGCTCTCGAAGTAGCCTCGTCCTGCGAGAACGCTGCTATTTCATTGATGCTGTTTTCCTCTGGTGGTTCTGATAGGTCCACCCACTGAATGTCTTCAGGGGCACAATAAATTTCTTGCAGGGTGCAACTAGCTGTGCTGGCTCCACCTAAAAGTGATGTATGGTATGCAAACAAAAGTACAGTTGCTGTCACGTGTGCAATACTTTAAACAGTGTTGCAGAAAATAAGTTCAAAACATGGTATTTCATTGGGCTAGTTAAAGCATATCGACAGTTTCGACCTGCCAAATGTTGCATGAGCGCAATAGAAAAGAATTCAAGTGGTGTTGTCATTCCTTTCCTGCTGTGCTTGTGCTACACTATGCTGGTTAAACATGTCCACTGCCATAAGTGTACAAGTTATGTACAAATGACGTAGCACTACAGCACTTCAAGCAAGTATTGCTGGCAGATTAGTGTACAAGCTCTAGGCATGTACATGCAACACCATTTGGCTTTCATGCAAATATTCTTCACTGCTTAAGGTGCATGCTGTATTGATGTGACCGCATAAATGTAAGCTTCGTGTTTGTTGGTTAGTTTAAAGGCAACCTTCAATAAAAACATTTTATTCATGATCTAGTGGCAGACCTACATCACACTTGGCACTAGCACGACAGCGTGACCGCACTCAATGGCATGCAAGGCAAAGCAGCCATTAAAGAATGTTTGCACATGAGCACCTGCCAACGATAGCGAACCAAGTAAAAAAAAATTATAATAAAAACATACGCTCTGTTTCCTCTTCAGCGGTGGATGAGAATGCTGCAGACGCAGCATCTCGTGCATGGGTCGCGGTTTGGCGCTCAGCCTGCGCTGCGATGTTGCGTCTAATTTTAAATTTATATCCGACCTCGCGCACCAGTTGAAGAAGTTCCGTCAGTAGTGCTTCCTTTTCAGAATACTGTTCTTCAGCTCCTGACCTGGAATATCGAAGATTACAACACATGAAGTCACTCGACGGGAAAAAAAAACGCGTTTTACATGCTTAACGATGAAAGTTCTTAGAAAAGGCAGAAAGGGGCGCAAGGTTTGTACATTTCCAAGGAATTACTTACTTTTTGAGATTCGCTGCATCACCAGTGGAGAACTGCGACAGCATCAGGTCAAAACGGTCGCGCACCGCAGGGACCGTGAACTGCTTGTCTTGGCCGCCCGCTCTGGTTGTAAAACACAGGCGGGAGGTAACCTCCGGCCATCTCGAACAGTCGCTTACTGCTCCAGCACCAAGTACCTCACGTAGAAGAGCGAGGTCATCAGACGTGCTGAAGCGCACCCTTGCATTCGCATTCGGCTTGGATGCTGCCATTTCGACTGGTTGCCGCACGAAAAAGTTTCCAACCTCGTAGGTGCTTTCAAACTTTTCCGCCCGTCTGTTTTCTGATCGCGCTCAAACTGCGCGCCGAGCAGACGGCTTCTAGCGGCGCCGCCGTCGCCGCCTAGTGATGAGAAAGCCAAGCGGTCGCACACGGAAATTTAATCGTAACAACTTTTACACGTATCGGTCGCTGTTAGTAAGTTAAAAACAATTGGAGCTCGTAAACAATTACTAAGAAAATAAATTGAGCATCAATAGTTTTATTCTTTCTTTTCTCAGTCTGGCGAGTGTTTACAAGCAGACGTACGCTTCCGCTGTGCATGTGGAGTGTGCTTAACCTAGAATCGACAGCGAAAACAACGCTGTCTTGTCGTCCGTAGGCCGTTACCGAAGCAAGAATACCCGAAGCAAAAGCCAGCAACACCGTTTATTTGTAAATCAGTGAGTCCTACAAAGCAGCAGGTCGAGACGATTTCCGCGAAGCGGGCAGCCGTCAGTTCAGAGGGTGCCGCCATGTTTGCAACGTTAAACAAACTTAGCGAGCGTTTAGCGTCTCCGCTATATTCGAAAAATAGCGGACGCACACTACGCGCAAAACTGAAATAGCGTTCTGAGCATGCGCAGTCTGACCCCGCTATTTTATTGCGTTTAGCGTGGTGCCATTTCCGCAATACTAAAACTGTCTAGTGTGTCGCTGTCGGGGTGAACGGCGTCCAATAGCGCTATCGCGTTCCAATCTTAAAGGCGAAGCTTAAGCATACTCCAAGTTTTTCTTAAAAGGTCAACATTTTTATTGATCAAACAGTAACAAGACAAAATGAGTAAAATTTCGAGAAAGATACTGATACACATTAAATCCGATTACAAAGAAGTTCATGAATTTTACAACTATCTTTCGCTAAAATTTCATCGCTAACACAGTGAGAAATATTTTTTGTATATTGAATTTGTTTTTTGTATTTTGTTTTTGAAATATATTTTGTAATTGGCAACATTTAAAAAAATTTAAGTATACAATGGGAAATCAAACAAAGAACAAACATGCGCAAACTCGCAAAGTATTGGCATTACGATTGAACAGAATAATGCACCACATTACTGGCCAGAAAACGCATCTCAAGCACAAAATTCGTGTACTTATATACCATAGGTTACCAGATGAGCTGCTATAAGCATGAGGCTGGTAATGTAATTATTGCGATAGCAATTATATGGACACTCCAAGCTGATTCCTGCCGTCGGCGTCGCTGTCACCGTCGCCGTGAGGTTTCGTGTGGAGTCCAACGGCGATGAAATCGTCGCCGCGCGCTGTATGCTCTATGTGCCAGATAAAGCGCGTGAGATACGCGCGCTCTCACTGGGAGCGAACGCACGGCGGAGAGCAAACGCGACTTCTTCCGTTGCGCGAAAGGCCGTGGGGGGGGGGGGGGGGGAGGCACAAAGGGGGGGGCGACGTTTAGCTGCGGCACCAAATGCGTATTTATATCAACACGTTGCGAGGCGAGAAGGTGCTAAAGACTTCCGACGCTACTCGACGAGTGTCCCGTTCTGATCTCATCAACAACCTCCGAGCCGCCGCCAGAGGCTCCGGGAACAGTCACCAACGCCGCATGCGTTCGGTGTGAACGCGGGCAAAACGCCGACGGCGCCGACAACAGTTATGCGCGTTGCTGGTGTTGCTACATGTCCAAGTTTGTACAGCTGATAAAACGACTATCCGTACTCCGTATCTACTAATTTGCTATAGCAATTGATGCTTCGATTTTTGGGTGAAACTGCGATATTTTATTTTTGCAGGAAACGTTTTTTCATGTCAAGTTATAAGACAACAGCTGGTTTGATAACGATCTATGTAAGGTATGGATGTTCCTGACTGAGAGTACAGTATATTTAGAAATCTGATGTGTATATAGGTCGTCGCGAATGGCGAAATGGCGAGCTTGACGGCGCAACGCACGAGTGGTTGGCTGCGATGACGGATCAGCAAGGAAGTCTTTTATGGAGGCAATCCAGGGGTCCTTGCGCCGCTCGGAAGCGATGGAAGAAACGTCAAGCTGGGATAGTGAGCAGCAGGCGTTGTCGTCAGGCAAGGGATAACGTGAGAGGGCATCAGCGTCAGCATGCTGGCGTGCGTTGCAGTACAGTGCGCGGATATCGTAGGCCTGTAAGCGAAGCGCCCAGCGGGCGAGACGGCCTAAGGGATCCTTCAATGACGACAGCCATCATAGTGCATGGTGGTCCGTGACGACATCAAATTGGCGACCATACAAATAAGGCCGGAACTTATAAGTGCCCAGATGATCGCCAGACATTCTTTTTCCATGACGGTGTAATTGATCTCGGCTTTAGTAAGCGTACGGCTTGCATATGCCACAACATATTCAGGAAACCCTTCTTTGCGCTACGCTAGGACAGCGCCGACGCCAGCACCACTGGCATCTGTGGGTACCTCAATAGATGCCGTTGGGTCGTAGTGGCGCAAAATGGGAGGAGACTTCAGAAAACGACGGAGCTTAGTGAACGCCTCGTCGCACTCGGACGACCACGAATGGAGGGGTCCGTTGCTTCCAAGGAGCTTAATCAGGGGCGATATGAGGGCGGTGAAATTGCCAAATTGAAGTAGGAACACAAGCCTACGAAACTGCGTATTTCTTTGATGGATGTCGGTTTAGGGAATTTGGCGACGGCGCGAAGTTTTGCTGGATCGGGGAGGATTCCATCCTTTGAGACGACGTAACCTAGTATCGTGAGCTGCCGCACTGCAAATCGGCACTTCTTAAGGTTCAGTTGGAGGCCAGCGTTTGCTAAGCACGTCAAAACACGCCGTATGCGTTGAAGATGCGTGGTCAAGTCAGAGGCAAAAACAGCAACGTCGTCGAGATAACATAAGCGTGTGTGCCACTTCAAACCACGCAGAACTGCGTCCATCATGCGTTCAAAGGTTGCTGGCGCATTACAAAGTCCAAACGGCATGGCGTTAAATTCGTATAAGCCGTCGGGTGTGACAAAGCCGGTCTTCAGCCTATCAACGTCAGCCATGGGCACTTGCCAACAGCCGGAGCGTAAATCTAGAGATGAGAAGAATTCTGTTGCCTGTAGGTTATTCACAGCGTCATCGATTCAAGGCAGCGGGTATACATCTTTGCGAGTGATCTTGTTCAGATGCCGATAGTCTACACAGAACCGTACCGAGCCGTCTTTTTTTTCGTAACAAGGACGACAGGAGATGCCCATGGACTGTTCAAGGGTGGGATCACTTCGCGGCGAAACATATCATCCCCTTGCTCATTAATGACACGACGTTCTGTGGCAGAGACGCGATATGGGTGTTGCCGCAATGACGGTTGGGAGTGTCAATATGGTGCGTGACAGCAGAGGTCCGGCTCGGGGAAGGTTGCCCGAAATCAAAAAAAGAACGAAATTTTTCTAAGATGCGCAGAAGCTGAGAACGCTTAGCTGGGGTGAGGCCATTGGCAATAGATTAATCTAGCGTTGCATGTTGGCTACCTAGATGAATCGAACACACCTGTCGGCCAAGGGTCGGACGTTGAGACAGAACCGATCGTGTTGTACGAGTAACTAGCGCAGGACGTGGCATCGGGAACCTCCATAATTTGTACGTCATCGATCACCTCCACATGGCCAAGACATTCGCCTTGAAGTGGCATCACAGGGTATGAGAATGGGTTACAGACGAAAATAGCTGTGGAGCCCTGTTTGATGTTCACAGTCGCAAAAGGTAGCAGCAGACCTTTTGGAGTATAAAAGCGGCCAGACGGAGAAAGTAGTGCGACGGCGTCAGAGAGGCTGCTGCAATGCATTGAGATACTCACTGACGAGTTGGGAGGAACGTTGGTGTCATGCCTCACTGGCAGTTTGTTTGCAAAAGAAGGATTATCGGCAGGCGTCATACCTGAGATCGGCGACAGTTCTAGTTCGGCCCGTGCGCAATGAATAACAGCATTGTAGCGGGCGAGAAAGTCCCACCTCATGATAACTTCATAGGAGCACGAAGAAATTACAATAAATTCTATGGCGCATACAACGTCCTCGATGAGAACACGAGCGGTGCACGTCGCTATCGGGTGAATACGCTGTGCGCCTGCTGTGCGGGCGGAGAATCCGGCAAGGGGCGTCGTGACATTTCGGAGAAAGTGACAAAGCTTTGCGTCCATAACTGATACAGCGGCTCCGGTATCCACGAGGGCACATGTGCGCACACCGTCAACACGTCTATCACATTGGTCAGGCTACGTTGAGGACTTTCGCGTTTTGACGACGTCGCAGCCCTTGCTTCATGGACTGCGACGATTAGTTTTCCTCATCCCGAGCTACGGGACGAGGCCGCATAGGTGATGGTGAGCGTCGGCGCGAAGAAGGTGAGCGGCGGATGTTGGCAGACCGGCGGAATGGTGGTGACGCAGCCCGAGGTTCATCGTCGTAATATGGGCGCGGAGAACCCACAATAGGACTTGGCTCATATGGTGTAGCGCTACGCGACTGCATGCGGCTACAATGGCGCGCGACGTGGACTGCGTAGCCGTACTCAAAACATATCGGTCGATTGTCCGCTGTACTCCACAGAGTCGCTGCGGCAGGTCCCATCCATGTGGGAGGACGCGTTGTACGTGGCGGCTGGTGAAGTGATTGAACGGCAGGCTGTTGTCGGGGCATAGCGAGGACTTCGGCGTACGTGAGAGGTCCCTGTTGAGGGAGTTGTTGAGGCTGGGTGACGACTTCCGCGTAGCTGAGTGGCACAGTCGTCGGGATCTGTTGGGGCCGGGCCATGACTTCGGCGTAGCTGTGAGGCGCAGCCGCAGGAACGCGCTGGTGGTGCTCAGACAAAACCACGTGCAGTTCTTGCGCTTTGACGCGGCGAAGCGGAGGCGCAAAACTCGGCGTTGGCGCGTGTACTGGCTGCGGCGGTGCAAAATCCATCAATGAGAGTTGCCGGGCAACTTCCTTGTGCACGAACGCCTTCATTTCTGCTAGCAAAGCTGTCTGGTCGGGCATGGCATGCAGCCAAACCAGCGAGGTGTTCGTCACGCGGTAGAGATTGACGGGCCAGTGATCGCTGCCTGCGGAGTTTTTCATAGCTCTGGCACAGTGGGATAATTTCGGCCACAGAGCGAGGACTTTTGGCCAGCAACATGTTAAAGGCGTCGTCTTCTATGCCTTTCAGGATTTTTCGGGTTCGATCAGACTCTGCTATGGTCGAATCGGCTTTCCTGCGTAGGTGCAGGACATCTTCAATATAATTGGTGAATGTTTCGCCTGGATGTTGATCTCGGTCTCGAAAACGCTGCTCGGTGCGCAGCTTGCGAACAGCAGAGCGACCAAATACATCGGCGAGGGAAGTCTTAAATTCGGACCATGTCTGGAACTCTGTTTCATGGTTATTATACCACAGGCTGGCCCCTCCAAAGAGATAGAACAGAACATGGTTCAGTTTGGCCGCTTCGTCCCACTTGTTATGGGCGCTTACACTGTCGTATGCCGTGAGCCATTCGTCCACGTCAGTGTCGTCCGCTCCAGTGTAGATAGGAGGGTCGCGATGACGAGGCACCCCGGGACACGCAGTGGGTGCGTGAGAAGGCGTTTGCTGGGAGGCTTCTTGGGGCATGGTAGGTGGTATGGTGCGATACCAGAGTTCCAGTGTGATTGTCTGAGGGTACCCAGCACCTCCACCAATTCTAAAGGTGTTTATTTGGCAGAGCTCGGAGCAGCGCAACGTCGACGGGTAGGGCAGTCACAGCTTCCAAGCACGAGAGCCGTTGCTGAGCGTAGCGCTCGACCCACTAGCGTTTAGAGCCAGTAGCGCTGATTCCACACGCATCTCTCTTCTTCGCTACATTTCATATAAAACCGCACGTCTAGTTTTGGTTACAAATATTTCACATAGTTATTCATGTATGGGCTGCACTCTCTTTTTCTAAAAGTGCATCTTGCCGTGGTTGTCCAGCACTATCCCCGCTCGGTGTCAAGGCGGTACAGATGCGTATCATAGCTTCTATTCACTTAGATCCAATGCTGATAGTATTTTGGCAGAAAGCTGGACTTCATTGTTGGCGTCCTCATGAAAGTAATTTCCTGGCGCTGTCGGTATTGTGCCATCGCGATTTCTCACGCACTGCATTTCGTAGACAGCTATTGCCACAGTGTGCTCACGCATTGCACAACTGTTGTGCTATTCGTGTTGTCTATTGTACAAAATTTTTCGCATAAAACGTTAAGTGATAGTTTGTTCGTTTCGTACAGATACATATTTTAGTGATCTGATCTGGGAAGTGGAGATTATTGCTTGTAAAACAATAATTTCCGTTTCATTACTCATTTCATTTCATTAATCAAGGCATATGGCGTTTCACGCCATATGCCTTGATTCGAACTGCCTTCCGTGAACTTTTGCCACAATTTAAGATGTTTCGCTGCTTCATTTTGCCGTTGGTATGTAAAAGATTAATAAAGTAGGAATAATTTCACGTTCTCTTGTTCTTTTAAATGTTATCTAAACTGGAATCTATCTTGTATACTTATATGCCTGATGCTTATTTTCATAACAGCACAAAAAAGAATTTAGAAAGACAGAATTGAGAGGCACATGGTACCGATTGTCAACAGGCAAACATATTGGTGATGCGGCAACTTTTAAAGCTGACATGGTACTTCATGGCACATGTTCGTAGCCAAACACAAAGAAGTAATGCAAGGAAGCAAAGGAAAAGAAAAACTGTCAGCCCTTCCACTGGGGTGTAGATGGAAGACCAGCGAAACTGTACTATGGTGAGAATTATGTATTTCCAATTATGACTATTAATATGTGATGGCGTCATTGGTTATTTTTATTTGAACTAATAAAGACTGCGAAATTATAGGATCTGGTGCTTTTCATTTATTTCGTGACCGCAGGGAGCATGGCCTTATGGTCGCTACGGTACACCGCCATAGGGTGTACGGCAAAGGTTGGCACGTTCTTCATGAACACGTCACCGACGCTGCGCGCGTTCGGTGCGAACGCCGGCAAAACGCCGCCACCGTCGACAACAGTAGTGCGCGTTGTTTGTGTGACCGCACACAAGCGCTGTCAAAATGCTGGCTACGTGACGGAACAGCTAAACGCCGTTGTCGACACTTTTAGGGGAGAGGCGGGCGAGATCCCAGAGAGAGTCAGCGGCGCAAGCAGCAGAGGCCGGCAGGGTTGCGCGCATGTACAACAGTCTAGGGTAGAGTGTACTAGAATATAGTCGAGTGGGACGAGCGGCTGGGGCGGCGCATGCTTTGCAGTGAGGCGCCCGACGTGGAAAAATACTGTGGCGGCGCTGCGATCGAACTGGATTGGGCCGCATCAAGGTCGCGCCGTTGGAAACTGCTGGCGATACTGCTCGGCAGGGTCAATCGCACTACTTCGCGCGCTGGTATTTGCGTTCAGACCTCTCAAATGGTGTTCATAATCGAATATGACATGTATATATGTCTTAAGAACAAATGACTTTCTTTCTCTTCATTTTATTTTTTAATGCCGCTCGGTGATTGCCCGTGCATTGCGGCCGCAGTGTCGGCTTTCATTCTATTATGTTATTGTACGGTTCCCTTTGGAGAACAAATATTTTTCTCGTTCTTCAAGCAGCATGTATCTCTCGTGTGTATTGTTCCGCATATAGTTTTCCATCAGTAGGTCTTGCGGAACGCAAACGGAGAAACATATGTAACCTTCCTGCTTGCCGCTTCAAACAAGTAAAGCATATCTGCCCCATCTGGCACCTTGTACTCAGATTTCGTTCTTCCTTTGGGGTTTTTTACGTGCCAAAACCAGTTCTGATTATAAGGCACGCCGTAGTGCAGGGCTCCGGATTAATTTTGACCACCTGGGGTTCATTAACGTCCACTACAACGCAAGCACACGGGCTTCTTGCATTTCGCCTCCATCGAAATGCGGCCGCCGCGGCCGGGATTCGATTCCGCGAACTCGTCCTCAGCAGCGCAACGCCTTAGCTAACTGAGCCCCCGCGGCGGGTACTCAGATTTACGGGAAGCATCGTTATTGGAAAAAAAAAAAAACTGCAGCGCAACATTCTATTCAAGTTTCCGCCTTACTCGCGTAACAGAATGCGGAGTAATGGGCACGGGGTCATTTATCGCGGTCGGTGTCATTCTGGTGTCATTCTGGAAATTCATTTCAAGTGCATGCGTTTTGCAACCTCACCGGCTACAATTCGTAAATTGCAATATGTGTCGTAAAGTAATTAACTAAGAAGTTCATTAATCAATTTTGTTAATAAGTTGAATAGGTGTTTCGATTCTCGTGCTACTAATGTCCGCCTCTTCGAATAACCCAGCTCATCAATGAGAATTGTGCTAACTGCCACAGGAGATTTTTAAAAATCCCCTAAACCTTAATTTCGAACACCCGGTATAGTGGATATACGGCGTTGCCTTGCTAAACTGGAGCTCGCGGGTTCAATCCGTCGCGGAATTCGATGGGAACAAATGGAAAACACTCGTGTACTTCTATTTAGGTGCACGTTAAAAAGCCCCAGGTGGGGAAATCTAAACCGGGTGCCTCATACTCATATCGTGGTTTTGCCACGTAAAACCCACAAATCTGTTTGAACTAAAAAAAAAGACAGGTGGCTGCGTTCTTCGTCTTTTTGCTAGGAGTGTAAACAAAATAAATTATTCTCGAGTCTGATTTCCGAGAAAAACATGTTACGCTTATCCTATATTTCATACATAAATGTAATGCCATTCCCAAATGTCTGTCCGCTCAACTATATAAGCAGCTTGTATATTATAAACGGCTGCTTTCAGTTATTCGACGCACTATCATAACGACAATAATGAAGCAAATAGAGAAACGGCATGCCTTACATACACGTACAGATATGTGTAGATCTGCTGCGTTCGTTCAAGAAGATAACTGTGGTACCACATGGGGCATCCAGTTTTAATGGGTTGCAAAGATGGTGAGACTATCAAAAAAAAAGAAAGTTTTCCTTGCCTGAATCAAGTTAGCAGATTTACAGCAGATTTACAGGTTAGCAGATTTACAGGGCATTTATATTGAATGACAGCTTATTACACTTATTAACAGGGCTTATTAGCAGCTTATTAGCCGGACCTATTAACACCCCTGCGTTAATTTTCTCAGGAACTGCGCCTCTGCGCAACAGCCACAACTCTCCGGCAGCACAATCATTCGGAATAACAGTCCGCACTTGCATCGGTCTCTCACGTTTGAGACTGCAATAGTGCGGTTATGCGTTACATTCGTAGGGAAACGACTGTTCGGCGTCGTACAGCATATCAATAACACTTTCACACACACATTATATATATAGTTTTAACTGCCTGCTATGAATATTATTTCTGCGAAAGAGAGTTTTATGTGCAGTATTCGCTAATACGTGTGTTTCGTATGCAAACGTGCACGGTCGGGAGTTCTCACTGTACCATTTGTACCATTCTCAATGTACCCTTTGATTTAATTACGTAGAAATACATCGGTCATTCTTCGCGCCACGAAGCTAATAAACCTGGTTTATTTCACTTTAATATTGTTTTCTTCGATGATTGTTCATGATCAATATCCACCGACAAGAAGCGCGCGTAAAATGACACGCTATCAATAATAAAATTTTCGTACGTAGCTTCATGTTGCAGAGATGCCAGTTGCTTTTAGAAGACAGTGTTAAAAACAATGGTTCACTTGACTGAAACTACCTTTGGTACCCGCCGTCAAGAGTCATGAGCGCACCAAAGCAACTAAAACATAAAAACAAATGTACTACACAGACGTTCTGCGAGAAAAACTGGGCGCCGCCAGCGTCCGCGTAGCGAACGCGCGCTCGCTAGCAGACGACGCGCTTGACAACGACAACAAAACTTAAGACGACGCGTTGTATAATCCATGCCTCAAATATATATGTTTGGCAAGATGGTGTAAACATAAATTTGCAGTTGAAATAAAGCACTATTTTAAGAGCGTACTATGCGCAATCGGCCTCGGCGCCCACAGCGAAAGTGCGTTGAATATGCCGCGGAGCGCGTCTCCGCCCCAATCCAGTTCGCTCGCAGCGCCCTCGCAAAATTTTTCCACACGCGGCGCCTCAGCGGGAGAGCGCCGTTCGGCCCACTCGACCATTATCTAGTACACTCTAGTCTAGGGTGCCTCGATGCCCTCCTCATCCACCGCTCCCCTTCCATTGGGAAGTCGAGTTTGCTCTCCGCCGTGCGTTCGCTCCGCGTGAAAGCGGGCGTTCATTCGCACATACAGCATATGGCCAATGAGAATTTTTTTTCTATTGCCAGACGTGACCATCAAAGACTGAGCCCTTAACAGCTTCGCTGTAAAAAGTCACACCAGCAAAGAACACCACATCACACATGTATTTATTTATTTATTTATTGAAAATACTTTCAGGGCCCGAAGGCACTACAGAAAGGAGTGGGGAGAAAATGACAAGACGTGCAACTAACAAAAATATTACAATAATCGTCATTCTACAAGCGTCATTTTAGTGTCAATGACGAGAATGGAAGCTGGCTGATACATCTTGCTTTTTTTACAGCGATGCTGCTAAGGGCTTCGATGGTCGTAAGTCTTCGATGGTCGCGTCCGGGTGTAGAAAAAACTCTCATTGGCCGTATGCGGTATGTGCGAGTGAACGCATCGCGGAGAGCAAATGCCCTTTCTTCCGTCGCGCAAAAGGCCGTGGGGTGACGGGAGGGTGGAAGGGGAGGCGACGTTTAGCTGCGGCACCAAATGCGTATCTTGCGACCGGGCGCAAGGGGAACTGGCGACTCAATCACCCACGCGAAAGGAGGACAGCGGGAAAGCAGCGTGGGAGGGAGGGGTTGGGGCTTCTGCTCTATGAGCAACTTGTACTTTGCGCGGCGCAGGGCTGTCGCGCACACCGTATCTTGAAAGTGATCTGCAACACGGCTCCTACCTTTGTACGCGCTGTGCTTTCGCCGCTCAGTTTCCGTTGAGGCGATAGACCGCATGAACCTTCTCTCGCTGCTGCTGGCGCGCTTGCTCCCGCCAGCGTTTTGACAGCAGTTGTGTGCGGTCACACAAATAAGGCGCAGAACTGTTGTCGACGGCGGCGGCGTTTTGCCCGTGTTCGCACCGAACGCGCGCGGCGTTGGTGACGCGTTTATGAAGAATGTGCTAATCTTTGCCGTACACCCTATGGCGGTGTGCCGTAGCGACCATAAGGCCATAGTCCCTGCGGTCACTAAATAAAAACCACCGGATCATATATACTTCTCATTCTTTAATAGTTCAAACAACCAATTACACCATCACGTCTTAATAGTCATAATTGGAAATACATAATTCCCACCATAGTACAGCTTCATTGGTCTTCCATCTCCACCCCATTGGAAGGGCTGGCATTTTTTTTAAGGTGAATGCTTCCATAATTTCGTGTGCAAGTTGGTCGCGATGCAGGTTAAAGTGCATGCACCATCTCCAGCTACATCAGTGCACTGCCAAATGCGAGTGCATTTCTGCTCTAATAATACATGGGTGTTCATTGCGGCACTTCTTAAATTACCTTCCAGTCTGCCCAATGGAGATACACCTGTAGGAGAAAGGAATCTAACTGACAAAGTCACATGTGCATCTAAAAAACATGGTGGCCTGCCTCGTTGGGCAGTGTTTTCGTGTTAGCTAAGATCAATTTTTGTTCTTGCTAAGAACATCAAATCCCTTCGGTACCTTGCCACGACTATCTTCAAATAATTAGAGAGGCCATGAATGTACAATACCATTGCCTTCTTTTTACGAATGGAAACCATACTGTGGGATGAGTACTGGCACATACCTCTTTCAACTCTTGGACAGCATCTCCAAACTTGTACTTATTAAGTACTCTGCTATATGGATTTCTTAGGTTTCGTGACTTGCTCCACGGCACTGAATTCCATCAGCTGGACATGCGATCTTGTCAAGGTTACTGCTATTCATGGCTTGGCAATTTCACTTTTCAATAGTTTAGTGCGCGCTGAGCAGTACTTCAGGACTTCCTTCTATGCGTTTCTTCTTCTGAGTCAAGGTTGTTTCACATGATGGATTTTCATCACACCGGAAGTGCAATTTCCGTCGTATGCGACGAAAATCATAGTCGCAGTGCCGACCCCGCGATTTTCGGCTGTGGCCAACCGGTTGGTCGCAGCGTCGCGACGTCGCAGCGATCGTTGCGATTTCCCGTCGAAATTGCACCGAGAGCTATTTCGTGGTTTGTTTTGGGAAATGGCTTCGGTCGCGCAGCACAACGTTTATAGGTTGGCTCAACAAGCCTCGAACAGTGCAACTAATTGAGTGGAGCCATCGATTGCGCAAGCGGTACCCCTTACAAAAAAAAGTTGTAGTATTGCTGCAGAAATCTTAAAGACTCTGAGTAACCCGGGATGCAGAATACGTACATACAGGTGACAGACTATCTGTCACTTCCCAGCGGGCAATTGGTACACCCTTTCTGCAGAAAGCCTGCTCAGCCTGTGTAGCCGCAGGATGCAGCATGTCTGCAGAAAGTCTGTCGAGACTGTGGTCACAGGATGCAGCAAATGAGCAGACATTTGGTAGAATCTGTGTGGCCCACCCATCGGAAACTAGCATGCATGCATGCAACGAAATAACAGGCGCAATGGTATTCTTTGTACTGTTTATTCGTCTGTGATTTCTTCATGGCTGCCTGGTTGGAACCAAAAATATATCTTTCAAGGAATGAAGTAGTGAGTAAGGTGAGCAAAGCTTAAAAAGGCTCTAGTTTAGCTTCATCGTTTGTTGCGCTGTGACACTAAGTTAGTGGGAGGTAAAACACACAAGTGAAGCGCAAACTGTCAGCCTAGTTTAATGAATAACAATTTATACTCATAGCCGCTAGTTCCAGCTGGATGTTACATGCACTAAAAATGGCAGAGAAAAGATAATAAGAATGAATCAGAAGCGAAAAGATGACCCACTCGAATTAAATAGAGGCGTTATGTTGGACATTGAGTTTGGTGATGAGATAGAGACACAGATGGGTCACTCACGCAGGCTGCAGCAGCAGCCGCAACCATGCAAAATGCTTCTCATATCTCTCTCATCACTTTGCGCGCTTGTTTCTGTGCAGGATTTTCGTACTTTCAAAAGACGGTGTGTAACCGCATCTCGTCCAGTGCGCAGCTAAGTTGACTGGAGCATTTACTAGGCTGAAAGTATATCTGTCCTCCCCAAGGCTCTGATTCAAGCACCAGCATATCTATCCTACGTAAGCATGGTTGTATGTCAGCGGTACTCCCTTTTCGCACATGAAAAGTTGGGGACATGTTGCGTGCGAAGCGGGAGCCATTTGCAAAGTACCGCTCACATGCAACTGCGCTTACGTTATGCACCGGTGCTGGAATCAGAAGCTCTAGGATCACAGATATGCTCCCAGCCTAGTAAATGCACAGGCAACTTGTCTGTGCACTGCATGAGATTCGGTTGCACACCATCTTTTCAGAGCACGGAAATCCACCTCAGAAGCAAGCGCAAAGCGACGAGAGAGATATGGGAATCATTTTGCACAGTTGTCGCTGGTGCTGAACCCTGCGTGAGCAAGCCGTCTGTGGCTCTACCTCATCGTCACTCAATTTCCAGCATAATATCGGCTTGATATGATTCAAGTGGGTCGCCTTGTGAGTTCTCATTCATTCTGATTATCTTATCTCCGCCTTTTTAGCACGTATAACCTGGAGCCAGCTGATGATAGTGGCTATGGGTATTAGTTCTTCCTTCTTGTTCACCAAACTCAGTTGAGAGTTCGCTCTTCACTTGTCATGTGTTTGTGTGTCCGCTACCTTTGTGTGTCACACTGCCCACCCCAGCACAACGAACGATGTAGTGAGTCAGAATATCTACTCGCCACTTGATTCCTTGGAAGAGGTGTCGCTGTTGGGCCCCATTTTCTGCAGCATGGAGCCTATGCCCTCTTCAATTTGAAGTCTGCGTACTTGAACTTGCTGCATGTATATTCTGTAAAAGAAGGAAAATGCATTTTAGAGACATAATTTTGGGACATATCTTGGGAAGTACAACCCTGACACAATATCAGGAACAATGTCTTGCCGTATATTGGCAAAATACAACGGTGACGCAGCTTGAACAATTTCCTGAATTTTCGTAAGTCAACAGTAACGACCCGGAATAGAGATGAATTGGAATCCAGAATGGCGTATTACGGAACGTTAAATTCCGGGCTTCGAACACTTTTAAACCACCTTCTGTGGTATTTTGTTCTGAGGTCTCTTTCTCTGTAGTATTAGTAGAATCAAAACCCACCGCACCGCCAAAAAATTTAATACGCAAATTTGACTACTTTAGGAAATATGATTAAGAACACAGAATCTGTGCAGGCACGGATGTTAGAAGCTTACAAAAAATTGTAACAATGTCACAAAAGAGCGCGTAATCCAAGCGCGTGCCGCGTGTCACACAAGACAGCGAAAGAACGCGCCGGCCCCGCGCCAACTTCAACAGAGAGGGAGAGCGCCTACGCCTCAAACAACAACGCAAACAACGGCGCCGAAACGTCTAGAAGAACCTCGACGAAGCGCCGTTAACCAGAGAGGGAGAGAGAGAGAGCACACGCGCGCGCCGAGACTCTTTCTCACCCGGCGAGTCGAGAGAGATAACTACAGCGCTTTATCTGTTGCTCCTTCGCCTTTCTTTCTTCTTTTCACTCCTGCGCCTCTCTTTCCTCTCTTATATGTCGCTCCTTTGCTTCTCTTTCTTCTTTGGCCCTTTCGGCCGCTAGCCTCTCTCTCTCTCTTTCTAAAGCTTCTTTTTCCTTCTGGCTAACCCAGTTGGATTACGCGCTCTTTTGTGACAAACAGTAAAGGTAACCAAAGCCCTCCTGCTTTTGTCGGGCAACTCAGGAGAGTTGTTAGGTATGAATTATACCAAGAAAAACTACAGCTGGTGTAAGTGGCAGTGAACTTTTTGTACACACTTTGTCGCAGCATGCAGATCAGACGCTTTGCCGTGTTGCCAGGTTGCAGAAGTGCCGGAGGTTCGTATGGGGTGTAGAGATGCCTCTGACTCACCAAAATCGTGAGTTACATAAACAATAAACAAAATATGTTTACTGCAATCTCTGTTTAAACTTGAAACTTGCGATTTAACAAGATCATGTTATTTTATGAAAAGTCTCGTACAACCAGCTCCAGAAAGCTGCATCTGGCTGTACAAATGTCCGATTATTACATCACAATAACAGGCGGTTATTTAACATTTAAATGGCACTGCAGAAAACATGAATCTACTATCAAAAGCGTCGCTCAAACGCAGATATGTAGTAAGTGAAATGTGAATTGAACTATGAAGAAAATTTTTTAGCATGTGAAAAGCATTCCAAAACCTAATTTCTTTATGCGGCGCAACAAAGCACTGTCCCAACGTTCGCTGCGCTGAAAAAGAACAGACCCCCTCCTTTTCAGGAGAGAAAAAAAAAAGATATTTAGTTTGAAAAGAAACATTGCTGTTGAAATTTTGGCGTCTTAGTAAAAGCAGAAACCTTTACAAATACACTAGAGCACACAGGACATCCAACACAAGACATGCAGGCTGTCTGACAACTTTCTGTAAATAGAACAATTTGGAAACAACCTAAAATTTGGCAATGTGTCAGACGAAGCAATCGGGTGCCATCTCACGTAGTCGTTAGCCGTGAAGACGACACCAGGACGTACGTCCAGAAATACGTGTACGATATTTTTCGCTGAGAATTTACGGACACAAACGGTAACTTTTCGTGATTGAATTTTTGTGCCCATTCAGACCAAACAATCCCCGGCGCTAGCACACTTCATAGAAGAAAGCAAATAAACGATAAAGCTTCAGCCAACATCAACACGTGTCAGAACAATTTTCATGAAACTGAATGCTATATCTGCACTGCCACAAAGCAATGAACATTCGGAAAGCACATCTATCATTTTTGTCGCTTTACTAGTAATATTGCGATCTGTATAACAATGTACACTTCACGGACAACAAGAATTCGCGCAAGCGCCGGACTTACCTCTCATGCGTACTCGGCAACCGCTTCTTCGTGTCACTGGTTCCGCGGCATCGTACAGGTACCGCGGCAGGAACCGTCGGTGCACGGCCCATCCAGCGTAAACACTGTAGAATTGTGGATTAACTACAGCACTTGATAGCACGACTTTCAACAAATTCTTTCGCGCACTGTGATCCGATGCGAGCGCAGCGAGAGTACCTGAGGCTTTTCACGAGCCGGGAACAAAGAAAGTGCGAACGGGCCTAACTACGATAATCATCGGCGTAGAACATGGAAGATACTGATGTAATAGTTCAGCGGAAATCCGCTAGGTGGAGATAAGTAATTAAAGAGAAACTGAGACATCCACCCAAATGTAGCAATTCGCTACTATGGAAACCCAACTGGGTTCCTCGAAAGAAAGCCTCGCAGTTGAAGAAAAATTCGTCCTGATCCGGGACTCGAACCCGGGACCACCGCCTTTCCGGGGCAGCCGCTCTACCATCTGAGCTAACCAGGCGGCTAGCAGATGGCAGGGCGAAGTCGAATTTGTCGACAACTCGAAGCAAAGGCAAGTATATGATGTAATAGTTCAGCGGAAATCCGCGAAATCATATACTTGCCTTTGCTTCGAGTTGTCGACAAATTCGACTTCGCCCTGCCATCTGCTAGCCGCCTGGTTAGCTCAGATGGTAGAGCGGCTGCCCCGGAAAGGCGGTGGTCCCGGGTTCGAGTCCCGGACCAGGACGAATTTTTCTTCAACTGCGAGGCTTTCTTTCGAGGAACCAGTTGGGTTTCCATAGTAGCGAATTGCTACATTTGGGTGGATGTCTCAGTTTCTCTTTAATTACTTATCTCCACCTAGCGGATTTCCGCTGAACTATTACATCATATACTTGCCTTTGCTTCGAGTTGTCGACAAATTCGACTTCGCCCTGCCATCTGCTAGCCGCCTGGTTAGCTCAGATGGTAGAGCGGCTGCCCCAGAAAGGCGGTGGTCCCGGGTTCGAGTCCCGGATCAGGACGAATTTTTCTTCAACTGCGAGGCTTTCTTTCGAGGAACCCAGTTGGGTTTCCATAGTAGCGAATTGCTACATTTGGGTGGATGTCTCAGTTTCTCTTTAATGGAAGATACTGCACGCTACATTACGTGGTCCCAGGGTTTTGGGTCATTATTACGCAGAAAAAACCGCACACTTTCTGTCGGCACAGCGTACATACGAATAAACTACACATCGGCCGGCGTTAATGCAGCGACTTGCCGACAGGTGAAGACGGAAAAATAGTAGCACCGGTAATTTAACCGGCACTCCCGTGCTCCCGGTGGCGCCATCTGTTGGCCGGCACGCGACCATGTTTTCTGTGATCGCATGGCGTTGTGTGGCACATTGTATATAGGTATGCTTACATCCAGGCTGTGAATCGACCCATAGTACAACTGCTGCATTTAATGCAGGTTATGTAGCCATTACCTAATATCAATTGAAGCGTACCGAATGAGAAGAAGAAGTCTGAGAACATCGGAGGGAGCGGGGGGATTGAAGACGAGAATAAAGAAGCTAGTAATGGCGACATGACGCTTGTTTGATCTGTTTGATATGTGCGGGCTTATTAGATATTTTGGCGCAGCCGACAGGATGAACGAAGATGTGGGTGACTTTTTTCGTGGAGAAGTACAACGACCGAGTGGTATTCAAAGGCTACCAAGTCCAGGATGATTCCCCGGTCGACCTCCCTTTGGACACAACAACGGGTGAGCTCCTGGATGTTGTTCTGGATCGAGCTTCTATGTCGCCCGAAGAGCTTGTTAAACGAGGTTCGGCGAAGGTGAATATCCCAGTGACCCTGTTTAACCAGCTTGTACTAGGACGACCATTAGGTCGTGGAGCATCATGTGACAAGATGTCAACAATTATTCGGGCCATAACGACTCAACAGCAACAATTTTTGCAACAGAATGCCATGACGGAAACTCTCCTGTCTGCTTTACGCCACAAAAGAAACCACCCAATTGAAATTTTATGGCCTGAAACTTTTGACGGGTCTTCGGATAACCCAGAAGGGTGGATCACGTTTTATGAGGCCGCAGCGAAATACAACGGATGAATGTCTGACCAAGACCGGGTCTTAAACATGCGACAATTTCTCAGTGGTGTAGCAAAAAAGTGGCACGAGTTGCGGTTCTTAGAGCATGTTTGCGAACCTTGGTGCATGTGGAAAGAGAACTTCCTGTCTACATTCAAAACAAATAGCGTACAGCGATGGGACCAGGCGCTGTTCTACCGTTTTAGGTCTGGTTCACCGCTTGACTACTTCCTTGAGAAGCAGCGACTGCTTCGACTTGCTGAACCAGAGTTGCCATTAAGATCAGTCTTAGCACTTGTAATTCACGGTCTCCCGAGAGATTTGCAACGGCATGCACAAATAAAAGGGCCGGACACTCTCGAAGCTCTACTAGAGCTGCTACAAGTATTCCCTCACTACTGGTCAGAGAGGAGCTGGAAGACGCGGCCAGATGTTCCCCACCAGTCAGATACTCAGTCGAGCAACTCGGATACAAGGTCGCCGCAACTTAAAGACAGTGCAAATATTAGACTTAGAGCCACCGACTCACGACCCGGTGACGCCTTGCAGTCACCAGCACTGTTGAAAGAGAAACAAATGTCACAAAAGCCTCAGTGTGTTCAACCGAAACTAAACGACACCATCCTACTAATTTCTTCAAGTTTACTTCACATACACCTTGAAGTGAACGGAGAGAACCTGCATGCTCTTGTCGACAGTGGAGCTTCAATATCGATACTCAAGAGAAGCAGAGCAAATGCAGAACACATATTCACTGGCAGATCAGTCCTTGTACGAGGGTATGATGGTCGTGAAAAGGAACACTGCGAATGGATAAGCTTAAAGCTAAAATATCAGTCGCAGTACGCGGAGGTTAATGCCTTGGTGATAGAAGGTGTCGAATACGACTTCCTTCTCTCTCGCCCGGACATGAAACCGTTGAGGCCAAACATTCATTGGGACGACACTGTGTCTGTGAGCCCTCATGAGGATACACCCAAACCTTTGACTGATGCAAACCGAATTCGCAGGCCGAAAAATGGAGAAAGTATTCAGAAACTCTATCCGGAATTGTTCTGCTTGGGTGGCTATCCTACTGGTACCACCAAGTTTGAAGTCCCCTTTAAATTACACGACACTACTATAGTCCGGAAAAAGCCCTACAACCTATCGAGAGAAACGAAGACATGGCTAAAAGAGGAGCTTCAAAAGATGTTAGATGCTGGTATCATCCGTCCATCTGTATCGCCATTTGCATCGCCAATCACCATTGCCCCAAAAGAAGACGGTAGCCTCAGGCTGTGCACTGACTATAGAGCGATCAACAACCAGACGCATTTGATCCCATTTCCAATGCCTCGGATAGACAGCATCATTGACGAAACAGGCGGCTGCACCTGGTTTTCCAGGATAGATCTGTGCAAAGGCTTCTGGCAAATGCCACTTCAAGAAGAAACCAAGCAATACACCGCTTTTGTGACTCCATTTGACATTTATGAATATGATCGTCTGCCGTTTGGTTGGAAAAACTCGCCCAGATGGTTTCAGAAGATGATGAATACAGTTCTGAACCCTTTTATTGGGCGCTTCTGCAATGTATATGTGGACGACATCATTGTATACTCTAAGAGTGAACAGCAACATGAAGAACACCTTGCGCATGTTCTCACTGCTTTGTCCGAAGCCATGCTCAAGGTAAACTTCAAGAAGAGCGAGTTCTTTAAGAACAAAGTTACCTTTTTGGGTCGAGTATTGGATGGTACCACTAAAAATACCAAAGAAGAGTGCGTGGCACGCATCGCTAAACTTGTGAAGCCTTCTGACGTCCATTCACTTCGCGTGTTTTTGGGACTAGCCGGCCATTTCAGAGCATTTATTCGAGACTACGCTATGAAGACACGGTGCTTAACAAGGTTGACGCAAAAAGATGTACCTTTTCAATGGACAAGAGAATGCGATTATGCATATGAAGAGCTCGTACAGCTAATTTCTTCTGACCCTGTACTTGGCCTTCCGGACTTTTCGCTTCCATTTGAACTAAATACAGATGCGTCACATTATGGAACGGGAGCGGTTCTGTATCAACGAGACTCCACCCGGGCAGCCAATCAGCAGCTTCGCGTGGTGGGTTACTACAGTTACACTTTCACCAAGACGGAAGTAAACTACACAACAACTGAGAAAGAAGCCCTCGCTGTCCTAAAGGCCATTCGGTACTTCCGCTCCTACTTAGAAGGATCAAAATTCAAGCTTTATACTGATCACGAAGCACTGACACAATTTTTGAAGTTGGCGGAACTTAAAGGAAAGATCGCACGCTGGGTGAACGAGCTTCAGCAGTTTGACTTTGACGTCAGTCATCGCCCGGGAGCTTCCATGAAAGACGCTGATGCTATGTCGAGGTTGGCGGTCAAGCCTGTTTCATTTCACCAAGAAGCAATAAACGCCGTTAAACTTTGGGAAGGAACTGAAGCACTACAACCTACAGTGACGGGAAAAATTACAGTGCCTCCCACACTTGTGCCGAAGATCTTGGATCTCTACCATAACAGCCCTCATTCAGGTGGACACGATGGATTTTGGCGAACCTACATGAAGCTTGCAAAGAGATTTACATGGCCCCACATGAAACGAGACGCGAAGATGTATGTGCAATCGTGACACGAATGTCAACTGAATAAGGTGAAATACAAACAACAAACTCAACAAATGGCATTGCCGAAACATTCAGGGACACCATTTGAAGTTGTCCACCTAGACTTCGCCGAACTCCGTAAGAAATCGGAAGGTGTGAAGAAAACGCAAGCGTTCCTTGTGTGCGTGGATGAGTGCACAAGGATGGTAGCAGCGAAGCCAGGAAGAGAGAGAGAGAGAATTAACTTTAATAATGGTCCTGAAGGGGCCCGGGCACCCCTTACGGGGGCCGGCCCGGTGGCTCCACCCATGTGGGGACTGGGAGTCGGAGCTCGCCAACCACCTGTTGGGCCTTCTGGACGGCCTGGTGTTGAAGGGCCCTGTCGGGGCTCCTGAGGTGGTTGATCCAGTCGTCCTCGGTGGCAGGAGACCCGAAGCAAGCGTTTAGCGCGGGACACTGCCACAGCATGTGATCTAAGTCGCACTTTGGATTTTGGCATTTAGGACATTCTGGCCTTATATCTGGGAGGTATTTGCTGCATATATAGGGGTTGGGGTAACTGCGCGTTTGCAGGAATCTAAGCGTTAATTGTTGTGCTTTATTTAGTGTTGGGTGAGGTGAAGGGAATTCCTTTCTCGATAACTTATAGTGCGAGCAAATCTCGTGATAGGAGAGGAGTGGCTCCGGCTGCGTGTTGGGGCTCCCGGTCGGTGAGCCGGCCCGCGTCCCCGCGCGGCGCGTAAGATCTCGCGCGAGGTTATGGGCCAGCTCATTGCCGTTGGGGACCCCTGGTTGAACGTTGAGGCCTTCATGCCCCGGGAACCAGTGGACGTACTTGTCTTCGTTTATTTGAGCGGAAGCTAGAATGCTTAAGGCCGCCTGGCATAGTGTACCGCGGCGGTATGCCAGTGCAGCGGGTTTGGAGTCGGTAAATATTGTGTCGCGCTGAGGGAGGGCTAGAGCAAGGGCAATAGCCACTTGTTCAGCCTCGCAGGCTTTCTTTGTTTGTATGGTAAGAGCATTGAGGGCTGTCCCGTCTGGGGCGACCGCCGCAGCCGCAAAGTAGGGTTTGTCTGCGTATTTAGCGGCATCTACGAAAGCCACGTCTGTCGCGTGTAGGGTGGCCGCTTTTAGTAAGGCTTGAGCGCGTGCCCTTCTTCGAGTCTGATTATGCACCGGGTGCATATTCCTGGGGAAGGGTAGTACTGAGATTTTAGCACGAAGGTGTTGCGGTAATGATGTTGGGTCATTGAATTGAGTTGGGATAGGAAGACTTATGTGTGAGAGGAGGTCCCGGCCCGCAGCTGTCGAGGACAGGCGTATGAGCTGGGACATTCTTTGTGCTTCTGTGATTTCCTTGAACGTATTGTGTACCCCAAGGCCTAGCAGGCGCTGCGTGCTTGCCGTCATGGGTAGACCAAGTATTCGTTTAGTGCATTTGCGGATGAGGTTGTCCACTTTAGTTTCATCACCTTTGCTCCACGGGTGAGCGCAGGCAACGTAGTGAACGTGGCACATTAAGAACGCGTTAAAGATGCGTAGTAAGCTCTCTTCTGTGAGTCCCGCGTGTCTATTAGCGACGCGTCGGGCGAGGTGAATGACTGCATCAGCTTTTTTGATGACATGTGCGACTGTTAAGTCGTTTTTGCCATTCGCCTGCAGGGTAACGCCCAGAATTCGAACCGACGACACTATCGGGATATCCGAGCCGTCCGTTGTGGAGAGGTGTATAATTGGTTCGCCGTTGTTGCGGCCGTGTTGCGGTGGCAGAAGCAGCAACTCGGACTTAGCTGCCGAGAGTCTGAGGCCCGTGGGCTTTAAAAAGTTTTGTACTGTAATAATTGCTTCCTGAAGGCTTGCTTCGATTTGTGCGTCGCTGCCTGCGTTGCGCCAAAGAGTAATATCGTCGGCGTAGAACGCGTGCTCTACGCCTTCGATATGTTTCAGCTTTTGCGAAAGTTGTCTGAGGGCTAAATTGAAAAGAAACGGTGAGAGCACCGACCCTTGCGGGGTGCCGCGCGGGCCTAGGTTGTAGGTGTGTGAGTTGAGATCTCCAACTTTAAGTGTAGCCGTTCTGGCTCTTAGGAAAGAGCAGACGTATTTGTAGAAGCGTCGACCTAGGCCTGCCTCCTGAATCTCGTGTAGTATATGAGCGTGGCTTACGGTATCGAAAGCTTTCTCTAAGTCGAGAGCTAGAATTGCTTTGAGGTCTTTACTCCTTACTCTAAGTAACGTCTCCTGCAGCATGAGGAGTACGTCCTGCGTGTCCATAGCCGGCCTGAACCCGACTTGATTAAATGGGAAGAGGTGCTCTTGCTCTGCATGTTTTGTGACTCGGCGGAGAATGACGTGCTCCATGACCTTACCCACACAAGATGTGAGGGAAATGGGTCGTAGAGAGTCAAGCTGCAGGGGTTTGTTTGGTTTGGGAATGAGAATGACGGTCGCGGCCCTCCATTCAGGCGGGACGCTCCCTCGCTTCCAAACCTCATTCATGTGGGTGGCTAGTGATTCAATGTCATTGTCAGCCAGGTTGCGGAGTAGCTTGTTGGTGACTCCGTCAGGACCCGGGGCTGACTTAGTGTTGAGCTCTGCTATTACCGCGCGTATTTCAGCACTGGTTATAGACTCCTCAAATGGGTCGTGAGTGGCCCCCGCGTAAGGTGGGTAGTCTTCATGCGAGCTAGGTTCTGTGCATAGATACCGGGCTGCTGTTGCTTCTAAAATCTGCGCATCTGTAAGTTGCTGCCCTCGCGCTTTGTGTAACAGTCTATCTAGGGTTAGTCGTTGCTCTGACTTGGTGGGCTTGTCACCGAGCAGGTGCTTGAGAAGGTCCCATTTTAGGCCTTTTCTCATGCGTGCGTCGAGCGAATTGCACACCTCATTCCACTGTTGGCATGCTAGTGTCTGGCTGTACTCTTCGATTTGTCGGTTGAGCAATGCAATTCTTTTTCGTAGCCTACGATTGTGTTTTTGTGTTCTCCATCTTTCTTGAAGACTTTTGTGAGCCTCCAGGAGATGTGCGAGGTGGCTGTCCATGTGGTCGATGTTGCGTGTTGTAGAGATGTTTTTGGTAGCTTGTTTTACGTCCCGCTGTAGTCTCGTAAAGTGTTCAGCGAGGGAAGAGTAATGATTGGTGTCTTGTTTTCGAATTTGCCTAAAGTAGTCCCAGTCTACTATTTTAATGTGTGTGGGTTCGGGGCTGCTTATATTGAATGTAGTGCTACAGATAAAGTGATCGCTACCTAAGTTAGCTTGCAGGTTAACCCATGTGGGATTCGATACGTTGCGTACCAGGGTCAGGTCAGGGGATGAGTCCCGTGACACTGAGTTACCTATGTGTGTGGGGGTAGAGAGGTCGTTAAGTAACACTAGATTGTGTTGAGTGATGTGCGTTTGTAAGTGGCGTCCTTTCTGTGTTGTGCGATTGTATCCCCAGTCTACGTGGGGGGCGTTGAAGTCCCCCGCGATGATGAGGGGATGGTTGCCTGCTATCTGGGTCACTTTAGTTACTAGTGTGGTGAATGTTTCTGTACTGTGCGAAGGTGAACTGTACACGTTAAGGATAAATATAGATTGCTTAATGTGAGCGTTGGGGATGATTTCTAACATCTGATGCTCTATTTTGAGGTCTGGGCGTATTGCATGTGTCGTGTAAGCGTAAGGCTTAGCCACACAGGTGGCTATGCCTCGAGCTTTGTTCCCACAGACAGCCTCGACTCTATATCCACGAAGAGCGAATCGGTCGATACGCGTTTCCTGCAGGAGAATGACGGCCGGTCGTTGGGTTATAGAGCCAATGAATGAAAGCCAGGAAGAGAGGACGCCAACAGCGTGATCTCATTGCTTAACCGCAAAATGTTTGACAACGTCAAAGTTTTGGTATCGGATAATGGTCCAGCCTTCCGAAGCCATAAACTGCAGGAATGGGCAAAACGACGAGGAGTAACACTGAGATTCACTGCCCCGTACCATCCAGCAGCTAATGGATTGGCGGAACGAACTATTCGGGACCTGAAGCAATACATCAGCATGTACCCAAGTTTCCCGGGAGGATGGAAGTGCTGCCTTGAAGCAGCAGTATCTCATCATAACCGATCGCACACAACTGGTCTAGGATGTACACCACTATTTGTTGCTACTGGAAAACCAACTTATCTTCCCGCTGATGTATCCTTGGGAGTTGACAAGATGGTACAGCTTACAGAAAGAAGGACAGAAGACAGCCAAGCGAAATACCGTGAAAGAATGAAAAGAAACTTCGATAAGAAGCAAAACACAACGTTACCAGCGCTGGAGGTAGGAGACTTGGTTCTCGTGA
Source organism: Dermacentor silvarum (assembly GCF_013339745.2). NCBI lineage: Eukaryota > Metazoa > Arthropoda > Arachnida > Ixodida > Ixodidae > Dermacentor > Dermacentor silvarum. The sequence goes on from NC_051161.1 coordinate 153,607,038, forward strand.
GAAAGGGGCTATCAAATACTGGATCTGTCTAAAGGACCGTATCGTGTCGTGAAAACCGCAATTCAGCAAGGCAACTTAAAAACTGTCTGGTATATCGGCGCGAACGAAAATGAAGAATCGGCTTCCATAGCAAATGTGTTTAAATACCATCCCAGGAGGGATGAATAAAAAGGTAGGGGAAGTGAAGCGTACCGAATGAGAAGAAGAAGTCTGAGAACATCGGAGGGAGCGGGGGGGGATTGAAGAAGAGAATAAAGAAGTTAGTAATGGCGACATGACGCTTGTTTGATCTGTTTGATATGTGCGGGCTTATTACATCAATTAATATTATTAATTGCCTTAGGTTACTGCCATTGTCAGACTGTGCTTATAGCAATCAGTGGCAAAGTTTCGTAGTGTAAAATGGCAACACTAACCGTTTTTTTAATGATAAAACCTGTCATGGTTCCGAATATATATACTCGTATACGTATACACAAGCACGCACTGGGGGTGCGCGCACATTATACAGACAAGTCCGCAGGCTGTCTGCACGAAGTCTATTCAGAAAATCTGCAGACTAGGTATACAGGAAGGACGAGTCCACAGGGAGGCGACTAGGGTGACTGGTTGGTGACTCGTGGGTGACTGAAAGGTCAAACCCATTTTGTAAGGGACGTACCTTCAGCACCGACACGCGAACAGGGCCGATAAAAACTCGTCGGTCAGATTCAGTTCCGTGTTTTCTATGCGTTTGTTGACAAGCTACGTTTCTAATCACGCGCCGTTGTTTTTACGTTGGGTTCGGGTGCTCATAGTACGTGCTTTTGAGTGCTTTTTCGCTATTCACACGCGCTGCGAGTTGGTAAATACTACGAGGTGCCCCTCACGGGAAGACATGACCATCGGGTGTCGTCCCAATTTTCCGGTTGTACAAGCTACTCGCGATATACGAAAACGCCACAGTTGTAGCGCGGTGTGCTTTTACGAACGGAACAGTTTAAAGAATATGCAACTACGAACAAATACTACGGTCAAATGGTCACGCTATACGAGCGACAATTTAGTTGCAGTCGGTTGGTTTGGGCTTTCACGCTCATTTTATCCAATGAATTATCTTATTTCAAGGTTATGTTACTTCAGCTGCGAGACGTGACTGCTTATCAAGCTCGCAAAGCGAATGTGCAAACTATAGATCGTAATGAACATTCTACAATACCATAATTAACGCTTTCACTGGTAAAAAACAGCACTGAGAATTTGTTTTCGAAGCATTATTTAAACAGTTTTTTTTTTCATTTTTCTGATGTATCCTTTTTCTCCTGCACAAAAACCTATCAACCTTCAATGTGTAGCAGACTTTGTATCCTTACTGCACCTGTATTAACCTTCACATTAAAAGATAATTGCATATTTCGCTTACTTCAGTGCATCGAATTTCTTTTGTTCATGCTTGGTGTAACATGTCGCAGTATTCTAAGAAACTAGTTGGCCATAAACATCCTTGCCTTTCCATGCTTCCCTGTCTCTACTTCCTGTAAAACACACGCAAAAATGAGAAAAGCAGGCAAACACCTTGTTTTTATAAGCTGAAGATAACAAGTTAAGCAAAAGCAAATAGAAATTGTGCAGCGAAGTTCACTGGTTGCATCCCTTCCTGTGAATGATAGCATCCTTTAAAGTGTGGTGGTTCTTGCATGTCCACAGCTCATAAAGTGTGCAGAAGAATCACGAGGCATAGGCCGTGGCCAACAAGATGGAGGCAATGTTACTAATGAGTTTGCAATTACACGTATTACTGCATATACTCGCACAATCATATCCCATCATTACTCAGCTGAGCTTGCTCTGTCTCATATAAACAAATATTCTACTCAACCGAGCTTGCTGTGATTCATATTCACCAAACTTATACTCAGCTGACCTTGCTCTGACTCATATTCACCAAAACTATACTCAGATGAGCTTGCTCTGACTCATATTCATCAAATTTCTACTCAACTGAGCGTGCTGTGACTGATATGCACCACAATTCTACTCAGCCTAGCTTGCTCCAACTCGTATTTATCAAATTTATGCTCAGATGAGCTTGCTCCGACTCATATTCCTCAAAATTCTACTCAGCCGAGCTTGCTCCGACTCATATTCACCAAAGTTCTACTTAGCCGAGCTTGCTCCGACTCATATTCCTCAAAATTCTACTCAGCCGAGCTTGCTCTGACTCATATTCCCTAAAGTTCTACTTAGCCGAGCTTGCTTGGACTTATATTTACCATAGTTATACTCAGCTGAGCTTGCTCCGACTCACATTCATGAAAATTCTACTCAGCAAAGCTTGCTCTCAATCATATTCATCAAATTATACTCAGCTGAGATTGTACCGAGTCATATTAACGAAAAATCTACTTAGCCGAGCTTTCTCTGATTCATATTCACAAATATTCTACTCAGCCGAGCTTGCTCTGACTGATACTCACCAAAATTATACTCAGCTGAGCTTGCTCTGTGTGATATTGACCTAAATTCTACTTGGCCGAGCTTTCTGAGACTCGTAATCACCGAAATTTTATTCAGCCGAGCTTGCTCTGACTCAAAGTCACCAAAATTATACTCAGCTGAGCTTGCTCTCACTCATATTCACCAAAATTATACTTAGCCGAGCCTGCTTTGAGTCATATTAAACAAAATTATACCAAGCTGAGCATGCTCTGACTCATGGTAATCAAAACTATACTCAGCTAAGCTTGCCCTGACTACCAGGTGGCAATATTCACCAAAAGTTTGCTCAGCCGACCTTGCTCTTAGTCATGCTCACCAAAATTCTACTCAGCCAGGCTCATACGAATTCAGCCTCATGGTTACTTCCAAGTATTAGTGAGCTGACGTTTGAGTGAGTTCGCCGAGCTATGTATACATCATGTGACTTGTGCAGTACATAAGCAAATATTGCATATGAGTAGGTATTGCATCAGATGAAATAATGATAACTACACACATTGCAGTTAGTTTTATAGAGTTCAATTGACCATTGCGTGAAAGCTTCACCTCATGTCGGTTCCAGCAAGGGAATTGGATCTGCATCATATTTTTTGCCAATGCTGCTGGCTATTTCGCCATCACTGGATGGCCAAATTTTGTACATTTCAACACAAAGTTAAATAAATGACTGAGGTGCAATATATAAAAAAGACGGTTGCAAGATCACTCCAAATACAACAATTAGAACATGATACAGACATGCACATAATTCCTACTGAACAGAACACGTTTTGTAGCCGTCTTGGACCAGCCAATATGAACTAGAACGTCTACAACTATTCAAGATGGCTACAAAACGTCTTTATATGTACGTCTTCAAGACGTCTCGCGAAGGGCGCATTGAAGGCGTCTTGTTCAGCTGTTTTAAGCTATCTTCGTGCTAAGATGGCTAGAAAACGTATTTTTTTAAAAAACGTCTTGAAGATATGTGTGCGAATCCTTATACATATATATGTATAAAATATGAATTTCAGTTCTTTCCGCTCCTTCATACGGTTGTTACATATCTAGCACCCATACTGGCCACATAGCCTGTACTTAATAACATGTACATGCACTGCCTTTCCTTTGGTCTGTCATTTTACCATCCTGTAAGGTGTACATTTCCATTAGGTGCACATATGTCGTTGTGCTGTGCGTCCAGTCGTAGTGTCTATACGTATTTCACGAAGAAAAAACATGAAGCAAACGTAAAAAAATGTGCTAGATTGAAGGCAGCATCCATGCAAGCCCTAAGGCCTTTAACCACGTTAATTGAGAAAACAGAAAAAAAGTGAAAAATAAATTCAAAGGCTGTACGTGCCTAAACTACGAAGTAGACCGTAGGTGGAGACTCCAGCTTAATTCTGACCACCTGGGATCTTTAAGACACACATCAATCTAAGTACACGATCGCTGTTGCGTTTAACTCCTATCGTAGCCGCGATCTCGAGCTCAGCAGCGCGATGCTATAGCGACTTAGCTACCATGGCGGGTAACAGAAAACGTGTGCCTACGCTGAGCAGCTGCGCAAATTTAGAGTGAGCCTAGTTTCAGATAGATGGATAGGTGGGTCCAATGATATATTTCTGTGGCAGAAGATCGTTCGGGTTCTTACCTGTGCGGTTTTCTACAGGCTGTCACAATCAGCGTTTTTCGCACGATACTAGTTCAACCTCCACGCCAGCGCGTTTTTTTGACAGTTTTTCGCTCCTAACGAAATCTGCACATTGAGCTGCATCACAATTCCGCTGTCAGCTGTTCAATCAAGTCGTAAAAAACTATAGTATCACAAGTTTATCAATTCCTTATAACGCTTTTCACCGCCGTGTACTCTGAAGTTGTGATACTGAATCGTTCAGTTCATCGCTCTTTCAAATTAAATACCTATATACGCTCAAAAGCAATAGCTAAAATTGTCGCTATAAATAATGATGTGCACTTTGGGGGGAGAGCAGCATATCATGGCATTTCATCTAGACGTGTTCGTTTTGCCCAATTACTTGCAGCCACAGAACGTCGATTTTAGAAGTGCACCACATAATATAGTAGGCGTTGCCAGAAATTTTAATACTGCAACGTTTATTTGCGACAGATTTGCAATGCTTCGAATGACCTTGCTTTGTATATTTACTTGGACTATTTTCACAATAGACGCGCGCACTTAACAAACTCGTAAAACTGCACCAAAACCGATATTGCAGTCACCAGGACTAAGCATGGTTGGTCAGTGGCTCAGTACAGCCATATTCAGCCGATGCATGGCTGGGGGGGGGGGGGTTATTATGCCAGCGTCTACCTAGATTGGAGCATTTAAGACGAGTAAATTTGCTCTAGCAGTAAGTTTGCATTCCACTTCAACTTCAACTTTATTTTCGCATTTTTCCTCCCTTTCTTACAAAGAAGAAAAAAGAGACAAAGAGAAAAATTGCAGGGCAAGGAACAAAAAGCTGCATAAAAGCAGCTTGACGGGGTTCTTTCCCCTTTCCTTGGCATCAGTTACAGCATATATAAATACAAAAATGGGTTACAGAAGTTCAAAACATATTCACATCTATACATATACAAACATCAATATTCAAGAAGTATAATTTACTCGCACATATGTAAGGCTCTTTATGCACAAATGTAGATACACGCTAAGATTTACGCTATACAGGCTTTATTGTGAAATATCGACATTATCCAGTGGTACACACACAAAAAAGAAGAGGAACAAAAGTGAATATAGAAAGGTTCGAGACATTGGAAACAAGATTGCAAATGTGGTTTTTATAAAACTTTACCTTACCATTCCACGTGCACTTCTCACACCGTATACAAGGGCTTTGCAAAAGAAAATAATAACCTTCGATAATTAGCGGTATCTTTCAGAGCCGCGTATTCTGAATCTATTTTGTCTGCTTTGTACTTATTATTAGGTCACATTACAAAATTGCGATATCGTTTAGTATTGCTATGTCGCAGAGTTGTAAACTTGATACTTTCCAATTTTCGAGACTCTTTGGAAAGACAGCGCCGACATTAAATCAACATCTGCTTCCAGCACATACTTGATTTTACATTTTATTTTAAATGTAAAAACGTCATCGAAATATGTGTAGCGATTGCCGAGAATGTCGATTTCACCGTTCCTAAGTATCCGGAGGTAACGCTGGAAGCATTGCGCATTTCAGTGCGGGCGCTCTTCTCGAGCGCGTTTCCGGAGTTTCCTTTCTCCTTGCTAACGAAAGGCTAACGGCGCCGCGACTTGCAGACGTGGAAGGAGGATGTGATTGGAATTTTCTACCTTCCCCCATGCCCGACGGCTGCTTAGTGCCTCTTCCTCGAAGTACGCGGCCCTCGAAGTACGCGGCGTCGCTTCTTTGACTCGGAAAGGGGAACCTGCCTCGTCGATACGGACAAAAAAAAGTGAGTACCGCACGAAAGTGCCTTATTTCTGAGAATAAATTTAGAAAAATGAGAATTATTTCTGAGCGCCGTTCAAAAATATTCCCGCCTCGAATCTTGATCCCCATCGTTCTCGCGGAAAATCGCTCCCTTGCTGTTGCGTGTTACTGCGCTTGCTTGCAAAGAGTTAAAGCTGTTTCACATGGTGCGATTTTGCAGTGCGATTTTCGCAGCTGCGATTTCCGCAGATGCGAAATTCGCAACGGCCGTTTGAGATGGTGCGATGTCAACAATGCGACTGATGGGACGCCCAGGGTTGCTTGCAGCCAGATTTTGTCGCACACGCCGCGTAAATTCTTTTAATGTAATGAAAAAGACATGCATGTTATAATATAATTGACCTCTAGTTATTAGGACCAAGTAATACGTGCGTTTTGTAATTTAAAAACGCTTCAAAGTTTAATTTGTTTTGGAGTGCGTAACAGCGGTTTGTGAAGTTCAATACGAGGAGAAATGGCGGACGTAAACAGCTGTTCCCAGGTGGTCGTTCAGCGCTGTGTGTGGTTTCGTGTGTGTTTTATGCCTGTGTCGTTCTTCCTACGGTTAAACAAATTACAAGAGGACCTATCAACTAGCCCCTATGGCTGTTGTCATCGCATATGCAGTATTCGGAATTCGGCTGCAGCGAAGTCGTCATGTCAACGCAGAGACCCTCGCGCTACCCGTTCTTAATGTCAGCTTCTGAAAAAAAAAAAGATGTGTGTGTATTGCTCGTGATTGGGCATAAGCGGTTCCTGCTCCTAGCAATATTCTTGCACCAAACTTAGCAGCAAGCACCAACCCAAAAGCTCACGTCTGCCCCTCAAGGAAGCCGCAAATGATCTGTGTGTAATTACTGAACGTGCAATGGAATTTGTTTTGTGAACGTTTATCTTAGCACCAGCCTGGTTCGTCCGTCTCGGCGCGTGTACTGTAATTATTCATACAAGTGCTCTCTGAATATTTCGAAAGGCGTAAAAGCCGACACCACATTTTTTTTACTATCGTATCATTCTGACAGACATGGGCGTCGTCTATTTTCTCATCCTGTTTCTTGCGCTGTTAGTGCGCTGTGAATCTGTATCAAGAAGCTTAAGTTAATATGCTGCAGTACCTAGTGCAGCCGCGTAGCCCCACGGCTAACATTAAAATATCTTGTTAGGAGCACGTTTGTTTAATAACAACATCGATCGCTGAAATTTTGTATTCATAGTGGCAAATGTAAAGTAAGAAACTACCAAAACTATCCGCTAATAGCATACATGTGCTTGTACCTGCTTGAGCACATTATCTTTAAAAAGGCTGAAAACCCCAGATAACCGAAAGATACGCAACTGGAGCAGGCACTATGGTTCCTTTCCTGGAAAAGAAAGCCAGCATCCCAGTCTGTTAAGCTTGTCATGTACTTAACCCATATTACACCAATGTTAGAGCATGCTTACTGGAGCCATTTCAAACTAGGTTATTTGACCAAAATAAGAAAGTGCAAGGAAAGTGTCAAGGTACAGTCTAATCTGGTATTCCCGAACCGATTGTATTAGCAAAACTTTATGCCTCCCTGAATTGCCTGCATTAACCGAATGCTGAAAACAGGGGAAGCTGATTCCTTTTCTTGCAGTTGAAAAGCTGCTAGAATCTCAATAACAGACTACTTATGTTCTGAGTGTAAGTGAGGGGCACTGACAATATCTCTAATTTTTTGTGTGAGCCTTCACCTTGAAAAAAATGGAATAAAAATATTTACCTTTGCAAGCCTCAGAATCCAAACATTCTCAAAATTTTGAGGAGCCGCATTAAATTTTTTTGAGATATAGACAATAAAAAGTGTGCCTAAGTACAAGTGCACACTGAACACACTTGAGTGGTTGAGTGGCTAGCTGCGAATGCAAAATCGTCCATAGCTGCAACCTCGAGGTAACTGCTAGGTTGCACGTGTGTTTCTCCTATAGCCCATGTACTTGGCAAGGGGAATGGTTATACGTAGTCCTGTGCTTTTTCTTTTCTTTCAATAGGTGGTGGCTAGCTGATTCCATCTGTTTATGTATTTACCATTTGTGTGCATCTGATGTGCACTTGTTTGTATCATGTTCTGATTGTTACACGTGCAGTGATGCAAGCATCTTTTTTTAATATATTGCACTACAGTCATTTATTCAACTTTGTGTTGAAATGTACAAAATGTGGCCACCCAGTAATGGCCAGGACAGCCGGCAGGATTGGCAAAAAACTATGATGCAGATCTTATGCACTTGCTTGAATGGACATGAGGCGAAGCTTTCACGCAACGGTCAGTTGAACTCTAAAAAACTAACTGCAGTGTTTACAGTTGTCCTTATTTCACCCGATGCAACACCTACTCATAGGCAACGTTTGCTTATTCACCGCACAGGTCACATAATGTAATGTATACTGTCACGTAGTAGTGACGCTGAAGTAAACAGTCGTAAAACTGTGTATGGCAAATCTTGTTCTTCATTGGGCGAACCTGCATGTGCCCACAAAAGCAAGCTGCGCTGGAAGCACAATGAAAGCGGCGAACACAGTCGGCGATCGTCGAAATTCTGATCAGCGGCGAAACGTGTTGGCTTTTATACATGAGTCATCGAATGTTCCAGGTTATTCCCTGGTGCCCGCGTGTCTTCCAGGAAGTTCTAGACAATTCGCGTCGGTCATACAATCTGATAACATAAGCGTCGGTGAATACAGACAACGGAAAGAAGCATCGATAACGTTCGAGAAACTTCCGATACATGCAAGAGCGTCCTGCGCCGCGCGATAATGGTTAACATTTGTGAGCCGGTGAAGAGCTGTCACCGGTGAAACAAACAAGTACACGCGGCAATACCCTCCCCTTAAAAAACATCGTCCCGATGCTACTAACGAACACAAATCCGAAAACATAAACCACGCGTAATAAAGACTATAAATAACAAAGCAACGAAGTACCTAATTTCGTCAGCGGGCGTAGAAAAGAAGACGCACCACGTGGATGACTTCGGGTCGTGCGCGCGGCGCCGCTGTGACTGCGAAATGCCGTCTGGCACAACCTCATAGTCCAGTGCGCCAATCCGTCGGATAATCTTGTAGGGTCTGAAATAGTGTCGTAACAGTTTCTCGCTAAGTCCTCGCCGGCGTATCGGAGTCCAGACCCAAACACGGTCGCCGGGCTGGTGCTCGACGTAGCGTCGTCGAAGATTGTAGTGTCGGCTTTCGGTCCTCTGCTGGTTCTTGATGCACAGGCGGGCGAGCTGTCGACCTTCGGCACGCTGCAAATAGGTGGCAACGTCGAGATTTTCTTCATCGGTGACGTCCGGTAGTATAGCGTCAAGCGTCGTTGCCGGGTTCCTTCCGTAGACCAGGTTGAACGGCGCCATGTGCGTCGTTTCTTGCATGGCCGTGTTGTATGCGAAGGTCACGTACGGAAGGATGGCATCCCACGTCTTGTGTTCGATGTCGACGTACATTGCCAGCATGTCGGCGATGGTCTTATTTAGGCGCTCGCCGAGGCCATTCGTCTGCGGTTGGTAGGCGGTGGTCCGGCAATGGCCTGTCTGGCTGTATCGCAGGATGGCTTGAGTTAGTTCTGCCGTAAAGACCGTGCCTGTGTCGGTGATGAGGACTTCTGGAGCACCGTGACGCAGGAGAATGTTCTCAACGAAGAATCGGGCTACCTCGGCGGCACTGCCTTTGGGCAAGGCTTTTGTTTCGGCGTAGCGGGTGAGGTTATTCCAGAAAGTTCAAGTCCGTAGCTACGACGATCCATTTATTCCCGGACATCGACGTCGGAAAAGGCCCAAGTAAGTCCATCCCGATCTGCTGGAATGGTCGGCGAGGTGGTTCGATCGGCTGTAGAAGTCCGGCTGGCCTTGTCGGCGGTGTTTTGCGTCGCTGACAGTCTCGGCATGTCCTTACGTAATGGGCGACATCGGCAGAGAGGCGAGGCCTGTAGTATTATTCTTGTATCCTCGCGAGCGTGCGGGAAAAACCGAGGTGTCCAGCCGTTGGGTCGTCATGGAGAGCTTGCAGAACCTCTGGACGCATTGCTGAGGGTACCACGAGGAGGTAGTTGGCTCGGAGAGGCGAAAAGTTCTTTAGGAAAATTTCGTTTTGCAAGAAAAACGACGCCAATCCTGGCCTGAACACCTTCGGCACAGTGACGGTCTTGCCTTCCAGGTAGTCTACAAGGCTCCTTAGTTCCGGGTCGGCTCGCTGTTGTTCGGCGAATTCGTCGGCACTGATGGGTCCCAAGAAAGTGTCGTCATCCTGGTCGTCCTGTGGCGGCGGTTCGACGGGGGCGCGAGACAAGCAGTCGGCGTCAGAGTGCTTTCGGCCGGACTTGTAACGACGGTGTTGTCGAATGCTTGAAGTCTCAGACTCCATCGTGCGAGGCGACCTGAAGGATCCTTCAAGTTAGCTAGCCAACACAAGGCGTGGTGGTCGCTCACAACTTTGAAGGGCCTGCCATAGAGGTAGGGTCGAAACTTTGATGTAGCCCAGATGATGGCGAGGCACTCCTTTTATTTTGTGGAATAATTTGATTCCGCCTTCGATAGCGACCGGCTAGCGTAACTTACAACCCTTTCTAGTCCGTCAGTCCTCTGCACAAGCACGTCGCCGAGTCCTACGCTGCTTGCGTCGGTGTGGACTTCAGTATCGGCGTTTTCGTCGAAATGCGCAAGAATGGGCGGCGATTGCAGCCGCCGCTTCAGTTCTTCAAATGCTTCGATTTACGGCGTCTCCCACTTGACTCGACGTCGGCCTTCGTGAGGTACGTCAGTGGCTCGGCGATCCGTGAAAAATCCTTGACGAAGCGCCTGTAATAGGCGCACAAGCCAACGTGAGGCTTATATCGCATGAAAAGACAAGGGCGAATGAAGAGGTGACGCACACAGGCGCTAACTTGCAAAAATATTTATTTCGAGTAAAGGACCCACACATATATACAACTATTTCTCATACATCATCATACATGCGCCGTTTACAAAAAGTACTTTACACACCATTACGGAGATAAGCTAGCTCTTTGCGGGAAAGGGCAATTGATGGTTGTGAAATACAGTTATCCCCGAGCCTATCAATCATTTCTGCTTCGATAATTTCGCGAGTTATTCTTCCTCGTGCTCTTCCCACGATAGAGCAGTCTCTGTATTCTGGAGCGCACGTCGAGCGGTCACCATCATCCGCCCCAGCATCATCCCACTTGCAATGCCTGCAGTGAGCGTCGAGGAACCCACCCCGCTTTTCTGCTACATTATACCGGTGTTCCCTTAAACACTCGTTGAGGCAGCTTCCGCTTTGTCCCATGTAATTTTTTTCGCACTTTAAAGGATGGTTGTAAACGATTGCTCCCGCACATTCAACAAACGGGTCCTGGTGTTTCTTTGTGCAGATGCGTTTCTCAGACAGGTCTGGTCTGGTTAGTCTGCACAGACTAGGCAATTTTGTAGATGCTGAAAAGACAACCCGAACACTCGCACGTTGACCTATCTTCTTTAAACGGTGTGATAGGCCGTGGATATACGAGATGACAGCTACGTTCTTCTTATCTACACAAGGCATGCTGGAAGAATTCTTTGATAACTTCGACTTGAGCAGACTCTCAGTGACGCTAATTAGGACATGTATAGGGTAACCTGCCGAACGAAGGCGGAGGAACTGATCATTGAAGCTGTCGGTCATCTGCTCAGGGCATGACTTGCATAACGCGCTTGACAAGCATGTCTTTGCTATTCCCCTCTTAACCAACTTAGAGTGCGCGGACTGATATGAGAGCAGTGGCTTGTTCGCGCGGGTCCTGCATCGGATCCTGCATCGGATCCTGTATAGCTCCCATTCTCAGCGACATATTTTTAGCAGAACTAGACAAGAACATGAGTGGTCGGCTTCCACATTTTAAGATTCTCAAAGTTTTTAGATACGTCGATGACTTTTTAGTTCTACTTGACTGCAGCTCTGACTGTTTTGATTTTTTAACCACTAACGCACTTTCTTTTATACGCGAGGGTTTATCTCCTTTAAAAGTAACGCATGAACTGCCGATTGACGGAAGTATTCGCTTGCTTGACATTAAGTTTTTATTTTGCAACGACCATGCACGCTGGAAGTACGAACCCCGCGCGAACAAGCCACTGCTCCCATATCAGTCCGCGCACTCTAAGTTGGTTAAGAGGGGAATAGCAAAGACATGCTTGTCAAGCGCGTTATGCAAGTCATGCCCTGAGCAGATGACCGACAGCTTCAATGATCAGATCCTCCGCCTTCGTTCGGCAGGTTACCCTATACATGTCCTAATTAGCGTCGCTGAGAGTCTGCTCAAGTCGAAGTTATCAAAGAATTCTTCCAGCATGTCTTGTGTAGATAAGAAGAACGTAGCTGTCATCCCGTATATCCACGGCCTATCACACCGTTTGAAGAAAATAGGTCAACGTGCGAGTGTTAGGGTTGTCTTTTCAGCATCTACAAAATTGCAATGTCTGTGCAGACTAACCAGACCAGACCTGTCTGAGAAACGCATCTGCACAAAGAAACACCAGGACCCGTTTGTTGAATGTGCGGGAGCAATCGTTTACAACCTTCCTTTAAAGTGTGGAAAAAATTACGTGGGACAAAGCGGAAGGTGCTTCAACGAGCGTTTAAGGGAACACCGGTATAATGTAGCAGAAAAGCGGGTTTGGTTCCTCGACGCTCACTGCAGGCATTGCAAGTGGGCTGATGCTGGGGCGGATGATGGTGACCGCTCGACGTGCGCTCCAGAATACAGAGATTGCTCTATCGTGGGAAGAGCACGAGGAAGAATAACTCGCGAAATAATCGAAGCAGAAATGATTGATAGGGCTCGGAGATAACTGTATTTCACAACCATCAATTGCCCTTTCCCGCAAAGAGCTAGCTTATCTGCATAATGGTGTGTAAAGTATTTTTGTAAACGGCGCATGTATGATGATGTATGCGAAACAGTTGTATATATGTGTGGGTCCTTTGTTCGAAATAAATATTGTTGCAAGTTAGCGCCTTGTGTGTCACCTCTTCATTCGTCCTTGTCTTTTCATGCGATATAAGCCTCACGATGTCATACCAACAAGCCCAAATCACTGCATTACAGCACAGGCCAAGACATCTACGCACTGCCTTCTTGTCGGCGGGCGGAAGAAACTCAGTGATGGCCGCCATTTTCTGTGGGTCAGGGCACACTCCAGACTTGTTGATGACGTGGCCCAAAAACAAGAGCTCCTCGTATGCGAAGCGGCACTTTTCTGGCTTGAACGTGAGTCCGGAGAACTGTTTCAAGGTGCCGAGGTGTTCCTCGAAGCTTGAGGAAAACACAACGACGTCGTCCAAATAGGCGAGACAAGTCTGCCACTTCAAGCCTGCCAGTACTGTATCCATGACCCGTTGGAAAGTCGCAGGTGCCGAGCAAAGACCAAACGGCATGACCTTGAACTCGAACAGTCCGTCTGGTGTTATAAAGGCAGTCTTCTCCCGGTCTCTCTCGTCGACTTCGATTTGCCAGTAGCCGGTTTTGAGGTCGATCGACGAAAAATACTTTGTGTTGTAGAGTCGATCCAAGGCGTCGTCAATCCGTGGGAGAGGGTATACGTCCTTCTTCGTGATTTTGTTGAGGCGACGACAATCGACGCAGAAACGTAGGGTTCCATCCTTCTTCTTCACTAACACCATGGGGGACGCCCACGGACTCTTCGACGGCTGGACGATGTCGTCGCGTAGCATTTCGTCGACTTGTTGCCTTATGGCCTCGCGTTCGCGCGCCGAAACTCGGTACAGGGTCTGACGGTGTGGGCGGACATATTCGTCGGTTATGATGCGGTGTTTGGCGACCGGGGTTTGTCGAACTTTTGACGACGACGAGAAGCAGTCCTTGTATTGCAGGAGCAGAGCTTTTAGCTGTTCTTTCTTATGCCAGGGAAGGTTCTGATTGACGTCGAAAGTTGTTTCAAGTACTACAGTGTTCGTTGCAGGTGCACTAGAATCCGTGAAGGCAAAAGCACTGCTGGCTTGTACTATTTCGTCGATGTAGGCGACCGTTGTGCCTTTGTTAATGTGCTTGTATTCGTCGCTGAAGTTCGTGAGCATCACTCTTGCTTTCCCTTCGCGTAGCTCAGCTATATGCCTCTAGCGACGCAAATTTCACGATCGAGCTGTAAGTGATGATTGCCCTCGATGACGCCCTCCATATCTGCAGGCACTTCGGCACCGACGGAAATCATTACGCTGGAGCGAGGCGGAACGGTGACTTGTTCTTCTAGCACATTCAAGGCATGGTAACTGATGTTTCTATCCGTTGGCATCGCGTTGTACGTTGAAAGCGTTATCGAATTAGACCGTAAGTCGATGACTGCACCGTGTTGGTTTAGAAAGTCCATGCCAAGGATGACATCCCGGGAGCAGTGCTGCAGGATTACGAAGCTCGCCGGGTGAGTGCGGTTGTTGACCGTGACTCGCGCTGTGCAGATTCCAGCCGGCCTTATTAGGTGGCCTCCCTCCCGCGCCGGATATCGGGTCCTTGCTAGGCCGTCTTCACCTTCTTCAACTTGGCGGCGAACGCGCCACTGAAGACGGAATAATCGGCGCCAGTGTCGACGAGAGCGGTGACGTTATGACCATCGATTAGCACGTCTAGATCGGTAGACCGGCGTCTGGAGTTGCGGTTAGTTCGTGACGTCGGATCACGGCTGCGTCGGCTTGCTCTGCTGCTGCTACGTCGCGTCAGAAGGTCTTCTTTCGGCGGCGAAGTGTTGTCAAGGTTGTCGCTAGACGGCGTGCTGATATCTCGTCGTGATGATTAGCGAATCGTCGTTCGTCGGTGGCGGCGGAGGATCTTCGTCATTGCGTCGTACAGCAACCGCACCTCCATTGGTTGCTGCTTTTAGTTTCCCGGGTAAGGGCTTTGAGATCGGCCCCAATAGGACCAGTGTACTGACGGCGATGAGGCGAGATGTAGCAGCCTGGTGACGGCGAGCGTGAGGGTCGTCGTGGTTGCCACTGAGCTCCGGCGAGGTAGTCGGCGATGTCACGTGGTCGCTCGCAGAGCTGTGGGCGTGGTGCGTTGACGGCGAACCCTCGTAGGCCCATCTCGCGGTATGGGCATCGGCGGTAGACATGGCCGGCTTCCCCGCAGTGATAGCAGAGCGGGCGGTGGTCGGGGCGCGCCAAATGTCCGTCTTCCTTTGGTAACTGCGCTGGGCGGCGGGCGGGCTTGCTGGCGGCGGCGGCGGTGGGCGACGGGACTGCGGCGTTACGGGGCCCTGGAGCGAGCGCGGAGCGGGGCCTTCACGACGGGCGACGGCGGCGTAGGTCATCGCTTCCGGCTGGGGTTGCGGCAATTCGGGAAGTCCGAGCGATTGCTGGATTTCCTCCCGCACGATATCGGCGATGGAAGCAACTTGAGGCTGCGACGACGGTAGCCACTTCTGCAGCTCTTCTCGTACTATCGCCCTGATGGTGTCTCGTAGGTCGTGGGAGAGTCCTTGGGCTTCGGCGTACTGTGGCGTCGAACGGCGATTGTATTGCCGGTTGCGCATGTCCAGTGCTTTCTCGATCGTCGTAGCCTCCGAGAGAAAGTCTTGGACTGTCGTTGGTGGATTCCGCACCAGTCCGGCAAATAGCACCTGCTTAACTCCCCGCATGAGCAAGCGAACTTTGTTGTCTTCTGGCATAGCGGGGTCGGCGTGCCGGAATAATCGAGTCATTTCTTCAGTGTACATACCGATGCTCTCATTCGGGAGCTGTACACGGTTTTCCAGCAAGGCTGCAGCTCTTTCTTTGCGGACGACGCTCGTGAAGGTGTCCAGGAATGCGGCTCGGAAGAGGTCCCAGGTTGTTAGTGCACGCTCCCTATTCTCGAACCAGGTTCTGGCGCCGTCTTCAAGCGAGAAGTAAACATGGCGCAGCTTGTCGTCGCAGTCTCACTTGTTGAACGTAGCGACCCGGTCGTATGCCTCCAGCCAGCTTTCGGGGTCTTCACATGGCGAACCGCGGAAAGTCGGCGGCTCCCTGGGTTGTTGCATTACGATTGCAGATGTCGGCGCAGAGGCATGTCATGGTAGCTGCTGCCGAGGTCGTGACTTTGGTCCTCTTGGTCTTGTCGGGTAGGGGTTCATACTCCGGTGGCAGGTTCAATAGCCTACGGCTAGCTCGCTGGTCGGGGTAGGCGTCGACGTCTTCTGGACGGTTTGGGCTTGGCTCACGGCTGGATGGGGGAGTCCGGTACAAGGACATAAAAGCACCTCCACCAGATGTCACGTAGTAGTGACGCTGAAGTAAACAGTCGTAAAACTTTGTATGGCAAAACTTTATTGGGCGAACCTGTGCCCACAAAAGCAAGCTGCGCTCGAAGCACATCGAAAGCGGCGAACGCAGTCGGCGATCGTCGAAAATCTGATCAGCGGCGAAACGCGTTGGCTTTTATACATGAGTCATCGAATGTTCCAGGTTATTCCCTGGTGCCCGCGTCTTCCAGAAAGTTCTAGACAATTCTCATCGGTCATACAATCTGATAACATAAGCGTCGGTGAATACAGACAACGGAAAGAAGCATCGATAACGTTCGACAAACTTCCGATACATGCAGGAGCGTCCTGGGCCGGTATTTTGTAGCGATGACTTTAAAGTAATAATGCCTTTTCGCGCTTATCGCGCTTTGTCAGTGGTCAGAACGACGGTCCGCTCGCGTTATCAACGGGATCAGCCGGCCGTGAGCGGTGGATGATAAGACTATTCAAAAATAAGTCATAAGACATCGCTACAAAATCGCGGCCCTGCGCCGCGCGATAATGGTTAACATTTGTGAGCCGGTGAAGAGCTGTCACCGGTGAAAGATAAACAAGTACACGTGGCAATACATAGCACGGTGCACTCGCTCAAACGTCGGCTCACTAAGACTTCGAACTAACCATGAGCCTGAGTTCGTTTGAGCCTGACTGAGTAGAATTTTGGTGAATACGAGTAAGAGCAAGCTCAGTTGAGTAAACTTTTAGTGAATATTGTCATGTGGTAGTCAGGGAAAGCTCATCGAGTATAATTTTAGTGAATATGAGTCAAAGCAAGCTCGGCAAGTAGATTTTTGGTGAATATGACTCAGTGCAAGCTCACCTGAGTAGAATTTTGATAAATATAAGTCAGAGCAAGCTTGGCTCAGTAGATATTTGGTGAATATGACTCCGTGCAAGCTTGCCTTAGTAGAATCTTTGTGAATATTAGTCACATCAAGCTCGGCCGAGTATAAATTTGGTGAATATGAATCAGAGCAAGCTCGGATAAGTAGAATTTTGGTGAATATGACTCTGAGAAAGCTCGACTGAGTAATGATGGGATATGCTTATACGAGTTTATGCAGTAATACATTTAAGTGCAGACCCATTAGCAACGTTGCCTCCATCTTGATGGGCAATACCTACGCCTTGTGATGAGTCTGCACACTTTATGAGCTGCGAACATGCAAGACCCACCCACACTTGAAAAGATACTATCATTCACACGAAGGAATGCAACCGGCTGACTTCACTGCACAATTTTGATCTGCTTTTGTTTAATGTGTTACCTACGACTTAGAAAAACCAGATGTCTGCCTGCTTTTCGCATTATTGCATGTGTTTTAGAGGAAGTAGAGACAGAGAAGCAAGAAAAGGCAAGGATGTTTCTGGCTAAGTAGTTTCTTAGAGTACTGCGATATCTTACAACCAGCAGAAACAAAAGTAATTCGATGCACTGAAGTAAGCGAAATGCGCAATTACCTTTTAATCTGAGGGTTAATACAGATGCAGTACGGATACAAAGTCTGCAACACACTGAAGGTTTATTGGTTTTTTTTTTATTCAGGAGAAAAATAAGGCATCAGAAAAATGAGTAAAAAAACTTTAAATACTGCTTCGAAAACAAATTGGCAATACTGTTCATTCCCAGTGAAAGTGTTAAATGTGCTATTGTAGAGCATTCATTACGATATCCAGTTTGCACGTTCGCTTTGCGTCTCGCAGCGGAAGTAACAGAACCTTGAAATGAGAATTCATTTGGGGAAAATGTGCATGAAAGCCCTAACCAACCGACTGCAACTAAATGGCCGCGCGTATAGCGTGACCTATTTACCATAGCATTTGTCTGTAGTTGCATATTCTTTAAAGTGTTCCGTCCATAAAAGCATACCGCGATAAAACTGTCGTTTTCGTATATCGCGAGTTGTCTCCAGAACCAGAAAATTGGGACAACCTCCGAAGGTCATGCCTTCCCGTGAGGGACACCTGTAGTGGTTACCAACTCGCAGCGCGTGTGAATAACGGAAAATCACGCAAAAGTACGTACTATCAGCACCCGCAGCCAACCTAAAAAACAGCGTCGCCAGATTAGCAACGTAGGGTGTCAACAAACGCATAGAAATCACAGAACTGAATCTGACCAACGATTTTTTATCTGCACTGTTCGCGTGTCGGTGCTGATGTTACGTACCGATTGCACAATCCAAGGCTCCACTCAATTAGTTGCAGTGTTCGAGGCTTGTTGAGCAAATATTTATAGACAAAAAAGTATCTATAAACGTTGCATTGAGCGACCGCCGCCATTTTCCAAAACAGACCGCGAAATACCTCTCGGCGCAATTTTGACGGAAAATCGCAGCGATTGCTGCGACGTTGCGACGCTTCGACCAACCAGTTGGTCGCAGCCGAAAATCGCAGAATCGGCCCTGCGACTGCCATTTTCGTCGCATGCAACGGTAATCGCACTTCCGGTGCGACAATCGCAGTGCAAAATCGCACCATGTGAAACGGCCTTTACGTTTCAACTGATATTGCACTGGTTGCGTGCGACCCACCTGTTTTATTCTTTTCATTTGCGTTTAGTGACGATGATGTAACTATGTACTGCGCATTCGGTCGAGCTACAGTCACTCACGCTTCGATTGCTGGTTGGCACATCCAAAATATTGCGATCATTGTGGGTGCCTGCTCTTGGATGCATACTCGGGAAGACGCCGTTTGCGCATAATTTTCTTTCGCGCTATCAATTTAACCCAGAAATTGTAGATGGCTTAAATTAATTCGCATCGGCGTTCGTAATCTCATAATCTGAAGTCAAGTCATAATCTGAATATGCTAAATCTCGCGGGCTAAAAACGAAACGTTAGGTGAACTCGTAATTAAAATTAATGAAAATCTGGGGCTTTACGTGCCGGAACCACGATCTGATTATGAGGCACGCCGTAGTGGGGGACTCCGGAAATTTATACCACCTGGGGTTCTTTAACGTGCACCGAAATCTAAGTACACGGGTGGAAACTAAACATTTCGACAGAATTACCTGTCTGGTTGGGAAAATTGATTTAAGACTTAGAGATTGACTCCAACCAAATAAGGAAATTTACTAGCCCGACGTTTCGGAACCAATTCGGCTCCTTCTTCAGGGGGTAGTCTTCGGAGGTGGTGGTGTGCCGCTTTTAAAAGGTCCGTCGTAACAAAGGAGAGGAAGGGGGAGAGAGCGTAAGGTGGGGAGACACTTGGCAGGGCACCTGTTCTAGACAGACAAAAGAGGTGGTGGGTGGGGCGGGGGAGTGGGGGGGGGGGGGGGGGGGCTTCGGCGTCGCTGGTCGGCTGGGTTGACCGATGCTGGGCGTCCCTTTAGCGCGGGAATGCGTTGACGAGGGACAGTGGGGGGGGGGGGGGGGGGGACGACTTGTTTTGGTGTTGCTAACCTAGAGCAGGGGGTCCTTTCTTCCTTTCGTCGCGTCTGCAAGGCCATGAACATACAAAGAAGGAAGGATGCCCTTCACGCGGTTTATATTACCCGCCGTGTTCTGAATGTGCCAAGACTCCAGTAGTAGCGTTTTTCGCCAGTTTGTCTCTGTTTGCAGGATTTGGGTTTCTTGGAAAGAAATCTTGTGGTCGGCGTCTTCGGAATGTTCGGCGACGGCGCTGCGTATTCGGTTGAATGTTCTGACGTCGTTTTCATGTTGTCTGATTCTTTCTTTTAGATTTTTGGTTTCCGCGATGTACGACGCCGGACAGTCGGCACAGCTGATTTTATAGACGACGCCTTGAGCTTTTTCTTTTGGTGGGCGGTCTTTTGGTTTAGGAATGAGGATATTCAAAGTGTTCATCGGTTTATGCGTGACTTTGAGGCTTTCTTTTTTCAATATTCGGCTGAGAGCTTCGCTGGTACATTTGACGTATGGGATGGACACTCGTTTCTGTGGTCGAGGGGGAGTCAACGGTTGGAGGTCTCGTAGTTTGTTTTTTCTTTTTTGTTGTCGGGTTGTTTTTCGAATGAATTCCGTTATATAGCCGTTCCTTTTGAGTTCGTTGAGAACCGTTATCCTTTCTTTCTTTTGATCTGATTCCGATGTGCAATGAGTTTCGACTCTTTTCAATAAAGAATTTACGACCGATGCCTTGTGGTTTGCCGGATGGTTGGATGCGAAGTGTAGGTAGCGGCCTGTGTGGGTTGGTTTTCGGTAGACTGAGAATTTTAGACTGCCGTTGGTTCGTGTAACTTGTACATCTAGGAATGGTAACGATCCGTTTTGTTCGCGCTCCGACGTGAACTGTATATCCGGATCTATGGAATTTAAATGGCTCTGCAGGTTTTCCACTTGCGACTTCTTCACGATACAGAAGCAATCATCCATGTACCTGAGGAAAACTTTTGGCTTCGGGGAAAAGGTACTCAGAGCTGTCTTCGATATTTTCCATCGTTAGGTTAGCCATGGTGACGGAAATTGAGGCCCCCATGGGAGTTCCTTTCACCTGCTTGTAGTAGCTGCCTCGGAAGGTGAAGTAGGTATTTGACAGGCATAGCTCGAGAAGGCGGCAGATCTCGTCTACACTCAAGGAGGTTCTCTCGTCGAGTGTGTCGTCGCCTTCCAGGGCATCCCTTGTTGCGGATATAGCTAACTGAATGAGTACTCTGGTGAACAAAGAGATCACATCAAAAGAGACCAGGCATTCATCATCTTCGAGGCGTACATTTGATATGAGCTTGATGAAGTTTTCGGGGTTGCGCACGTGGGATGCTGTCCTTCCGGTAAGTGGTGATATAATCTGGTGCAAGTATGTGGATAGTGATCGAAGTGGGGAGCATGAAAAGTCTACGATTGGCCGTAAGGGGATTCCGGGTTTATGGAGTTTTGGCAAGCCGTAAAAGGTTCGTGCGGACCCGTTCATGCACATTAATTTTAGATAAAGGTTTCGAGAATTTGGGTGGTTTCGGAAAATTTCGACCAGCGTCTTATTCAGTACTGATTGGGTCCTTATGGTGGGATCCTTTTTTAATTTTAATTTTTTTTCCGTAGTCTTGGCTGTTAAGGAGGGTGGACGCCATTTCCTCGTAGTCCTGTCTGTTTAAGACGACGGTTGAGTTGCCCTTGTTCGCTGGTAGAAATACAATGTCCCTATCTTCATTGAGTAATCGCAGCGCTCTTATTTCGTCAGACGACAAGTTTCAAGGTGTCATCTATAAAATCAGCTGTGCCGACTGTCCGGCGTCGTACATCGGGGAAACCAAAAATCTAAACGAAAGAATCAGACAACATCAAAACGACGTCAGAACATTCAACCGAATACGCAGCGCCGTCACCGAACATTCCGAAGACGCCGACCACACGATTTCTTTCCAAGAAACCCAAATCCTTCAAACAGAGACAAACTGGCGAAAAAGACTACTACTGGAGTCTTGGCACATTCAGAACACGGCGGGTAATATAAACCGCGTGAAGGGCATCCTTCCTTCTTTGTATGTTCATGGCCTTGCAGACGCGACGAAG
This sequence comes from Dermacentor silvarum, assembly GCF_013339745.2. NCBI lineage: Eukaryota > Metazoa > Arthropoda > Arachnida > Ixodida > Ixodidae > Dermacentor > Dermacentor silvarum. The sequence continues at coordinate 153,628,729 of NC_051161.1, forward strand.
GGAAGAAAGGACCCCCTGCTCTAGGTCAGCAACACCAAAACAACTCGTCCCCCCCCCCCCTGTCCCTCGTCAACGCATTCCCGCGACTAAAGGGCGCCCAGCATCGGTCAACCCAGCCGACCAGCGACGCCGAAGCCCCCCACCCACCACCTCTTTTGTCTCTCTAGAAGAGGTGCCCTGCCAAGTGTCTCCGCACCTTACGCTCTCTCCCCCTTCCTCTCCTTTGTTACGACGGACCTTTTAAAAGCGGCACATCGCCACCTCCGCAGAATACCCCCTGAAGAAGGAGCCGAATCGGTTCTGAAACGTCGGGCTAGTAAATTTCCTTATTTGGTTGGAGTCAATCTCTAAGTCTTAAGTACACGGGTGTTTTCGCATTTCGCCGCCATCCTTAGTAGGGGACTTCGGATGCATTTTGTCCACCTTAGGCTCTATAACGTGCACCCAATGCACAGCACACGGGCATTTTTGCATTTCGCCCCATTCTAATGCGGCCGCCGCAGACGGGATTTGCGCACCTTCAGCATGCCCCATATCTTGTTTCCTTGTTTGTTTCTCTGGTTAAAGAAATATCCCCAGGCCATCTACGCGTTTCCACGCTGTTGTGTTCTTCTTTCGGGAGTTTTACGAGCCAAAACCACTTCTGATTATGAGGCATGCCGTAGTGGAGGGCTCCGGATTAATTTCGACCACCTGGGGTTCTTTAACGTGCAATACAACGCAAGCACACGGGCGTGTTTGCATTTCGCCTCCATCGAAATTAGCTCGTGCTCGCTCGGCAGCGCAACGCCTTAGCCGACTAAGCCACTGCGGCGGGTCACGCTGTTGTGAATTGTTGCTTTGTTTCTTGTTTACCCGTTATTTTATCAAATATTTATGGGATCGCTGGTAGCGATTTCCTGCAACGCACTTCTCTGGAAGGGAAGGTAAACTGAAGTTTTAGGGTTGTTACGAACGTTTAGCATAGCGCTATATATCGCTTTATACCGTTGCCGCGACGGTCTCAGGCACAAGTCTGGTTAGCGTATGCTCGCAAAGCTGCGCCTGTTGTACGCGTGGCGTGCTTTTTAGGCAATGCAAGCAAACCAACCGGTAGCTGGTGGATACGGTAGCGGCAATAGTAGAGCGGCATATGGTAAATGCTTGTTCATTTAATGTTCCAGTGGGAACCCGTGAGGTACCTGGATAATTAAATAAATTGAGGTATGTGTACCTACTCGCGCGTAGCGTCAAGCATTGAGCAAAATCGGACAGTTGCAGCGTTCTATCAGCAAGCTGAAGCGCTGGTAAACAGAACGATGCACGAGAGAGTGGTTTCCTGTGATCCACATAACGATGGGCCTTTGTTATCGCAAGACTAATTATTTGCAACGTTGAAAAGGTCATTTCTTATTCCCCTTGTGCCATAGACTTGCGGAAATATAGTTGAAAAGTCAAGCCGCATTATTGTTCCAGAGCGGATTATGTGTCCATATACGTGGTGTCTTTTTTTAGCTGCACCAAATTTTTTTAAATCGCCTGTGGCACATAGCACAAATATAAACCTTGATCAAAATTACTCGATAAGGCGGCCATTACGTTACGAGAAATCAATAATATGCTTTTCGAATAATTTACTTAATTGCGCTAATAAACATTAACTACTGTGCAGCACATATTTTCATCTACGAATTGCAGCTAGTGGGTACGCAATGCATATCGACTTAGAACGAGATTTGATGACTACGCTAGTTTTCATATAATAATTTTGAATGCGTCCACCGAAATGCATTGGCGTTCCAGTTAGTGTGTGCTTGAATGTATGAAATAGCGTTTTCTTAAAAATCAGGTTAAAAAACTGTGCATTTTCACTGCAAGTTTGATACCGCATACCTCGAAACCGTTGCCATCCTCAGAATTTGTTCCAAGTCGATATGCCTGGCATAATCACTAGCTTCAATTCGTAGATAAAAATATGTGCAGTGAGGTAAATAATAAAAAGTAATTAGTGTAACTGTCCATTGTTCAATTAAACGTTTTGATTTTTCGTAGAAGTAATAGGCCACCTCATCGAGTAGTTTAGAACCATTTGGACAGCACAATTGTGGTGTCTGCCACATGTTCTTAAAATTTAGTTCAACTAAAATAAAAAGGACCATGTATACCTCAGGACTTTCATTAAAGTTTTACATCCAACCATGTAGAATGAGAACATACCGTATATTCTCATTCTACAAGGTTTTATTTTTTTTACCTGAACCAAATTTAAAAAAAAAAAAACATTGCATGTGGCAGATAGGACTTGGGCAAGCGCAATGGTCTAGTCATATCACATGCTTCAAACCATTACGTTATTAAGCTGCTTTCTCTGTCGCATAGAGAGAAAGAAACATTCTTTAATGAGATGCTGGAGACGTCAGCCTGGCTATTCGCCCGACATGCTATTCCAGGTGCTTAATAACGTAATGGTTTGAAGTAGTCATATGACTACCCCATGGCGATTGTCATGTATTTGTCATTTTAATTCAGTATGATGTTACCGGTAAGCTGAACCAACCGCTGAGTAGGTTGAGCTTACCACGGAGGTGAGGATGACAGAAAAAGGTGAATACGTCATTGCGGTCTCAGTAATGACAGAACAAGATGTTGGCTTTCAGAATAACACACGGATGTGATGTCCTATCGTTTGCGCCTTTAAATAATTAAATTTAAAGTGTGTCCTGTATGTGCGGCATATGTATTTTTGTGTCCTCATTAAGTGCTAGATTGGACAGATTTTTTGTGCTGCTTAAATTGATTCATGACAAATCTATCTGTCCTAATTGAAACCACAAGAATGATTATTACGTAGAATTTTGCCGTCTTCAGTTTTTTGCTCACATTGACTTCCATACTTTGCAACAGCTGGCATAATAAATTCAAAATTAATGCTGCATCTGGCTTATGCTTTATCTTGCTTCTGGAGTTCATGTTACAAGAATAAAAAAAAACAAAGGTCACCGATCAAAAAGTGTTAATAATAATTGGACGCACGGAAGCCTTGTTCACAACGCGTACTGTTCGTAACGACGGAATTCTGCGTATGCAGGCTGGATAATGCCATCGTTGCGATACAGCGTTTTTTCTGTCGTTCTTTTTTTGTTGTCTGGATAGCAAGGGATTCCAGAAACTCTCTTCAAATCCAGTTTCCTTAGCAATGATAGAAACCTTGTCTCGTCGGTGGCATATTCAGCCTGCCACGTGCTCCGCAAGTGCAATGGAAACGACATTGTTTCTTCACTTCTGATTCATTTCTAAGTGATATCTTTGACATGACTGAATGACTGCTAGAATGACTGCTTTCGCTGATGTAAAGATAGTCGCGATTCGCGCAGGCTGTTGTGCATACAATGCTTGGAACATATCTTCTGAATCTGCACATCTACCTGTTAATGCTGCAACTAGTGGGCCGAAACGTGGGACATTGACTATACAAGGTTTCTGAACAATTGCGATGGCCTTGCTCACTCAAGGGACATAGGCGAGGGTCGTACGAGCGCGAGGGCTAGTGTGACCGGCAATGTGGCAGGCCTCAACTATATTTCGTCGAACGAATTAACATTTCCGGTTATGCCCACTCGGACGTAATCTATGCAAGTCATTGTCAGAAATCTGGTCGCCAGGACAAAAGCAAAAATTATACAGTGATCCCGGAAAATTTGCTCTAAATCAGGACGCTCAAGGCTGTGGAGTATCAGGTGTCGGTGGGTGACCGGGCTTGTCCCGAAGAGGAGGCTGTCCCGAAGAGGAGGCCTTGTCACGTGTTCTGAAAACCTATGACGTGCTTCGCATATATGTTCCTGCCTGCACGTTGCATCACGAACTGGTACATGTGAAGGACACGGTGTAGAATTGTTTTTCGGCGCAAACTGCTACTACGTTTAAATCAACAAATGATGCAATTTCTAAAAAGGGCTTGCAGCCTGTCTAGTGATGCTAAAATCATAAAATGTTGCTTGCGACGAAGTTGCGGAAGACGTGGCAGCATCCAACCATGGCACTGGCCTTCTTCGACAAGGCGGTCGTTATTGCCAAGAACCCGGATTTCACGGTAGTATCTTGGGGGCTTGCTACTGAGGCTACAGATAAGGTCTAATCGCAGGGATGGCAATATTGCATCTGCATACGGAAGATACCTACCTAGGTCGCATTTCTAACAGTTACTGTTTGCAAACAAGGCTGAGCTATAAATGAGTGGGAACTCTTATCAGTCATATGCAATAAAATCTTTTTATAGCGAAGTTGAGGGGGGAGCCAAAATTACGTCATTAAATTCATTACTGCATTTCACTGCAATATATGCGCAATGTCGCGCACAAATTTCAACTTGTATAGAAGAAGACGGCTTTTCGCGCAGCAGAACCACTACATGGCCACTTGCTCGCTGAACTTCTAATAAAACGGCAAAAGAAATTTCGGCGTCCTTAACATACCATTTCTTAGCATCTGACATGATTTGCTTTACGATAGCTGCCTTCTGTTTCAATGTGATGATCTTTCGTTACCGCTTTTAGTTGGGTCGTCTCTAGCATCGCGAAACCGGCGAAACGGCGACGCGGTTGAATAGGTTGTACGCTGGGACACCAACAATGTTCGTCGTGTGCGAGCTGCACGTCGCACACACAGAAAGGCGTGGCCTCTGAAATTGCACCGGCGCAATCTCCGAGGCCACACCTATAGCTGCACTAACTAGCCTGCGCGGTGCCGCAGTGAGAGGAATTGTGACGGCGATCTATAGTCTGCTTATGCGCAACTACGTGTAGTGGTGACAAGGACCAGTGTTCAACGGTGGATTCAACGCAAATACGTAAATGTTTTAAACATCGGCACCGAATGTGTGCTCTACCCTGCGGAAAGCAGAAGTGAGCCTGCAAGGGTCGGGCATTTCTTTTTTCGGGGAAAACTAAAGTTGGGTGTGTCTATTGGCAGGATAATTTTACTTCGTTGAAACGTGGGTATGAAGACATGGATATCTTCGGGGATTTCAGAGGGAATGTCATTTTGTTGTATCCAATAATTTGTTATATCCCGTTTCGTTATAACGAAGTTTCACTGTAACATATTTGTTAATTTTTGTCTAACCTTCTAATTGCAGGTGCGCAATCTGAGGTCAAGCATCATTGGAGCACGCTGAATTTTCTGCGGGTGCATCAGCCTGTGGAAATGTCTAAGTCTTAATCGTGAAGTAACCAATTTGTTATAACAGACAGCCACAATGCAAAACTCTAGGAGGTGCATTAGAAACATTTCGCTTATGTAGTGGCGTGTTACTCATTTATTAAAAACTCTTTGAAACCTTTGACCACTTTAGCACTTCATTTGTGTGAACAATCATGCCTTATGTTAAGCGTACGTGGCTTTGACAAGTGTTTATCGCTTTTGTGGCTTTGTCAATATTTCAGTGTTGCTCTGGTGGGTTGTAAGAAATGGGCCATAGGGATTGGTGCTGTCGGTAAAGTCAACATTTTTTTCAATATTGCGAGGAATACGAACATCCTGATTTATTTATCTATGTAGCAGATAACAGGGAGATACTGAATTCCTTTATAATTAATGGTATAATGGAACGGTGTCTTGTGTATCTAAATTCTTGTGCGTGCCAAACAGCCATGCAAGAAAAACCTCAGTAATAGTGTTGCAGGAGTCTTTGATATTATTCTTTCTGCTAATCTAGATCAGTGTTGACAAGGTAAGTAAAATAATATTGGGTTTTCCTGGACCATAATGGGCAGTGTATGCCGTTTCTAGCAAGATCACTGAAGCTAAGCAACATTTCGTTGGATAGTTGACATCGGATGGAGACAGACCATCTGGATTGTTATATGACGTAATTTTAGCTTCTAGAGACTACTTAAAACGTGCTGGCGCTTCCCCTAGCTCACAATAGATTAGGTGTTCAACTAAATTTTAGAGAGCTCAAGTCTGTTGTACTCTATATAGTCACCAGTTTATAGTCACCAGTCACCATGTTTATTGCTTATTTGTTTGTTCACTCTTTTTCCCCAAAGTGAAGACTTGGTAACTTTATGGAATACATTCTCTGTTTAAATAACCGACGTCGTGTTCAGATTTCACGTCCTCTGCACTTCAGACTGAGTGTATTTACACTCACTATCTTTTGTATATACTGTAAAAAAATGTAGGGCTTAATTAGCTAAATACGAGCGGCTAGAACAAGTCATGCCTTAGTTGGCCAGTAGATGTTTAAAGCATTTAAAACGTTTTCAAGACATCCTCAAAACGTCCAGCAGAATGTTTTGTACCCGTTTTCCGAACGTTCGCAAGATGTCTTGCAAGACGTCTAGGCGTCTTTAAGACGTCTACCAGCCGTCCTTAAGACGTCTACCAGGCGTCTTGCAAAACGTCTGATATCCCAATTGGGGCGGTGCATTAGACGGTCTTAGAGACGGCTACAAGACGTTTTAAGACGTCCGACAAAATCTTGGTAGGATGTCTTGAAGTTCTTAATATCTTGCCAAACTTCTCCAAGCCGTCTTGTAAATGTTTAAAATGGTTTTCAAGATGTTTTGCTTATCTTGTCAAGACGTCTTGAAGACGGCTTATAAACAAATGTGTGTTCAGTGGGTAAGATGCACACAAATGCTAAATAATTAAGCAGATGGAATCCATTGACCACTACCTATTGCAAAAAAAAAACACACAGGCCAACGCTACAATGGGACCACGCATAATCACTCCTCTTGCCAGGTACATGGGCTATAAGAGAAACAGACGTGGAACCTAGCAGTTATCTCCGGTAGCAGCTATGGACGCTGTTGCATTTGAAGCTGGCCACTTAACCATGTAAGTGGCCAGCTAAGTACAGTGTATACTTGTACTTAGGTACATTTTTATTGCCTATAGGATCTTAAAATTTTTAGGTGCTCTCCTCAAAAATTGGACAGTGCTTGGATTGTGAGACTTCCAAGGTAAATATTTTTATTCCATTCTTGCTCATACAAAAGCTTAGAGATAGTGTCAGTGCCCCTCACATTACCTCAGCACATATGTAGTATGTTATTGACATTCAAGCAGCTTTTTAACAGCGAGAAAGGGAATCAGCTTCCCCTGTTTTCAGCATTGTGTTAATGCAGGCAATTCAGGGAGGAATAAAGTTCTGCTAATCCAATCGGTTCGGGAATAGCAGATTAAATTGCACCTTGACACTTTCCTGGCATTTTCTTATTTTGATCAAATAATTCACTTTGAAATGGCTCCATTAAGCACGCTCTAACATTGGTCCAATGTAGGTAAGGTACATGACTAGCTTAACTGATTGGGATGCTGGCTTTCATTTCCAGGAAAGGAACCATAGCACCTGCTCCAGTTGCATGTTTTTGGTTGTTTGGGTTTTCAGCCTCACTTTTAAGATAATGTGCTGAAGGAGCTAGAACACACGCATGCTATTAGCGGATAGTTTTGATGGCTTCTTACCCTAGCTTTAGACTTGGCATTACAAATACAAAATTTTAGCGTTTAATTTTGTTATTAAACAAACAAACGTACTCCTACAAATGTATTTAATGTTTGCCGTGGGGCTTCGTGGCTGCGCTACCTACTGCAGCATACGCGTATTGACTTAAGCTTCTTGACACAGATTCCCAGCCACAGGACGAAGACGACGCCCATGTCTGTTAGAGATGTATGATACTACGTACAGAAGTGACTGCAGCTCCTAAAAAAATTGTGTTGTCGGCTTTACGCCTTTTGAAATACTGTATGAATAATTACCGCACACGCGCCGTGACGGAAGAGCCGCGCAAGTCCGCAACACAAAATTCATTGCACGTTTAGTAATTCCAGACAGATCATTTACAGCTTTCTTCAGGGGCAGACGTTAGCTTTTGGGTTGGAACTTGCTGCTATGGTTGGTGCAAGAATATAGCTAGGAGCATGAACCGCTTATGCGCAATTACGAGCAATATACACACATATCTGTTCTTCAGACGCTGACGTTAAGCACGGGTAGCGCGAGGGTCTCTGCGTTGACATGACGACTTTGCTGCAGCCTAATTCTGAATCCATGCGATGACAACAGCTATATGGGCTTGTTGATAGGATCTCTAGTATTCTGTTGTATCACAAGAAGAACGACACGGACATAAAAGACACACGAGACAGCACACTGCGCTGAACCACCAGCTGCGAACAGCTGTTTACGTCCGCCATGTTTCCTCGCGTTGAACTTCATAAACCGCTGTTGCGCACCCCAAAGCAAATTAAGCTTTAAAGCGTTTTTAAATCAAAAAACACGCGTATTGTTTGCTTCTATTATTGGCTGGTCAATAATTTTGTAACGCACAGGTTTGTTGATTACATTTGAAAAATTAGTCGCTCCAGTCACAGCATGTGAAGCAGCCTTCATACAGTTTATCATCTGAGGTCATAGAGTTCGCGCAAGTCTTCTTATTTACAGGTGAAAGTTTGAAGATGCTGTTAACGTAGAAGTTCAAGTAGCCAAGTTGAAAGTGTGACATGTGAGTACTCAGTCCAACACTGTGTTACTGCCGGTAAAAGGACGACAATGATGCAGTATGTTCATGGCTTCTCCTATTTTTTGAAGAAGGTCCAGCAAAGTATAGAAAGGACGATGTTTCCAGCGTGGAATGACTTGGCTTGCACTTTGCATATGTTGAGAGAGACATTCAGAGTAAAGGCACTTAGCAGAGACATGGCACAACGAGAATTACCACCATGTTTGTTACATGCACATGCTCCCCTATCTATGAGATCGGTTTCTCCTGCAGGTGTATCTACATTAGGCAGACTGGGAGGCATTTTAATAAGTGCCTGAGCACACAACACCACAGTATCAATTCGGCAATGTGCTCGCTGTTGCCAAAGCACTGCTGGGCCTGTAAATGGCAGCCACGGATAAAGAAGGTGCAGGTCCTGTACTAACATCATGACCTGGTGACAGGAGAAATTATGGGAGCATTCTTCATATTCATAAAGAAGAATCAAATTAAGACATACAGCTATACGTTGCCCCAATTGATATAAAACTGGTTCTGCTGAAATGAAGACAGCTGTGTGAAGAAGTGGTTTCTTGCTTGTTTTTTTTTCTTTCGGATTATTTTGTGAGTTGCTTCGTTTTCTTTGACAACAAACGTTCACCATGAAGTAGCATGCCAACTACAAACGTGGACAGAAACACAAATAAATTCGGCAGTTGAGAGTCAGTGACACCTTCCTGTTTTTTTTTAACACGAAAGTGTTTTATGCCTGGGTCCACCAAGACTTCACTGACGTATTTCCGTCACGGAAATACGTCATAGAACATAATACAAAGAAAGAAACCAGAAGAAAAAGTTCCACAAACATGCAAAATTTGGAAATCGAACCCACGACCTCTCGCCGCGACGAGAGATCGCCGAGCGTTTAACCCATTGCGCCACAAACGCATTTGCAGAGAGCTACACAGACGCGCCTTATATATCTAACACTCCTCCGTGTACCCGCGCTCTTGCTCGGGGCGGTGCCGTCGCCTACGAGCAGAAAAGAGAAGTACTGCATTATGACACTAAAGCCCGGGATACATGGAGCGAACTTTCTCGACGAACTTCACGCGTCGAGTAACGACGCGGCGACACGACGCAGGATGTTTGCTGTGTTGCAATACATGCGGCGAACGCCGCCGCGCGTTGGCCGCCGTGTTGGCGGCGGTCCCGGCCGCCCGCTTCGAACTGAATTTGGCGTTGTCCTTGTAGAATTCACTTAGTTGGAAGCAAATGACTGCGTAAACGGCTTTCGCTTAGTCTCAGGCCGCTTCGACGACAGAGTATTATGGATAACCTTGAGTAGTTTTCGAGATCGCTTCTCGTTTCGAACGCGTCTAAGCCTAGCGAAAGAAATATCCGATGCCAGCGCCATCTATCGGTGAAGTCGGGAGATAGGCATGACGACAGCATGTGGCCTCTGAGATCAGAAGATTTCTGTTGAAGGTGGTTGTAGAGAGCTTGCACTGCTTGTCTGTTTCCTCGCAGATCAGCGGATATGGGATGTACAAATACAACGCGATTCCTGAGAGATCATACTAGGAACTACTCAATCGGTGCAGAGACATGCAGACACGGCAACACCAACGCGATTGCAGACGACGCGAAAAGGCGCGCGCGCGCGAAACACCAGCATGCATTGCGACCGGAACTAGTGCCTCCTGATTGGCTGTCGTCCACCGCTGCGCGCTAGACGCTTCCGGCGGCGGCGTTCGCCCGACGAAAATGTTTGGACAGGCAGATCGGCTGCGGACGGCAAATTTCTTGACGCCGGCCGTCGGACGTTCGCCGCCCGACGAAGTCCTTCGCTCGGACGCCGGTTATTCGCTCCATGTATTCCGGCCTTACGCGCACCGACAGTGAACGCTTCGGTGGTCTCAGCACTACGACGCCTCGATGCCAGCATTCGAAGGGACGCTGGCATCAAGAAGCACTACCAACGCCACCTAGGTGGCGTTCACCGTACTCAGCACAGCGGAGCGTGGCCTCCGCAATTAGCTCTGAAAATGTTTCTGAAGTTGATCGCGGAGGCTGCAATTACGACGCGCTGTACGCGCTGATTTGACTCGGTGACGATTCAGTTACGTGCTTTGTCTTGCGCGTTGTATTAGTGTGTCAGTTACGTGCTTCGTCTTTCGCGTTGTGCTAGCGTGTGCAGCGTAGTGCAGCTTCCATATGCACGACGGTTGCTCATGGTCATCGACGTTGGTAGTCGTGATGGAGGAGACGTGCCACCAGGCGTCAGCGTGGGTGCATCAACGCCTAAGGGCGCTTTAGCCACAAAACACCAATAGACATTATATATCAATGTGCAATAAACATTACACTACTTCTGTGAAGACACGTTTCACTTTCGTGTTCTATACCGATTCCTATATAAGAGGGATCAACCACATTTTTTATTATTATTTTCTCGTTCCCTATTTATTGCACTGTTGTAAATTATAAACCACTACTGACTATCCGAGTTTATTATTCTCGTGGGGCGTAATTCAATAAGCTGCGCCGTTCTTACGCACTTTCTTAGCGAAAACGTTCTTACGCTACGATAAGCGTGTCACCGAAGTGGCAGCGCAGTTAACTTACGACATCGTATAAAAGCGAGGAGGAAGCATAGCTCGGATTGAACGGCAAGGAATGAAAGAAGCGTGGTTGCTCGATATCGCGATTGCACATCACGCTTCTGTAGTTGAGGCTATGCTCTCTCGACAAATCACTGCACGTCCCTATTCGACAGCGTCCTTTTCCGGGCGTCGGCTACAGCGCCGACAAGCTCAACCGCGCTAGCTCTTTCACTGCACCGCCGTCAAAATAAATGCGGTGAAAGTGTTACGCATTCTGCTCACATTTCTGTGAGAGACAGGACTGCTGGACACATGGCGACATATTTTGCCCAGAAAGAGAAGCTCAGTCGGAGCAATTGGCGGCCAGGTCTACCAGGCTCACTCCGCCTGTATACATCGCCACCACCACCTCCCTACTACAAAGCTACTAAATGCCTTTTTCTATATTAAGTAAGAAATCAAAAACAAAATTTCCGTAATATATGGTTCGTATAACCTCAAAACAAAGGGCCCATCACCCGTGCGTTCGTCGGCATGGTATGTGATCGTAGGTATGGTTCTAATGCCGCGCATAGGCTCATTATCAGCTGCCTCATTATTGGCTACTTGTCGTCGACGACATTGTCAAGCGCCAACCGACGACGAAACACGCGCTCCTTTTACATAGGATCACTTTCGAGGCCACGGAGACCTATTAAAGTATCCTTAAAAAAAGAAATGCAGAAAGAGGTCGTTACTATCAATACTCCCAAATTAAGACATAAAACTTCACTACGTGACATCCACACTTGCAAGCTTCTTTGCCTATCAACGCTTTGACATCGCATCAGCGTTCATCGCTTCTTAGCTTCTCCTCAGCTGATAAAATACGATGATGCCTCACTCCAGGTCAAGAGTTTGTTCTTGCCGGTTCAGACGACCACATTCCAACAGAGGCGAAATGCACCAAGGGCCGTACAAATCAATTTTGGAGACCGGTATTAAATGCTATATTCGCGATGTCCTGGATGGCCTGGAACCCTTACTCGGACTGTCTGCCATAGCCCAAGAGCCCCATCATAGAAGTCAAGGCTAATCAGTCAACGTCACCACGATGCTCAGTGCCAACGTGGCCATAAATTTTCATGTGCACGTCAGAATACTGCCCAGCACCGTATTCGAAGCACATAACGATTCAACATTCTAGCTGGTTTCGGATCAAATTGGTTCAACTCGTCGATCTTGTGACACTAACGCACTTTGTTCAGAGCAGTCACTGCACATATAGTACGATGCCAAGGTGGTATGGTGCGTGCCGCTGGGTGGTATCCAAGCTGCGCTCGACGCTCATCTGTAAACATGCGAACGCGGCCTTGCAGTACGAAGCGAAATGCGGCTCAAGAGCAACAGTCCGTTGAAATTCCGCACGAATTTTGTATTTTCTAAAACGTGATCAGCGTACTTTTATGTTCACTGCACGGCGAAGGCCTCTCCCAGCGATCTCTAATTACCACTGACCTACGCTAGCTTATTTCAAGTTATGCCTGCAAATTTCCTGATTTTATTACCCCACCTAATTTTCCGCCGTCGCCGACTGTGCTCCATTTCCCCTTGCACCCATTCTGTATTTAGCACCCACTCTGAAATTAAGCGGCATGCCCAGCTCCTATTCTTATTTTAA